>NW_027194320.1:0-341462 GCF_032444005.1 Ranitomeya imitator
AGGCAGGGGGCACAAGTGCTGGCTAGGCTTAAGGCATTCAGCTAACTCTTTGCACTCTTTGCATAAAGGGTTAGGCACCCATAGGGGTGAAGAGCTAGCTTTCACCCCTCTACTCTGTACTTGGACATTTAGGACTAGATCCTTTGTTGCACAGTGCGGAGCCTCTCCATAACCCCATGCTCCAAGCGACCAGGCACTTCTTGTCTGTCCTCCGTAAATGGGTAATGCCTTCTTCCCCAATTACAGTCGTGCATGCGCATTCAGATGGGACAAGAGCGAAGAGCGTAAAGCTGGCCCTATGTGCATAACCAACATGAAGCTGAAGACAAAAACAAACAAACAAGCATTCAAGGGGCTCAAAAGTGCAGGCTAGGCTTAAGGCCTGGGCACAAGTGCGGGCTAGGCTTAAGGCCTGGGCACAAGTGCTGGCTAGGATCAAGGCAGGGGGCACAAGTGCGGGCTAGGCTTAAGGCCTGGGCACAAGTGCGGGCTAGGCTTAAGGCCTGGGCACAAGTGCGGGCTAGGATCAAGGCCTGGGCACAAGTGCGGGCTAGGATCAAGGCAGGGGGCACAAGTGCGGGCTAGGCTTAAGGCCTGGGCACAAGTGCGGGCTAGGCTTAAGGCCTGGGCACAAGTGCGGGCTAGGCTTAAGGCCTGGGCACAAGTGCGGGCTAGGCTTAAGGCCTGGGCACAAGTGCGGGCTAGGCTTAAGGCCTGGGCACAGGTGCGGGCTAGGCTTAAGGCCTGGGCACAAGTGCGGGCTAGGCTTAAGGCCTGGGCACAAGTGCGGGCTAGGCTTAAGGCCTGGGCACAAGTGCGGGCTAGGCTTAAGGCCTGGGCACAAGTGCGGGCTAGGCTTAAGGCCTGGGCACAAGTGCGGGCTAGGCTTAAGGCAGGGGCACAAGTGCGGTCTTGGCTTAAGGCCTGGGCACAAGTGTGGGCTAGGCTTAAGGCCTGGGCACAAGTGCGGGCTAGGCTTAAGGCCTGGGCACAAGTGCGGGCTAGGCTTAAGGCCTGGGCACAAGTGCGGGCTCGGCTTAAGGCCGGGGCACAAGTGCGGGCTCGGCTTAAGGCCGGGGCACAAGTGTGGGCTCGGCTTAAGGCCGGGGCACAAGTGCGGGCTCGGCTTAAGGCCTGGGCACAAGTGCGGGCTAGGCTTAAGGCATAGGCACAAGTGCGGGCTAGGCTTAAGGCCTGGGCACAAGTGCGGGCTAGGCTTAAGGCCTGGGCACAAGTGCGGGCTAGGCTTAAGGCCTGGGCACAAGTGCGGGCTAGGCTTAAGGCCTGGGCACAAGTGCGGGCTAGGCTTAAGGCCTGGGCACAAGTGCGGGCTAGGCTTAAGGCCTGGGCACAAGTGCGGGCTAGGCTTAAGGCCTGGGCACATGTGCGGGCTAGGCTTAAGGCCTGGGCACAAGTGCGGGCTAGGCTTAAGGCCTGGGCACAAGTGCGGGCTAGGCTTAAGGCCTGGGCACAAGTGCAGGCTAGGCTTAAGGCCTGGGCACAAGTGCGGGCTAGGCTTAAGGCCTGGGCACAAGTGCGGGCTAGGCTTAAGGCCTGGGCACAAGTGCGGGCTAGGCTTAAGGCCTGGGCACAAGTGCGGGCTAGGCTTAAGGCCTGGGCACAAGTGCGGGCTAGGCTTAAGGCCTGGGCACAAGTGCGGGCTAGGCTTAAGGCCTGGGCACAAGTGCGGGCTAGGCTTAAGGCCTGGGCACAAGTGCGGGCTAGGCTTAAGGCCTGGGCACAAGTGCGGGCTAGGCTTAAGGCCTGGGCACAAGTGCAGTGCCGGCTAGGACCAGGCAGGGGGCACAAGTGCTGGCTAGGCTTAAGGCATTCAGCTAACTCTTTGCACTCTTTGCATAAAGGGTTAGGCACCCATAGGGGTGAAGAGCTAGCTTTCACCCCTCTACTTTGTACTTGGACATTTAGGACTAGATCCTTTGTTGTACAGTGCGGAGCCTCTCCATAACCCCATGCTCCAAGCGACCAGGCACTTCTTGTCTGTCCTCCGTAAATGGGTAATGCCTTCTTCCCCAATTGCAGTCGTGCATGCGCATTCAGACGGGACAAGAGCGAAGAGCGTAAAGCTGGCTTTATGTGCATAACCAACATGAAGCTGAAGACAAAAACAAACAAGCATTCAAGGGGCTCAAAAGTGCAGGCTAGGCTTAAGGCCTGGGCACAAGTGCGGGCTAGGCTTAAGGCCTGGGCACAAGTGCTGGCTAGGATCAAGGCAGGGGACACAAGTGTGGGCTAGGCTTATGGCCTGGGCACAAGTGCGGGCTAGGCTTAAGGCCTGGGCACAAGTGCGGGCTAGGCTTAAGGCCTGGGCACAAGTGCGGGCTAGGATCAAGGCCTGGGCACAAGTGCGGGCTAGGATCAAGGCCTGGGCACAAGTGCGGGCTAGGATCAAGGCAGGGGGCACAAGTGCGGGCTAGGCTTAAGGCCTGGGCACAAGTGCGGGCTAGGCTTAAGGCCTGGGCACAAGTGCGGGCTAGGCTTAAGGCCTGGGCACAAGTGCGGGCTAGGCTTAAGGCCTGGGCACAAGTGCGGGCTAGGCTTAAGGCCTGGGCACAAGTGCGGGCTAGGCTTAAGGCCTGGGCACAAGTGCGGGCTAGGCTTAAGGCCTGGGCACAAGTGCGGGCTAGGCTTAAGGCCTGGGCACAAGTGCGGGCTAGGCTTAAGGCCTGGGCACAAGTGCGGGCTAGGCTTAAGGCCTGGGCACAAGTGCGGGCTAGGCTTAAGGCCTGGGCACAAGTGCGGGCTAGGCTTAAGGCCTGGGCACAAGTGCGGGCTAGGCTTAAGGCCTGGGCACAAGTGCGGGCTAGGCTTAAGGCCTGGGCACAAGTGCGGGCTAGGCTTAAGGCCTGGGCACAAGTGCGGGCTAGGCTTAAGGCCTGGGCACAAGTGCGGGCTAGGCTTAAGGCCTGGGCACAAGTGCGGGCTAGGCTTAAGGCCTGGGCACAAGTGCGGGCTAGGCTTAAGGCCTGGGCACAAGTGCGGGCTAGGCTTAAGGCCTGGGCACAAGTGCGGGCTAGGCTTAAGGCCTGGGCACAAGTGCGGGCTAGGCTTAAGGCCTGGGCACAAGTGCGGGCTAGGCTTAAGGCCTGGGCACAAGTGCGGGCTAGGCTTAAGGCCTGGGCACAAGTGCGGGCTAGGCTTAAGGCCTGGGCACAAGTGCGGGCTAGGCTTAAGGCCTGGGCACAAGTGCGGGCTAGGCTTAAGGCCTGGGCACAAGTGCGGGCTAGGCTTAAGGCCTGGGCACAAGTGCGGGCTAGGCTTAAGGCCTGGGCACAAGTGCGGGCTAGGCTTAAGGCCTGGGCACAAGTGCGGGCTAGGCTTAAGGCCTGGGCACAAGTGCGGGCTAGGCTTAAGGCCTGGGCACAAGTGCGGGCTAGGCTTAAGGCCTGGGCACAAGTGCGGGCTAGGCTTAAGGCCTGGGCACAAGTGCGGGCTAGGCTTAAGGCCTGGGCACAAGTGCGGGCTAGGCGTAAGGCCTGGGCACAAGTGCGGGCTAGGCTTAAGGCCTGGGCACAAGTGCGGGCTAGGCTTAAGGCCTGGGCACAAGTGCGGGCTAGGCTTAAGGCCTGGGCACAAGTGCGGGCTAGGCTTAAGGCCTGGGCACAAGTGCGGGCTAGGCTTAAGGCCTGGGCACAAGTGCGGGCTAGGCTTAAGGCCTGGGCACAAGTGCGGGCTAGGCTTAAGGCCTGGGCACAAGTGCAGTGCTGGCTAGGATCAAGGCAGGGGGCACAAGTGCTGGCTAGGCTTAAGGCATTCAGCTAACTCTTTGCACTCTTTGCATAAAGGGTTAGGCACCCATAGGGGTGAAGAGCTAGCTTTCACCCCTCTACTCTGTACTTGGACATTTAGGACTAGATCCTTTGTTGCACAGTGCGGAGCCTCTCCATAACCCCATGCTCCAAGCGACCAGGCACTTCTTGTCTGTCCTCCGTAAATGGGTAATGCCTTCTTCCCCAATTACAGTCGTGCATGCGCATTCAGATGGGACAAGAGCGAAGAGCGTAAAGCTGGCCCTATGTGCATAACCAACATGAAGCTGAAGACAAAAACAAACAAACAAGCATTCAAGGGGCTCAAAAGTGCAGGCTAGGCTTAAGGCCTGGGCACAAGTGCGGGCTAGGCTTAAGGCCTGGGCACAAGTGCTGGCTAGGATCAAGGCAGGGGGCACAAGTGCGGGCTAGGCTTAAGGCCTGGGCACAAGTGCGGGCTAGGCTTAAGGCCTGGGCACAAGTGCGGGCTAGGATCAAGGCCTGGGCACAAGTGCGGGCTAGGATCAAGGCAGGGGGCACAAGTGCGGGCTAGGCTTAAGGCCTGGGCACAAGTGCGGGCTAGGCTTAAGGCCTGGGCACAAGTGCGGGCTAGGCTTAAGGCCTGGGCACAAGTGCGGGCTAGGCTTAAGGCCTGGGCACAAGTGCGGGCTAGGCTTAAGGCCTGGGCACAGGTGCGGGCTAGGCTTAAGGCCTGGGCACAAGTGCGGGCTAGGCTTAAGGCCTGGGCACAAGTGCGGGCTAGGCTTAAGGCCTGGGCACAAGTGCGGGCTAGGCTTAAGGCCTGGGCACAAGTGCGGGCTAGGCTTAAGGCCTGGGCACAAGTGCGGGCTAGGCTTAAGGCAGGGGCACAAGTGCGGTCTTGGCTTAAGGCCTGGGCACAAGTGCGGGCTAGGCTTAAGGCCTGGGCACAAGTGCGGGCTAGGCTTAAGGCCTGGGCACAAGTGCGGGCTCGGCTTAAGGCCGGGGCACAAGTGCGGGCTCGGCTTAAGGCCGGGGCACAAGTGCGGGCTCGGCTTAAGGCCGGGGCACAAGTGCGGGCTCGGCTTAAGGCCTGGGCACAAGTGCGGGCTAGGCTTAAGGCATAGGCACAAGTGCGGGCTAGGCTTAAGGCCTGGGCACAAGTGCGGGCTAGGCTTAAGGCCTGGGCACAAGTGCGGGCTAGGCTTAAGGCCTGGGCACAAGTGTGGGCTAGGCTTAAGGCCTGGGCACAAGTGCGGGCTAGGCTTAAGGCCTGGGCACAAGTGCGGGCTAGGCTTAAGGCCTGGGCACAAGTGCGGGCTAGGCTTAAGGCCTGGGCACAAGTGCGGGCTAGGCTTAAGGCCTGGGCACAAGTGCGGGCTAGGCTTAAGGCCTGGGCACAAGTGCGGGCTAGGCTTAAGGCCTGGGCACAAGTGCGGGCTAGGCTTAAGGCCTGGGCACAAGTGCGGGCTAGGCTTAAGGCCTGGGCACAAGTGCTGGCTAGGATCAAGGCAGGGGGCACAAGTGCGGGCTAGGCTTAAGGCCTGGGCACAAGTGCGGGCTAGGCTTAAGGCCTGGGCACAAGTGCGGGCTAGGCTTAAGGCATTCAGCTAACTCTTTGCACTCTTTGCATAAAGGGTTAGGCACCCATAGGGGTGAAGAGCTAGCTTTCACCCCTCTACTTTGTACTTGGACATTTAGGACTAGATCCTTTGTTGTACAGTGCGGAGCCTCTCCATAACCCCATGCTCCAAGCGACCAGGCACTTCTTGTCTGTCCTCCGTAAATGGGTAATGCCTTCTTCCCCAATTGCAGTCGTGCATGCGCATTCAGACGGGACAAGAGCGAAGAGCGTAAAGCTGGCTTTATGTGCATAACCAACATGAAGCTGAAGACAAAAACAAACAAGCATTCAAGGGGCTCAAAAGTGCAGGCTAGGCTTAAGGCCTGGGCACAAGTGCGGGCTAGGCTTAAGGCCTGGGCACAAGTGCTGGCTAGGATCAAGGCAGGGGACACAAGTGTGGGCTAGGCTTATGGCCTGGGCACAAGTGCGGGCTAGGCTTAAGGCCTGGGCACAAGTGCGGGCTAGGCTTAAGGCCTGGGCACAAGTGCGGGCTAGGATCAAGGCCTGGGCACAAGTGCGGGCTAGGATCAAGGCCTGGGCACAAGTGCGGGCTAGGATCAAGGCAGGGGGCACAAGTGCGGGCTAGGCTTAAGGCCTGGGCACAAGTGCGGGCTAGGCTTAAGGCCTGGGCACAAGTGCGGGCTAGGCTTAAGGCCTGGGCACAAGTGCGGGCTAGGCTTAAGGCCTGGGCACAAGTGCGGGCTAGGCTTAAGGCCTGGGCACAAGTGCGGGCTAGGCTTAAGGCCTGGGCACAAGTGCGGGCTAGGCTTAAGGCCTGGGCACAAGTGCGGGCTAGGCTTAAGGCCTGGGCACAAGTGCGGGCTAGGCTTAAGGCCTGGGCACAAGTGCGGGC
The DNA here is from genome assembly GCF_032444005.1 of Ranitomeya imitator. Lineage (NCBI taxonomy): Eukaryota > Metazoa > Chordata > Amphibia > Anura > Dendrobatidae > Ranitomeya > Ranitomeya imitator. The sequence goes on from NW_027194320.1 coordinate 6,224, forward strand.
TAGGCTTAAGGCCTGGGCACAAGTGCGGGCTAAGCTTAAGGCCTGGGCACAAGTGCGGGCTAGGCTTAAGGCCTGGGCACAAGTGCGGGCTAGGCTTAAGGCCTGGGCACAAGTGCGGGCTAGGCTTAAGGCCTGGGCACAAGTGCGGGCTAGGCTTAAGGCCTGGGCACAAGTGCGGGCTAGGCTTAAGGCCTGGGCACAAGTGCGGGCTAGGCTTAAGGCCTGGGCACAAGTGCGGGCTAGGCTTAAGGCCGTGGCACAAGTGCGGGCTAGGCTTAAGGCCTGGGCACAAGTGCGGGCTAGGCTTAAGGCCTGGGCACAAGTGCGGGCTAGGCTTAAGGCCTGGGCACAAGTGCGGGCTAGGCTTAAGGCCTGGGCACAAGTGCGGGCTAGGCTTAAGGCCTGGGCACAAGTGCGGGCTAGGCTTAAGGCCTGGGCACAAGTGCGGGCTAGGCTTAAGGCCTGGGCACAAGTGCGGGCTAGGCTTAAGGCCTGGGCACAAGTGCGGGCTAGGCTTAAGGCCGGGGCACAAGTGCGGGCTAGGCTTAAGGCCGGGGCACAAGTGCGGGCTAGGCTTAAGGCCTGGGCACAAGTGCGGGCTAGGCTTAAGGCCTGGGCACAAGTGCGGGCTAGGCTTAAGGCCTGGGCACAAGTGCGGGCTAGGCTTAAGGCAGGGGCACAAGTGCGGGCTTGGCTTAAGGCCGGGGCACAAGTGCGGGCTAGGCTTAAGGCCGGGGCACAAGTGCGGGCTAGGCTTAAGGCCGGGGCACAAGTGCGGGCTAGGCTTAAGGCCGGGGCACAAGTGCGGGCTAGGCTTAAGGCCGGTGCACAAGTGCAGGCTAGGCTTAAGGCCTGGGCACAAGTGCGGGCTAGGCTTAAGGCCGGGCACAAGTGCGGGTTACGCTTAAGGCCTGGGCACAAGTGCGGGCTAGGCTTATGGCCTGGGCACAAGTGCGGGCTAGGCTTAAAGCCTGGGCACAAGTGCGGGCTAGGCTTAAGGCCTGTGCACAAGTGCGGGCTAGGCTTAAGGCCTGGGCACAAGTGCGGGCTAGGCTTAAGGCCTGGGCACAAGTGCGGGCTAGGCTTAAGGCATGGGCACAAGTGCAGTGCTGGGTAGGATCAAGGCAGGGGGGGCACAAGTGCTGGCTAGGCTTAAGGCATTCAGCTAACTCTTTGCACTCTTTGCATAAAGGGTTAGGCACCCATAGGGGTGAAGAGCTAGCTTTCACCCCTCTACTCTGTACTTGGACATATAGGACTAGATCCTTTGTTGTACAGTGCGGAGCCTCTCCATAACCCCATGCTCCAAGCGACCAGGCACTTCTTGTCTGTCCTCCGTAAATGGGTAATGCCTTCTTCCCCAATTACAGTCGAGCATGCGCATTCAGACGGGACAAGAGCGAAGAGCGTAAAGTTGGCCCTATGTGCATAACCAACATGAAGCTGAAGACAAAAACAAACAAACAAACAAGCATTCAAGGGGCTCAAAAGTGCGGGCTAGGCTTAAGGCATGGGCACAAGTGCAGGCTAGGCTTAAGGCCTGGGCACAAGTGCGGGCTAGGCTTAAGGCCTGGGCACAAGTGCGGGCTAGGCTTAAGGCCTGGGCACAAGTGCGGGCTAGGCTTAAGGCCTGGGCACAAGTGCGGGCTAGGCTTAAGGCCTGGGCACAAGTGCGGGCTAGGCTTAAGGCCTGGGCACAAGTGCGGGCTAGGCTTAAGGCCTGGGCACAAGTGCGGGCTAGGCTTAAGGCCTGGGCACAAGTGCGGGCTAGGCTTAAGGCCTGGGCACAAGTGCGGGCTAGGCTTAAGGCCTGGGCACAAGTGCGGGCTAGGCTTAAGGCCTGGGCACAAGTGCGGGCTAGGCTTAAGGCCGGGGCACAAGTGCGGGCTAGGCTTAAGGCCTGGGCACAAGTGCGGGCTAGGCTTAAGGCCTGGGCACAAGTGCGGGCTAGGCTTAAGGCCTGGGCACAAGTGCTGGCTAGGATCAAGGCAGGGGACACAAGTGTGGGCTAGGCTTATGGCCTGGGCACAAGTGCGGGCTAGGCTTAAGGCCTGGGCACAAGTGCGGGCTAGGCTTAAGGCCTGGGCACAAGTGCGGGCTAGGATCAAGGCCTGGGCACAAGTGCGGGCTAGGATCAAGGCCTGGGCACAAGTGCGGGCTAGGATCAAGGCAGGGGGCACAAGTGCGGGCTAGGCTTAAGGCCTGGGCACAAGTGCGGGCTAGGCTTAAGGCCTGGGCACAAGTGCGGGCTAGGCTTAAGGCCTGGGCACAAGTGCGGGCTAGGCTTAAGGCCTGGGCACAAGTGCGGGCTAGGCTTAAGGCCTGGGCACAAGTGCGGGCTAGGCTTAAGGCCTGGGCACAAGTGCGGGCTAGGCTTAAGGCCTGGGCACAAGTGCGGGCTAGGCTTAAGGCCTGGGCACAAGTGCGGGCTAGGCTTAAGGCCTGGGCACAAGTGCGGGCTAGGCTTAAGGCCTGGGCACAAGTGCGGGCTAAGCTTAAGGCCTGGGCACAAGTGCGGGCTAGGCTTAAGGCCTGGGCACAAGTGCGGGCTAGGCTTAAGGCCTGGGCACAAGTGCGGGCTAGGCTTAAGGCCTGGGCACAAGTGCGGGCTAGGCTTAAGGCCTGGGCACAAGTGCGGGCTAGGCTTAAGGCCTGGGCACAAGTGCGGGCTAGGCTTAAGGCCTGGGCACAAGTGCGGGCTAGGCTTAAGGCCGTGGCACAAGTGCGGGCTAGGCTTAAGGCCTGGGCACAAGTGCGGGCTAGGCTTAAGGCCTGGGCACAAGTGCGGGCTAGGCTTAAGGCCTGGGCACAAGTGCGGGCTAGGCTTAAGGCCTGGGCACAAGTGCGGGCTAGGCTTAAGGCCTGGGCACAAGTGCGGGCTAGGCTTAAGGCCTGGGCACAAGTGCGGGCTAGGCTTAAGGCCTGGGCACAAGTGCGGGCTAGGCTTAAGGCCTGGGCACAAGTGCGGGCTAGGCTTAAGGCCGGGGCACAAGTGCGGGCTAGGCTTAAGGCCGGGGCACAAGTGCGGGCTAGGCTTAAGGCCTGGGCACAAGTGCGGGCTAGGCTTAAGGCCTGGGCACAAGTGCGGGCTAGGCTTAAGGCCTGGGCACAAGTGCGGGCTAGGCTTAAGGCAGGGGCACAAGTGCGGGCTTGGCTTAAGGCCGGGGCACAAGTGCGGGCTAGGCTTAAGGCCGGGGCACAAGTGCGGGCTAGGCTTATGGCCGGGGCACAAGTGCGGGCTAGGCTTAAGGCCGGGGCACAAGTGCGGGCTAGGCTTAAGGCCGGTGCACAAGTGCAGGCTAGGCTTAAGGCCTGGGCACAAGTGCGGGCTAGGCTTAAGGCCGGGCACAAGTGCGGGTTACGCTTAAGGCCTGGGCACAAGTGCGGGCTAGGCTTAAGGCCTGGGCACAAGTGCGGGCTAGGCTTAAAGCCTGGGCACAAGTGCGGGCTAGGCTTAAGGCCTGGGCACAAGTGCGGGCAAGGCTTAAGGCCTGGGCACAAGTGCGGGCTAGGCTTAAGGCCTGGGCACAAGTGCGGGCTAGGCTTAAGGCATGGGCACAAGTGCAGTGCTGGGTAGGATCAAGGCAGGGGGGGCACAAGTGCTGGCTAGGCTTAAGGCATTCAGCTAACTCTTTGCACTCTTTGCATAAAGGGTTAGGCACCCATAGGGGTGAAGAGCTAGCTTTCACCCCTCTACTCTGTACTTGGACATATAGGACTAGATCCTTTGTTGTACAGTGCGGAGCCTCTCCATAACCCCATGCTCCAAGCGACCAGGCACTTCTTGTCTGTCCTCCGTAAATGGGTAATGCCTTCTTCCCCAATTACAGTCGAGCATGCGCATTCAGACGGGACAAGAGCGAAGAGCGTAAAGTTGGCCCTATGTGCATAACCAACATGAAGCTGAAGACAAAAACAAACAAACAAACAAGCATTCAAGGGGCTCAAAAGTGCGGGCTAGGCTTAAGGCATGGGCACAAGTGCAGGCTAGGCTTAAGGCCTGGGCACAAGTGCGGGCTAGGCTTAAGGCCTGGGCACAAGTGCGGGCTAGGCTTAAGGCCTGGGCACAAGTGCGGGCTAGGCTTAAGGCCTGGGCACAAGTGCGGGCTAGGCTTAAGGCCTGGGCACAAGTGCGGGCTAGGCTTAAGGCCTGGGCACAAGTGCGGGCTAGGCTTAAGGCCTGGGCACAAGTGAGGGCTAGGCGTAAGGCCTGGGCACAAGTGCGGGCTAGGCTTAAGGCCTGGGCACAAGTGCGGGCTAGGCTTAAGGCCTGGGCACAAGTGCGGGCTAGGCTTAAGGCCTGGGCACAAGTGCGGGCTAGGCTTAAGGCCTGGGCACAAGTGCGGGCTAGGCTTAAGGCCTGGGCACAAGTGCGGGCTAGGCTTAAGGCCTGGGCACAAGTGCGGGCTAGGCTTAAGGCCTGGGCACAAGTGCAGTGCTGGCTAGGATCAAGGCAGGGGGCACAAGTGCTGGCTAGGCTTAAGGCATTCAGCTAACTCTTTGCACTCTTTGCATAAAGGGTTAGGCACCCATAGGGGTGAAGAGCTAGCTTTCACCCCTCTACTCTGTACTTGGACATTTAGGACTAGATCCTTTGTTGCACAGTGCGGAGCCTCTCCATAACCCCATGCTCCAAGCGACCAGGCACTTCTTGTCTGTCCTCCGTAAATGGGTAATGCCTTCTTCCCCAATTACAGTCGTGCATGCGCATTCAGATGGGACAAGAGCGAAGAGCGTAAAGCTGGCCCTATGTGCATAACCAACATGAAGCTGAAGACAAAAACAAACAAACAAGCATTCAAGGGGCTCAAAAGTGCAGGCTAGGCTTAAGGCCTGGGCACAAGTGCGGGCTAGGCTTAAGGCCTGGGCACAAGTGCTGGCTAGGATCAAGGCAGGGGGCACAAGTGCGGGCTAGGCTTAAGGCCTGGGCACAAGTGCGGGCTAGGCTTAAGGCCTGGGCACAAGTGCGGGCTAGGATCAAGGCCTGGGCACAAGTGCGGGCTAGGATCAAGGCAGGGGGCACAAGTGCGGGCTAGGCTTAAGGCCTGGGCACAAGTGCGGGCTAGGCTTAAGGCCTGGGCACAAGTGCGGGCTAGGCTTAAGGCCTGGGCACAAGTGCGGGCTAGGCTTAAGGCCTGGGCACAAGTGCGGGCTAGGCTTAAGGCCTGGGCACAGGTGCGGGCTAGGCTTAAGGCCTGGGCACAAGTGCGGGCTAGGCTTAAGGCCTGGGCACAAGTGCGGGCTAGGCTTAAGGCCTGGGCACAAGTGCGGGCTAGGCTTAAGGCCTGGGCACAAGTGCGGGCTAGGCTTAAGGCCTGGGCACAAGTGCGGGCTAGGCTTAAGGCAGGGGCACAAGTGCGGTCTTGGCTTAAGGCCTGGGCACAAGTGCGGGCTAGGCTTAAGGCCTGGGCACAAGTGCGGGCTAGGCTTAAGGCCTGGGCACAAGTGCGGGCTAGGCTTAAGGCCTGGGCACAAGTGCGGGCTAGGCTTAAGGCCTGGGCACAAGTGCGGGCTAGGCTTAAGGCCTGGGCACAAGTGCGGGCTAGGCTTAAGGCCTGGGCACAAGTGCGGGCTAGGCTTAAGGCAGGGGCACAAGTGCGGTCTTGGCTTAAGGCCTGGGCACAAGTGCGGGCTAGGCTTAAGGCCTGGGCACAAGTGCGGGCTAGGCTTAAGGCCTGGGCACAAGTGCGGGCTCGGCTTAAGGCCGGGGCACAAGTGCGGGCTCGGCTTAAGGCCGGGGCACAAGTGCGGGCTCGGCTTAAGGCCTGGGCACAAGTGCGGGCTAGGCTTATGGCATAGGCACAAGTGCGGGCTAGGCTTAAGGCCTGGGCACAAGTGCGGGCTAGGCTTAAGGCCTGGGCACAAGTGCGGGCTAGGCTTAAGGCCTGGGCACAAGTGCGGGCTAGGCTTAAGGCCTGGGCACAAGTGCGGGCTAGGCTTAAGGCCTGGGCACAAGTGCGGGCTAGGCTTAAGGCCTGGGCACAAGTGCAGTGCCGGCTAGGACCAGGCAGGGGGCACAAGTGCTGGCTAGGCTTAAGGCATTCAGCTAACTCTTTGCACTCTTTGCATAAAGGGTTAGGCACCCATAGGGGTGAAGAGCTAGCTTTCACCCCTCTACTTTGTACTTGGACATTTAGGACTAGATCCTTTGTTGTACAGTGCGGAGCCTCTCTATAACCCCATGCTCCAAGCGACCAGGCACTTCTTGTCTGTCCTCCGTAAATGGGTAATGCCTTCTTCCCCAATTGCAGTCGTGCATGCGCATTCAGACGGGACAAGAGCGAAGAGCGTAAAGCTGGCTTTATGTGCATAACCAACATGAAGCTGAAGACAAAAACAAACAAGCATTCAAGGGGCTCAAAAGTGCAGGCTAGGCTTAAGGCCTGGGCACAAGTGCGGGCTAGGCTTAAGGCCTGGGCACAAGTGCTGGCTAGGATCAAGGCAGGGGACACAAGTGTGGGCTAGGCTTATGGCCTGGGCACAAGTGCGGGCTAGGCTTAAGGCCTGGGCACAAGTGCGGGCTAGGTTTAAAGCCTGGGCACAAGTGCGGGCTAGGCTTAAGGCCTGGGCACAAGTGCGGGCTAGGCTTAAGGCCTGGGCACAAGTGCGGGCTAGGCTTAAAGCCTGGGCACAAGTGCAGGCTAGGCTTAAGGCCTGGGCACAAGTGTGGGCTAGGCTTAAGGCCTGGGCACAAGTGCGGGCTAGGCATAAGGCCTGGGCACAAGTGCGGGCTAGGCATAAGGCCTGGGCACAAGTGCGGGCTAGGCTTAAGGCATGGGCACAAGTGCGGGCTTGGCTTAAGGCAGGGGCACAAGTGCGGGCTTGGCTTAAGGCAGGGGCACAAGTGCGGGCTAGGCTTAAGGCCGGGGCACAAGTGCGGGCTAGGCTTAAGGCCGGGGCACAAGTGCGGGCTAGGCTTAAGGCCTGGGCACAAGTGCGGGCTAGGCTTAAGGCCTGGGCACAAGTGCGGGCTAGGCTTAAGGCCTGGGCACAAGTGTGGGCTAGGCTTAAGGCCTGGGCACAAGTGCGGGCTTGGCTTAAGGCCTGGGCACAAGTGCGGGCTTGGCTTAAGGCCTGGGCACAAGTGCGGGCTAGGCTTAAGGCCTGGGCACAAGTGCGGGCTTGGCTTAAGGCAGGGGCACAAGTGCGGGCTAGGCTTAAGGCCAGGGCACAAGTGCGGGCAAGGCTTAAGGCCGGGGCACAAGTGCGGGCTAGGCTTAAGGCCGGGGCACAAGTGCGGGCTAGGCTTAAGGCCGGGGCACAAGTGCGGGCTAGGCTTAAGGCATGGGCACAAGTGCGGGCTAGGCTTAAGGCCTGGGCACAAGTGCGGGCTAGGCTTAAGGCCTGGGCACAAGTGCGGGCTAGGCTTAAGGCCTGGGCACAAGTGCGGGCTAGGCTTAAGGCCTGGGCACAAGTGCGGGCTAGGCTTAAGGCCTGGGCACAAGTGCGGGCTAGGCTTAAGGCCTGGGCACAAGTGCGGGCTAGGCTTAAGGCCTGGGCACAAGTGCGGGCTTGGCTTAAGGCCTGGGCACAAGTGCGGGCTTGGCTTAAGGCCTGGGCACAAGTGCGGGCTTGGCTTAAGGCAGGGGCACAAGTGCGGGCTAGGCTTAAGGCCAGGGCACAAGTGCGGGCAAGGCTTAAGGCCGGGGCACAAGTGCGGGCTAGGCTTAAGGCCGGGGCACAAGTGCGGGCTAGGCTTAAGGCCGGGGCACAAGTGCGGGCTAGGCTTAAGGCCGGGGCACAAGTGCGGGCTAGGCTTAAGGCCGGGGCACAAGTGCGGGCTAGGCTTAAGGCCTGTGCACAAGTGCGGGCTAGGCTTAAGGCCTGGGCACAAGTGCGGGCTAGGCTTAAGGCCTGGGCACAAGTGTGGGCTAGGCTTAAGGCCTGGGCACAAGTGCGGGCTTGGCTTAAGGCCTGGGCACAAGTGCGGGCTAGGCTTAAGGCCTGGGCACAAGTGCGGGCTAGGCTTAAGGCCTGGGCACAAGTGCGGGCTAGGCTTAAGGCCTGGGCAAAAGTGCGGGCTAGGCTTAAGGCCTGGGCACAAGTGCGGGCTAGGCTTAAGGCCTGGGCACAAGTGCGGGCTAGGCTTAAGGCCTGGGCACAAGTGCGGGCTTGGCTTAAGGCAGGGGCACAAGTGCGGGCTAGGCTTAAGGTCTGGGCACAAGTGCGGGCTAGGCTTAAGGCCTGGGCACAAGTGCGGGCTAGGCTTAAGGCATGGGCACAAGTGCTGTGCTGGCTAGGATCAAGGCAGGGGGCACAAGTGCTGGCTAGGCTTAAGGCATTCAGCTAACTCTTTGCACTCTTTGCATAAAGGGTTAGGCACCCATAGGGGTGAAGAGCTAGCTTTCACCCTTCTACTCTTTACTTGGACATTTAGGATTAGATCCTTTGTTGTACAGTGCGGAGCCTCTCCATAACCCCATGCTCCAAGCGACCAGGCACTTCTTGTCTGTCCTCCATAAATGGGTAATGCCTTCTTCCCCAATTACAGTCGTGCATGCGCATTCAGACGGGACAAGAGCGAAGAGCGTAAAGCTGGCCCTATGTGCATAACCAACATGAAGCTGAAGACAAAAACCAACAAACAAGCATTCAAGGGGCTCAAAAGTGCAGGCTAGGCTTAAGGCCTGGGCACAAGTGCGGGCTAGGCTTAAGGCCTGGGCACAAGTGAGGGCTAGGCGTAAGGCCTGGGCACAAGTGCGGGCTAGGCTTAAGGCCTGGGCACAAGTGCGGGCTAGGCTTAAGGCCTGGGCACAAGTGCGGGCTAGGCTTAAGGCCTGGGCACAAGTGCGGGCTAGGCTTAAGGCCTGGGCACAAGTGCGGGCTAGGCTTAAGGCCTGGGCACAAGTGCGGGCTAGGCTTAAGGCCTGGGCACAAGTGCGGGCTAGGCTTAAGGCCTGGGCACAAGTGCAGTGCTGGCTAGGATCAAGGCAGGGGGCACAAGTGCTGGCTAGGCTTAAGGCATTCAGCTAACTCTTTGCACTCTTTGCATAAAGGGTTAGGCACCCATAGGGGTGAAGAGCTAGCTTTCACCCCTCTACTCTGTACTTGGACATTTAGGACTAGATCCTTTGTTGCACAGTGCGGAGCCTCTCCATAACCCCATGCTCCAAGCGACCAGGCACTTCTTGTCTGTCCTCCGTAAATGGGTAATGCCTTCTTCCCCAATTACAGTCGTGCATGCGCATTCAGATGGGACAAGAGCGAAGAGCGTAAAGCTGGCCCTATGTGCATAACCAACATGAAGCTGAAGACAAAAACAAACAAACAAGCATTCAAGGGGCTCAAAAGTGCAGGCTAGGCTTAAGGCCTGGGCACAAGTGCGGGCTAGGCTTAAGGCCTGGGCACAAGTGCTGGCTAGGATCAAGGCAGGGGGCACAAGTGCGGGCTAGGCTTAAGGCCTGGGCACAAGTGCGGGCTAGGCTTAAGGCCTGGGCACAAGTGCGGGCTAGGATCAAGGCCTGGGCACAAGTGCGGGCTAGGATCAAGGCAGGGGGCACAAGTGCGGGCTAGGCTTAAGGCCTGGGCACAAGTGCGGGCTAGGCTTAAGGCCTGGGCACAAGTGCGGGCTAGGCTTAAGGCCTGGGCACAAGTGCGGGCTAGGCTTAAGGCCTGGGCACAAGTGCGGGCTAGGCTTAAGGCCTGGGCACAGGTGCGGGCTAGGCTTAAGGCCTGGGCACAAGTGCGGGCTAGGCTTAAGGCCTGGGCACAAGTGCGGGCTAGGCTTAAGGCCTGGGCACAAGTGCGGGCTAGGCTTAAGGCCTGGGCACAAGTGCGGGCTAGGCTTAAGGCCTGGGCACAAGTGCGGGCTAGGCTTAAGGCAGGGGCACAAGTGCGGTCTTGGCTTAAGGCCTGGGCACAAGTGTGGGCTAGGCTTAAGGCCTGGGCACAAGTGCGGGCTAGGCTTAAGGCCTGGGCACAAGTGCGGGCTAGGCTTAAGGCCTGGGCACAAGTGCGGGCTCGGCTTAAGGCCGGGGCACAAGTGCGGGCTCGGCTTAAGGCCGGGGCACAAGTGTGGGCTCGGCTTAAGGCCGGGGCACAAGTGCGGGCTCGGCTTAAGGCCTGGGCACAAGTGCGGGCTAGGCTTAAGGCATAGGCACAAGTGCGGGCTAGGCTTAAGGCCTGGGCACAAGTGCGGGCTAGGCTTAAGGCCTGGGCACAAGTGCGGGCTAGGCTTAAGGCCTGGGCACAAGTGCGGGCTAGGCTTAAGGCCTGGGCACAAGTGCGGGCTAGGCTTAAGGCCTGGGCACAAGTGCGGGCTAGGCTTAAGGCCTGGGCACAAGTGCGGGCTAGGCTTAAGGCCTGGGCACATGTGCGGGCTAGGCTTAAGGCCTGGGCACAAGTGCGGGCTAGGCTTAAGGCCTGGGCACAAGTGCGGGCTAGGCTTAAGGCCTGGGCACAAGTGCAGGCTAGGCTTAAGGCCTGGGCACAAGTGCGGGCTAGGCTTAAGGCCTGGGCACAAGTGCGGGCTAGGCTTAAGGCCTGGGCACAAGTGCGGGCTAGGCTTAAGGCCTGGGCACAAGTGCGGGCTAGGCTTAAGGCCTGGGCACAAGTGCGGGCTAGGCTTAAGGCCTGGGCACAAGTGCGGGCTAGGCTTAAGGCCTGGGCACAAGTGCGGGCTAGGCTTAAGGCCTGGGCACAAGTGCGGGCTAGGCTTAAGGCCTGGGCACAAGTGCGGGCTAGGCTTAAGGCCTGGGCACAAGTGCAGTGCCGGCTAGGACCAGGCAGGGGGCACAAGTGCTGGCTAGGCTTAAGGCATTCAGCTAACTCTTTGCACTCTTTGCATAAAGGGTTAGGCACCCATAGGGGTGAAGAGCTAGCTTTCACCCCTCTACTTTGTACTTGGACATTTAGGACTAGATCCTTTGTTGTACAGTGCGGAGCCTCTCCATAACCCCATGCTCCAAGCGACCAGGCACTTCTTGTCTGTCCTCCGTAAATGGGTAATGCCTTCTTCCCCAATTGCAGTCGTGCATGCGCATTCAGACGGGACAAGAGCGAAGAGCGTAAAGCTGGCTTTATGTGCATAACCAACATGAAGCTGAAGACAAAAACAAACAAGCATTCAAGGGGCTCAAAAGTGCAGGCTAGGCTTAAGGCCTGGGCACAAGTGCGGGCTAGGCTTAAGGCCTGGGCACAAGTGCTGGCTAGGATCAAGGCAGGGGACACAAGTGTGGGCTAGGCTTATGGCCTGGGCACAAGTGCGGGCTAGGCTTAAGGCCTGGGCACAAGTGCGGGCTAGGCTTAAGGCCTGGGCACAAGTGCGGGCTAGGATCAAGGCCTGGGCACAAGTGCGGGCTAGGATCAAGGCCTGGGCACAAGTGCGGGCTAGGATCAAGGCAGGGGGCACAAGTGCGGGCTAGGCTTAAGGCCTGGGCACAAGTGCGGGCTAGGCTTAAGGCCTGGGCACAAGTGCGGGCTAGGCTTAAGGCCTGGGCACAAGTGCGGGCTAGGCTTAAGGCCTGGGCACAAGTGCGGGCTAGGCTTAAGGCCTGGGCACAAGTGCGGGCTAGGCTTAAGGCCTGGGCACAAGTGCGGGCTAGGCTTAAGGCCTGGGCACAAGTGCGGGCTAGGCTTAAGGCCTGGGCACAAGTGCGGGCTAGGCTTAAGGCCTGGGCACAAGTGCGGGCTAGGCTTAAGGCCTGGGCACAAGTGCGGGCTAGGCTTAAGGCCTGGGCACAAGTGCGGGCTAGGCTTAAGGCCTGGGCACAAGTGCGGGCTAGGCTTAAGGCCTGGGCACAAGTGCGGGCTAGGCTTAAGGCCTGGGCACAAGTGCGGGCTAGGCTTAAGGCCTGGGCACAAGTGCGGGCTAGGCTTAAGGCCTGGGCACAAGTGCGGGCTAGGCTTAAGGCCTGGGCACAAGTGCGGGCTAGGCTTAAGGCCTGGGCACAAGTGCGGGCTAGGCTTAAGGCCTGGGCACAAGTGCGGGCTAGGCTTAAGGCCTGGGCACAAGTGCGGGCTAGGCTTAAGGCCTGGGCACAAGTGCGGGCTAGGCTTAAGGCCTGGGCACAAGTGCGGGCTAGGCTTAAGGCCTGGGCACAAGTGCGGGCTAGGCTTAAGGCCTGGGCACAAGTGCGGGCTAGGCTTAAGGCCTGGGCACAAGTGCGGGCTAGGCTTAAGGCCTGGGCACAAGTGCGGGCTAGGCTTAAGGCCTGGGCACAAGTGCGGGCTAGGCTTAAGGCCTGGGCACAAGTGCGGGCTAGGCTTAAGGCCTGGGCACAAGTGCGGGCTAGGCTTAAGGCCTGGGCACAAGTGCGGGCTAGGCTTAAGGCCTGGGCACAAGTGCGGGCTAGGCTTAAGGCCTGGGCACAAGTGCGGGCTAGGCTTAAGGCCTGGGCACAAGTGCGGGCTAGGCTTAAGGCCTGGGCACAAGTGCGGGCTAGGCTTAAGGCCTGGGCACAAGTGCGGGCTAGGCGTAAGGCCTGGGCACAAGTGCGGGCTAGGCTTAAGGCCTGGGCACAAGTGCGGGCTAGGCTTAAGGCCTGGGCACAAGTGCGGGCTAGGCTTAAGGCCTGGGCACAAGTGCGGGCTAGGCTTAAGGCCTGGGCACAAGTGCGGGCTAGGCTTAAGGCCTGGGCACAAGTGCGGGCTAGGCTTAAGGCCTGGGCACAAGTGCGGGCTAGGCTTAAGGCCTGGGCACAAGTGCAGTGCTGGCTAGGATCAAGGCAGGGGGCACAAGTGCTGGCTAGGCTTAAGGCATTCAGCTAACTCTTTGCACTCTTTGCATAAAGGGTTAGGCACCCATAGGGGTGAAGAGCTAGCTTTCACCCCTCTACTCTGTACTTGGACATTTAGGACTAGATCCTTTGTTGCACAGTGCGGAGCCTCTCCATAACCCCATGCTCCAAGCGACCAGGCACTTCTTGTCTGTCCTCCGTAAATGGGTAATGCCTTCTTCCCCAATTACAGTCGTGCATGCGCATTCAGATGGGACAAGAGCGAAGAGCGTAAAGCTGGCCCTATGTGCATAACCAACATGAAGCTGAAGACAAAAACAAACAAACAAGCATTCAAGGGGCTCAAAAGTGCAGGCTAGGCTTAAGGCCTGGGCACAAGTGCGGGCTAGGCTTAAGGCCTGGGCACAAGTGCTGGCTAGGATCAAGGCAGGGGGCACAAGTGCGGGCTAGGCTTAAGGCCTGGGCACAAGTGCGGGCTAGGCTTAAGGCCTGGGCACAAGTGCGGGCTAGGATCAAGGCCTGGGCACAAGTGCGGGCTAGGATCAAGGCAGGGGGCACAAGTGCGGGCTAGGCTTAAGGCCTGGGCACAAGTGCGGGCTAGGCTTAAGGCCTGGGCACAAGTGCGGGCTAGGCTTAAGGCCTGGGCACAAGTGCGGGCTAGGCTTAAGGCCTGGGCACAAGTGCGGGCTAGGCTTAAGGCCTGGGCACAGGTGCGGGCTAGGCTTAAGGCCTGGGCACAAGTGCGGGCTAGGCTTAAGGCCTGGGCACAAGTGCGGGCTAGGCTTAAGGCCTGGGCACAAGTGCGGGCTAGGCTTAAGGCCTGGGCACAAGTGCGGGCTAGGCTTAAGGCCTGGGCACAAGTGCGGGCTAGGCTTAAGGCAGGGGCACAAGTGCGGTCTTGGCTTAAGGCCTGGGCACAAGTGCGGGCTAGGCTTAAGGCCTGGGCACAAGTGCGGGCTAGGCTTAAGGCCTGGGCACAAGTGCGGGCTCGGCTTAAGGCCGGGGCACAAGTGCGGGCTCGGCTTAAGGCCGGGGCACAAGTGCGGGCTCGGCTTAAGGCCGGGGCACAAGTGCGGGCTCGGCTTAAGGCCTGGGCACAAGTGCGGGCTAGGCTTAAGGCATAGGCACAAGTGCGGGCTAGGCTTAAGGCCTGGGCACAAGTGCGGGCTAGGCTTAAGGCCTGGGCACAAGTGCGGGCTAGGCTTAAGGCCTGGGCACAAGTGTGGGCTAGGCTTAAGGCCTGGGCACAAGTGCGGGCTAGGCTTAAGGCCTGGGCACAAGTGCGGGCTAGGCTTAAGGCCTGGGCACAAGTGCGGGCTAGGCTTAAGGCCTGGGCACAAGTGCGGGCTAGGCTTAAGGCCTGGGCACAAGTGCGGGCTAGGCTTAAGGCCTGGGCACAAGTGCGGGCTAGGCTTAAGGCCTGGGCACAAGTGCGGGCTAGGCTTAAGGCCTGGGCACAAGTGCGGGCTAGGCTTAAGGCCTGGGCACAAGTGCTGGCTAGGATCAAGGCAGGGGGCACAAGTGCGGGCTAGGCTTAAGGCCTGGGCACAAGTGCGGGCTAGGCTTAAGGCCTGGGCACAAGTGCGGGCTAGGCTTAAGGCATTCAGCTAACTCTTTGCACTCTTTGCATAAAGGGTTAGGCACCCATAGGGGTGAAGAGCTAGCTTTCACCCCTCTACTTTGTACTTGGACATTTAGGACTAGATCCTTTGTTGTACAGTGCGGAGCCTCTCCATAACCCCATGCTCCAAGCGACCAGGCACTTCTTGTCTGTCCTCCGTAAATGGGTAATGCCTTCTTCCCCAATTGCAGTCGTGCATGCGCATTCAGACGGGACAAGAGCGAAGAGCGTAAAGCTGGCTTTATGTGCATAACCAACATGAAGCTGAAGACAAAAACAAACAAGCATTCAAGGGGCTCAAAAGTGCAGGCTAGGCTTAAGGCCTGGGCACAAGTGCGGGCTAGGCTTAAGGCCTGGGCACAAGTGCTGGCTAGGATCAAGGCAGGGGACACAAGTGTGGGCTAGGCTTATGGCCTGGGCACAAGTGCGGGCTAGGCTTAAGGCCTGGGCACAAGTGCGGGCTAGGCTTAAGGCCTGGGCACAAGTGCGGGCTAGGATCAAGGCCTGGGCACAAGTGCGGGCTAGGATCAAGGCCTGGGCACAAGTGCGGGCTAGGATCAAGGCAGGGGGCACAAGTGCGGGCTAGGCTTAAGGCCTGGGCACAAGTGCGGGCTAGGCTTAAGGCCTGGGCACAAGTGCGGGCTAGGCTTAAGGCCTGGGCACAAGTGCGGGCTAGGCTTAAGGCCTGGGCACAAGTGCGGGCTAGGCTTAAGGCCTGGGCACAAGTGCGGGCTAGGCTTAAGGCCTGGGCACAAGTGCGGGCTAGGCTTAAGGCCTGGGCACAAGTGCGGGCTAGGCTTAAGGCCTGGGCACAAGTGCGGGCTAGGCTTAAGGCCTGGGCACAAGTGCGGGCTAGGCTTAAGGCCTGGGCACAAGTGCGGGCTAAGCTTAAGGCCTGGGCACAAGTGCGGGCTAGGCTTAAGGCCTGGGCACAAGTGCGGGCTAGGCTTAAGGCCTGGGCACAAGTGCGGGCTAGGCTTAAGGCCTGGGCACAAGTGCGGGCTAGGCTTAAGGCCTGGGCACAAGTGCGGGCTAGGCTTAAGGCCTGGGCACAAGTGCGGGCTAGGCTTAAGGCCTGGGCACAAGTGCGGGCTAGGCTTAAGGCCGTGGCACAAGTGCGGGCTAGGCTTAAGGCCTGGGCACAAGTGCGGGCTAGGCTTAAGGCCTGGGCACAAGTGCGGGCTAGGCTTAAGGCCTGGGCACAAGTGCGGGCTAGGCTTAAGGCCTGGGCACAAGTGCGGGCTAGGCTTAAGGCCTGGGCACAAGTGCGGGCTAGGCTTAAGGCCTGGGCACAAGTGCGGGCTAGGCTTAAGGCCTGGGCACAAGTGCGGGCTAGGCTTAAGGCCTGGGCACAAGTGCGGGCTAGGCTTAAGGCCGGGGCACAAGTGCGGGCTAGGCTTAAGGCCGGGGCACAAGTGCGGGCTAGGCTTAAGGCCTGGGCACAAGTGCGGGCTAGGCTTAAGGCCTGGGCACAAGTGCGGGCTAGGCTTAAGGCCTGGGCACAAGTGCGGGCTAGGCTTAAGGCAGGGGCACAAGTGCGGGCTTGGCTTAAGGCCGGGGCACAAGTGCGGGCTAGGCTTAAGGCCGGGGCACAAGTGCGGGCTAGGCTTAAGGCCGGGGCACAAGTGCGGGCTAGGCTTAAGGCCGGGGCACAAGTGCGGGCTAGGCTTAAGGCCGGTGCACAAGTGCAGGCTAGGCTTAAGGCCTGGGCACAAGTGCGGGCTAGGCTTAAGGCCGGGCACAAGTGCGGGTTACGCTTAAGGCCTGGGCACAAGTGCGGGCTAGGCTTATGGCCTGGGCACAAGTGCGGGCTAGGCTTAAAGCCTGGGCACAAGTGCGGGCTAGGCTTAAGGCCTGTGCACAAGTGCGGGCTAGGCTTAAGGCCTGGGCACAAGTGCGGGCTAGGCTTAAGGCCTGGGCACAAGTGCGGGCTAGGCTTAAGGCATGGGCACAAGTGCAGTGCTGGGTAGGATCAAGGCAGGGGGGGCACAAGTGCTGGCTAGGCTTAAGGCATTCAGCTAACTCTTTGCACTCTTTGCATAAAGGGTTAGGCACCCATAGGGGTGAAGAGCTAGCTTTCACCCCTCTACTCTGTACTTGGACATATAGGACTAGATCCTTTGTTGTACAGTGCGGAGCCTCTCCATAACCCCATGCTCCAAGCGACCAGGCACTTCTTGTCTGTCCTCCGTAAATGGGTAATGCCTTCTTCCCCAATTACAGTCGAGCATGCGCATTCAGACGGGACAAGAGCGAAGAGCGTAAAGTTGGCCCTATGTGCATAACCAACATGAAGCTGAAGACAAAAACAAACAAACAAACAAGCATTCAAGGGGCTCAAAAGTGCGGGCTAGGCTTAAGGCATGGGCACAAGTGCAGGCTAGGCTTAAGGCCTGGGCACAAGTGCGGGCTAGGCTTAAGGCCTGGGCACAAGTGCGGGCTAGGCTTAAGGCCTGGGCACAAGTGCGGGCTAGGCTTAAGGCCTGGGCACAAGTGCGGGCTAGGCTTAAGGCCTGGGCACAAGTGCGGGCTAGGCTTAAGGCCTGGGCACAAGTGCGGGCTAGGCTTAAGGCCTGGGCACAAGTGCGGGCTAGGCTTAAGGCCTGGGCACAAGTGCGGGCTAGGCTTAAGGCCTGGGCACAAGTGCGGGCTAGGCTTAAGGCCTGGGCACAAGTGCGGGCTAGGCTTAAGGCCTGGGCACAAGTGCGGGCTAGGCTTAAGGCCGGGGCACAAGTGCGGGCTAGGCTTAAGGCCTGGGCACAAGTGCGGGCTAGGCTTAAGGCCTGGGCACAAGTGCGGGCTAGGCTTAAGGCCTGGGCACAAGTGCGGGCTAGGCTTAAGGCCTGGGCACAAGTGCGGGCTAGGCTTAAGGCCTGGGCACAAGTGCGGGCTAGGCTTAAGGCCTGGGCACAAGTGCGGGCTTGGCTTAAGGCAGGGGCACAAGTGCGGGCTAGGCTTAAGGCCTGGGCACAAGTGCGGGCTAGGCTTAAAGCCTGGGCACAAGTGCGGGCTAGGCTTAAGGCCTGGGCACAAGTGCTGGCTAGGCTTAAGGCCTGGGCACAAGTGCAGTGCTGGCTAGGATCAAGGCAGGGGCCACAAGTGCGGGCTAGGCTTAAGGCCTGGGCACAAGTGCTGGCTAGGATCAAGGCAGGGGACACAAGTGTGGGCTAGGCTTATGGCCTGGGCACAAGTGCGGGCTAGGCTTAAGGCCTGGGCACAAGTGCGGGCTAGGCTTAAGGCCTGGGCACAAGTGCGGGCTAGGATCAAGGCCTGGGCACAAGTGCGGGCTAGGATCAAGGCCTGGGCACAAGTGCGGGCTAGGATCAAGGCAGGGGGCACAAGTGCGGGCTAGGCTTAAGGCCTGGGCACAAGTGCGGGCTAGGCTTAAGGCCTGGGCACAAGTGCGGGCTAGGCTTAAGGCCTGGGCACAAGTGCGGGCTAGGCTTAAGGCCTGGGCACAAGTGCGGGCTAGGCTTAAGGCCTGGGCACAAGTGCGGGCTAGGCTTAAGGCCTGGGCACAAGTGCGGGCTAGGCTTAAGGCCTGGGCACAAGTGCGGGCTAGGCTTAAGGCCTGGGCACAAGTGCGGGCTAGGCTTAAGGCCTGGGCACAAGTACGGGCTAGGCTTAAGGCCTGGGCACAAGTGCGGGCTAGGCTTAAGGCCTGGGCACAAGTGCGGGCTAGGCTTAAGGCCTGGGCACAAGTGCGGGCTAGGCTTAAGGCCTGGGCACAAGTGCGGGCTAGGCTTAAGGCCTGGGCACAAGTGCGGGCTAGGCTTAAGGCATTCAGCTAACTCTTTGCACTCTTTGCATAAAGGGTTAGGCACCCATAGGGGTGAAGAGCTAGCTTTCACCCCTCTACTTTGTACTTGGACATTTAGGACTAGATCCTTTGTTGTACAGTGCGGAGCCTCTCCATAACCCCATGCTCCAAGCGACCAGGCACTTCTTGTCTGTCCTCCGTAAATGGGTAATGCCTTCTTCCCCAATTGCAGTCGTGCATGCGCATTCAGACGGGACAAGAGCGAAGAGCGTAAAGCTGGCTTTATGTGCATAACCAACATGAAGCTGAAGACAAAAACAAACAAGCATTCAAGGGGCTCAAAAGTGCAGGCTAGGCTTAAGGCCTGGGCACAAGTGCGGGCTAGGCTTAAGGCCTGGGCACAAGTGCTGGCTAGGATCAAGGCAGGGGACACAAGTGTGGGCTAGGCTTATGGCCTGGGCACAAGTGCGGGCTAGGCTTAAGGCCTGGGCACAAGTGCGGGCTAGGCTTAAGGCCTGGGCACAAGTGCGGGCTAGGATCAAGGCCTGGGCACAAGTGCGGGCTAGGATCAAGGCCTGGGCACAAGTGCGGGCTAGGATCAAGGCAGGGGGCACAAGTGCGGGCTAGGCTTAAGGCCTGGGCACAAGTGCGGGCTAGGCTTAAGGCCTGGGCACAAGTGCGGGCTAGGCTTAAGGCCTGGGCACAAGTGCGGGCTAGGCTTAAGGCCTGGGCACAAGTGCGGGCTAGGCTTAAGGCCTGGGCACAAGTGCGGGCTAGGCTTAAGGCCTGGGCACAAGTGCGGGCTAGGCTTAAGGCCTGGGCACAAGTGCGGGCTAGGCTTAAGGCCTGGGCACAAGTGCGGGCTAGGCTTAAGGCCTGGGCACAAGTGCGGGCTAGGCTTAAGGCCTGGGCACAAGTGCGGGCTAAGCTTAAGGCCTGGGCACAAGTGCGGGCTAGGCTTAAGGCCTGGGCACAAGTGCGGGCTAGGCTTAAGGCCTGGGCACAAGTGCGGGCTAGGCTTAAGGCCTGGGCACAAGTGCGGGCTAGGCTTAAGGCCTGGGCACAAGTGCGGGCTAGGCTTAAGGCCTGGGCACAAGTGCGGGCTAGGCTTAAGGCCTGGGCACAAGTGCGGGCTAGGCTTAAGGCCGTGGCACAAGTGCGGGCTAGGCTTAAGGCCTGGGCACAAGTGCGGGCTAGGCTTAAGGCCTGGGCACAAGTGCGGGCTAGGCTTAAGGCCTGGGCACAAGTGCGGGCTAGGCTTAAGGCCTGGGCACAAGTGCGGGCTAGGCTTAAGGCCTGGGCACAAGTGCGGGCTAGGCTTAAGGCCTGGGCACAAGTGCGGGCTAGGCTTAAGGCCTGGGCACAAGTGCGGGCTAGGCTTAAGGCCTGGGCACAAGTGCGGGCTAGGCTTAAGGCCGGGGCACAAGTGCGGGCTAGGCTTAAGGCCGGGGCACAAGTGCGGGCTAGGCTTAAGGCCTGGGCACAAGTGCGGGCTAGGCTTAAGGCCTGGGCACAAGTGCGGGCTAGGCTTAAGGCCTGGGCACAAGTGCGGGCTAGGCTTAAGGCAGGGGCACAAGTGCGGGCTTGGCTTAAGGCCGGGGCACAAGTGCGGGCTAGGCTTAAGGCCGGGGCACAAGTGCGGGCTAGGCTTATGGCCGGGGCACAAGTGCGGGCTAGGCTTAAGGCCGGGGCACAAGTGCGGGCTAGGCTTAAGGCCGGTGCACAAGTGCAGGCTAGGCTTAAGGCCTGGGCACAAGTGCGGGCTAGGCTTAAGGCCGGGCACAAGTGCGGGTTACGCTTAAGGCCTGGGCACAAGTGCGGGCTAGGCTTAAGGCCTGGGCACAAGTGCGGGCTAGGCTTAAAGCCTGGGCACAAGTGCGGGCTAGGCTTAAGGCCTGGGCACAAGTGCGGGCAAGGCTTAAGGCCTGGGCACAAGTGCGGGCTAGGCTTAAGGCCTGGGCACAAGTGCGGGCTAGGCTTAAGGCATGGGCACAAGTGCAGTGCTGGGTAGGATCAAGGCAGGGGGGGCACAAGTGCTGGCTAGGCTTAAGGCATTCAGCTAACTCTTTGCACTCTTTGCATAAAGGGTTAGGCACCCATAGGGGTGAAGAGCTAGCTTTCACCCCTCTACTCTGTACTTGGACATATAGGACTAGATCCTTTGTTGTACAGTGCGGAGCCTCTCCATAACCCCATGCTCCAAGCGACCAGGCACTTCTTGTCTGTCCTCCGTAAATGGGTAATGCCTTCTTCCCCAATTACAGTCGAGCATGCGCATTCAGACGGGACAAGAGCGAAGAGCGTAAAGTTGGCCCTATGTGCATAACCAACATGAAGCTGAAGACAAAAACAAACAAACAAACAAGCATTCAAGGGGCTCAAAAGTGCGGGCTAGGCTTAAGGCATGGGCACAAGTGCAGGCTAGGCTTAAGGCCTGGGCACAAGTGCGGGCTAGGCTTAAGGCCTGGGCACAAGTGCGGGCTAGGCTTAAGGCCTGGGCACAAGTGCGGGCTAGGCTTAAGGCCTGGGCACAAGTGCGGGCTAGGCTTAAGGCCTGGGCACAAGTGCGGGCTAGGCTTAAGGCCTGGGCACAAGTGCGGGCTAGGCTTAAGGCCTGGGCACAAGTGCGGGCTAGGCTTAAGGCCTGGGCACAAGTGCGGGCTAGGCTTAAGGCCGGGGCACAAGTGCGGGCTAGGCTTAAGGCCTGGGCACAAGTGCGGGCTAGGCTTAAGGCCTGGGCACAAGTGCGGGCTAGGCTTAAGGCCTGGGCACAAGTGCGGGCTAGGCTTAAGGCCTGGGCACAAGTGCGGGCTAGGCTTAAGGCCTGGGCACAAGTGCGGGCTAGGCTTAAGGCCTGGGCACAAGTGCGGGCTAGGCTTAAGGCCTGGGCACAAGTGCGGGCTTGGCTTAAGGCAGGGGCACAAGTGCGGGCTTGGCTTAAGGCCGGGGCACAAGTGCGGGCTAGGCTTAAGGCCGGGGCACAAGTGCGGGCTAGGCTTAAGTCCGGGGCACAAGTGAGGGCTAGGCTTAAGGCCGGGGCACAAGTGCGGGCTAGGCTTAAGGCCGGGGCACAAGTGCGGGCTAGGCTTAAGGCCTGGGCACAAGTGCGGGCTAGGCTTAAGGCCGGGGCACAAGTGCGGGTTAGGCTTAAGGCCTGGGCACAAGTGCGGGCTAGGCTTAAGGCCTGGGCACAAGTGCGGGCTAGGCTTAAAGCCTGGGCACAAGTGCGGGCTAGGCTTAAGGCCTGGGCACAAGTGCTGGCTAGGCTTAAGGCCTGGGCACAAGTGCGGGCTAGGCTTAAGGCCTGGGCACAAGTGCGGGCTAGGCTTAAGGCCTGGGCACAAGTGCAGTGCTGGCTAGGATCAAGGCAGGGGCCACAAGTGCCGGCTAGGCTTAAGGCATAGGCACAAGTGCGGGCTAGGCTTAAGGCATGGGCACAAGTGCGGGCTAGGCTTAAGGCATGGGCACAAGTGCAGTGCTGGCTAGGATCAAGGCAGGGGGGGCACAAGTGCTGGCTAGGCTTAAGGCATTCAGCTAACTCTCTGCACTCTTTGCATAAAGGGTTAGGCACCCATAGTGGTGAAGAGCTAGCTTTCACCCCTCTACTCTGTACTTGGACATTTAGGACTAGATCCTTTGTTGTACAGTGCGGAGCCTCTCCATAACCCCATGCTCCAAGCGACCAGGCACTTCTTGTCTGTCCTCCGTAAATGGGTAATGCCTTCTTCCCCAATTACAGTCGAGCATGCGCATTCAGACGGGACAAGAGCGAAGAGCGTAGAGTTGGCCCTATGTGCATAACCAACATGAAGCTGAAGACAAAAACAAACAAGCATTCAAGGGGCTCAAAAGTGCAGGCTAGGCTTAAGGCCTGGGCACAAGTGCGGGCTAGGCTTAAGGCCTGGGCACAAGTGCGGGCTAGGCTTAAGGCCTGGGCACAAGTGCGGGCTTGGCTTAAGGCCTGGGCACAAGTGAGGGCTAGGCTTAAGGCCTGGGCACAAGTGCGGGCTAGGCTTAAGGCCTGGGCACAAGTGCGGGCTAGGCTTAAGGCCTGGGCACAAGTGCGGGCTAGGCTTAAGGCCTGGGCACAAGTGCGGGCTAGGCTTAAGGCCTGGGCACAAGTGCGGGCTAGGCTTAAGGCCTGGGCACAAGTGCGGGCTAGGCTTAAGGCCTGGGCACAAGTGCGGGCTAGGCTTAAGGCCTGGGCACAAGTGGTGGCTAGGATCAAGGCAGGGGGCACAAGTGCGGGCTAGGCTTAAGGCCTGGGCACAAGTGCGGGCTAGGCTTAAGGCCTGGGCACAAGTGCGGGCTAGGCTTAAGGCCTGGGCACAAGTGCGGGCTAGGCTTAAGGCCTGGGCACAAGTGCGGGCTAGGCTTAAGGCCTGGGCACAAGTGCGGGCTAGGCTTAAGGCCTGGGCACAAGTGCGGGCTAGGCTTAAGGCCTGGGCACAAGTGCGGGCTAGGCTTAAGGCCTGGGCACAAGTGCGGGCTAGGCTTAAGGCCTGGGCACAAGTGCGGGCTAGGCTTAAGGCCTGGGCACAAATGCGGGCTTGGCTTAAGGCAGGGGCACAAGTGCGGGCTAGGCTTAAGGCCGGGGCACAAGTGCGGGCTAGGCTTAAGGCCGGGGCACAAGTGCGGGCTAGGCTTAAGGCCGGGGCACAAGTGCGGGCTAGGCTTAAGGCCTGGGCACAAGTGCGGGCTAGGCTTAAGGCCTGGGCACAAGTGCGGGCTAGGCTTAAGGCCTGGGCACAAGTGCGGGCTAGGCTTAAGGCCTGGGCACAAGTGCGGGCTAGGCTTAAGGCCGGGGCACAAGTGCGGGCTCGGCTTAAGGCCTGGGCACAAGTGCGGGCTAGGCTTAAGGCATAGGCACAAGTGCGGGCTAGGCTTAAGGCCTGGGCACAAGTGCGGGCTAGGCTTAAGGCCTGGGCACAAGTGCGGGCTAGGCTTAAGGCCTGGGCACAAGTGCGGGCTAGGCTTAAGGCCTGGGCACAAGTGCGGGCTAGGCTTAAGGCCTGGGCACAAGTGCGGGCTAGGCTTAAGGCCTGGGCACAAGTGCAGTGCCGGCTAGGACCAGGCAGGGGGCACAAGTGCTGGCTAGGCTTAAGGCATTCAGCTAACTCTTTGCACTCTTTGCATAAAGGGTTAGGCACCCATAGGGGTGAAGAGCTAGCTTTCACCCCTCTACTTTGTACTTGGACATTTAGGACTAGATCCTTTGTTGTACAGTGCGGAGCCTCTCCATAACCCCATGCTCCAAGCGACCAGGCACTTCTTGTCTGTCCTCCGTAAATGGGTAATGCCTTCTTCCCCAATTGCAGTCGTGCATGCGCATTCAGACGGGACAAGAGCGAAGAGCGTAAAGCTGGCTTTATGTGCATAACCAACATGAAGCTGAAGACAAAAACAAACAAGCATTCAAGGGGCTCAAAAGTGCAGGCTAGGCTTAAGGCCTGGGCACAAGTGCGGGCTAGGCTTAAGGCCTGGGCACAAGTGCTGGCTAGGATCAAGGCAGGGGACACAAGTGTGGGCTAGGCTTATGGCCTGGGCACAAGTGCGGGCTAGGCTTAAGGCCTGGGCACAAGTGCGGGCTCGGCTTAAGGCCGGGGCACAAGTGCGGGCTCGGCTTAAGGCCTGGGCACAAGTGCGGGCTAGGCTTAAGGCATAGGCACAAGTGCGGGCTCGGCTTAAGGCCGGGGCACAAGTGCGGGCTCGGCTTAAGGCCGGGGCACAAGTGCGGGCTCGGCTTAAGGCCTGGGCACAAGTGCGGGCTAGGCTTAAGGCATAGGCACAAGTGCGGGCTAGGCTTAAGGCCTGGGCACAAGTGCGGGCTAGGCTTAAGGCCTGGGCACAAGTGCGGGCTAGGCTTAAGGCCTGGGCACAAGTGCGGGCTAGGCTTAAGGCCTGGGCACAAGTGCGGGCTAGGCATAAGGCCTTGGCACAAGTGCGGGCTAGGCATAAGGCCTGGGCACAAGTGCGGGCTAGGCTTAAGGCATGGGCACAAGTGCGGGCTTGGCTTAAGGCAGGGGCACAAGTGCAGGCTTGGCTTAAGGCAGGGGCACAAGTGCGGGCTAGGCTTAAGGCCGGGGCACAAGTGCGGGCTAGGCTTAAGGCCGGGGCACAAGTGCGGGCTAGGCTTAAGGCCTGGGCACAAGTGCGGGCTAGGCTTAAGGCCTGGGCACAAGTGCGGGCTAGGCTTAAGGCCTGGGCACAAGTGTGGGCTAGGCTTAAGGCCTGGGCACAAGTGCGGGCTTGGCTTAAGGCCTGGGCACAAGTGCGGGCTTGGCTTAAGGCCTGGGCACAAGTGCGGGCTAGGCTTAAGGCCTGGGCACAAGTGCGGGCTTGGCTTAAGGCAGGGGCACAAGTGCGGGCTAGGCTTAAGGCCAGGGCACAAGTGCGGGCAAGGCTTAAGGCCGGGGCACAAGTGCGGGCTAGGCTTAAGGCCGGGGCACAAGTGCGGGCTAGGCTTAAGGCCGGGGCACAAGTGCGGGCTAGGCTTAAGGCATGGGCACAAGTGCGGGCTAGGCTTAAGGCCTGGGCACAAGTGCGGGCTAGGCTTAAGGCCTGGGCACAAGTGCGGGCTAGGCTTAAGGCCTGGGCACAAGTGCGGGCTAGGCTTAAGGCCTGGGCACAAGTGCGGGCTAGGCTTAAGGCCTGGGCACAAGTGCGGGCTAGGCTTAAGGCCTGGGCACAAGTGCGGGCTAGGCTTAAGGCCTGGGCACAAGTGCGGGCTTGGCTTAAGGCCTGGGCACAAGTGCGGGCTTGGCTTAAGGCCTGGGCACAAGTGCGGGCTTGGCTTAAGGCAGGGGCACAAGTGCGGGCTAGGCTTAAGGCCAGGGCACAAGTGCGGGCAAGGCTTAAGGCCGGGGCACAAGTGCGGGCTAGGCTTAAGGCCTGGGCACAAGTGCGGGCTAGGCTTAAGGCCTGGGCACAAGTGCGGGCTAGGCTTAAGGCCTGGGCACAAGTGCGGGCTAGGCTTAAGGCCTGGGCACAAGTGCGGGCTAGGCTTAAGGCCTGGGCACAAGTGCGGGCTAGGCTTAAGGCAGGGGCACAAGTGCGGTCTTGGCTTAAGGCCTGGGCACAAGTGCGGGCTAGGCTTAAGGCCTGGGCACAAGTGCGGGCTAGGCTTAAGGCCTGGGCACAAGTGCGGGCTCGGCTTAAGGCCGGGGCACAAGTGCGGGCTCGGCTTAAGGCCGGGGCACAAGTGCGGGCTCGGCTTAAGGCCTGGGCACAAGTGCGGGCTAGGCTTAAGGCATAGGCACAAGTGCGGGCTCGGCTTAAGGCCGGGGCACAAGTGCGGGCTCGGCTTAAGGCCGGGGCACAAGTGCGGGCTCGGCTTAAGGCCTGGGCACAAGTGCGGGCTAGGCTTAAGGCATAGGCACAAGTGCGGGCTAGGCTTAAGGCCTGGGCACAAGTGCGGGCTAGGCTTAAGGCCTGGGCACAAGTGCGGGCTAGGCTTAAGGCCTGGGCACAAGTGCGGGCTAGGCTTAAGGCCTGGGCACAAGTGCGGGCTAGGCTTAAGGCCTGGGCACAAGTGCGGGCTAGGCTTAAGGCCTGGGCACAAGTGCAGTGCCGGCTAGGACCAGGCAGGGGGCACAAGTGCTGGCTAGGCTTAAGGCATTCAGCTAACTCTTTGCACTCTTTGCATAAAGGGTTAGGCACCCATAGGGGTGAAGAGCTAGCTTTCACCCCTCTACTTTGTACTTGGACATTTAGGACTAGATCCTTTGTTGTACAGTGCGGAGCCTCTCCATAACCCCATGCTCCAAGCGACCAGGCACTTCTTGTCTGTCCTCCGTAAATGGGTAATGCCTTCTTCCCCAATTGCAGTCGTGCATGCGCATTCAGACGGGACAAGAGCGAAGAGCGTAAAGCTGGCTTTATGTGCATAACCAACATGAAGCTGAAGACAAAAACAAACAAGCATTCAAGGGGCTCAAAAGTGCAGGCTAGGCTTAAGGCCTGGGCACAAGTGCGGGCTAGGCTTAAGGCCTGGGCACAAGTGCTGGCTAGGATCAAGGCAGGGGACACAAGTGTGGGCTAGGCTTATGGCCTGGGCACAAGTGCGGGCTAGGCTTAAGGCCTGGGCACAAGTGCGGGCTAGGTTTAAGGCCTGGGCACAAGTGCGGGCTAGGCTTAAGGCCTGGGCACAAGTGCGGGCTAGGCTTAAGGCCTGGGCACAAGTGCGGGCTAGGCTTAAGGCCTGGGCACAAGTGCGGGCTAGGCTTAAGGCCTGGGCACAAGTGTGGGCTAGGCTTAAGGCCTGGGCACAAGTGCGGGCTAGGCATAAGGCCTGGGCACAAGTGCGGGCTAGGCATAAGGCCTGGGCACAAGTGCGGGCTAGGCTTAAGGCATGGGCACAAGTGCGGGCTTGGCTTAAGGCAGGGGCACAAGTGCGGGCTTGGCTTAAGGCAGGGGCACAAGTGCGGGCTAGGCTTAAGGCCGGGGCACAAGTGCGGGCTAGGCTTAAGGCCGGGGCACAAGTGCGGGCTAGGCTTAAGGCCTGGGCACAAGTGCGGGCTAGGCTTAAGGCCTGGGCACAAGTGCGGGCTAGGCTTAAGGCCTGGGCACAAGTGTGGGCTAGGCTTAAGGCCTGGGCACAAGTGCGGGCTTGGCTTAAGGCCTGGGCACAAGTGCGGGCTTGGCTTAAGGCCTGGGCACAAGTGCGGGCTAGGCTTAAGGCCTGGGCACAAGTGCGGGCTTGGCTTAAGGCAGGGGCACAAGTGCGGGCTAGGCTTAAGGCCAGGGCACAAGTGCGGGCAAGGCTTAACCCCTTCAAGACCCAGCCTATTTTGACCTTAAAGACCTTGCCGTTTTTTGCAATTCTGACCAGTGTCCCTTTATGAGGTAATAACTCAGGAACGCTTCAACGGATCCTAGCGGTTCTGAGATTGTTTTTTCGTGACATATTGGGCTTCATGTTAGTGGTAAATTTAGGTCAATAAATTCTGCATTTATTTGTGATAAACACGGAAATTTGGCGAAAATTTTGAAAATTTCGCAATTTTCACATTTTGAATTTTTATTCTGTTAAACCAGAGAGATATGTGACACAAAATAGTTAATAAATAACATTTCCCACATGTTTACTTTACATCAGCACAATTTTGGAAACAAAATTTTTTTTTGTTAGGAAGTTATAAGGGTTAAAATTCGACCAGCGATTTGTCATTTTTACAACGAAATTTACAAAACCATTTTTTTTAGGGACCACCTCACATTTGAAGTCAGTTTGAGGGGTCTATTTGGCTGAAAATACCCAAAAGTGACACCATTCTAAAAACTGCACCCCTCAAGGTACTCAAAACCACATTCAAGAAGTTTATTAACCCTTCAGGTGCTTCACAGCAGCAGAAGCAACATGGAAGGAAAAAATGAACATTTAACTTTTTAGTCACAAAAATTATCTTTTAGCAACAATTTTTTTATTTTCCCAATGGTAAAAGGAGAAACTGAACCACGAAAGTTGTTGTCCAATTTGTCCTGAGTACGCTGATACCTCATATGTGGGGGTAAACCACTGTTTTGGTGCACGGCAGGGCTTGGAAGGGAAGGAGCGCCATTTGACTTTTTGAATCAAAAATTGGCTCCACTCTTTAGCGGACACCATGTCACGTTTGGAGAGCCCCCGTGTGCCTAAAAATTGGAGCTCCCCCACAAGTGACCCCATTTTGGAAACTAGACGCCCCAAGGAACTTATCTAGATGCATAGTGAGCACTTTGAACCCCCAGGTGCTTCACAAATTGATCCGTAAAAATGAAAAAGTACTTTTTTTTCACAAAAAAATTCTTTTAGCCTAAATTTTTTCATTTTCACATGGGCAACAGGATAAAATGGATCCTAAAATGTGTTGGGCAATTTCTCCTGAGTACACCAATACCTCACATGTGGAGGTAAACCACTGTTTGGGCACATGGTAAGGCTCGGAAGGGAAGGAGCGCCATTTGACTTTTTGAATGAAAAATTATTTCCATCGTTAGCGGACACCATGTCGCGTTTGGATAGCTCCTGTGTGCCTAAACATTGGCGCTCCCCCACAAGTGACCCCATTTTGGAAACTAGACCCCCCAAGGAACTAATTTAGATGCCTAGTGAGCACTTTAAACCCTCAGGTGCTTCACAAATTGATCTGTAAAAATGAAAAAGTAATTTTTTTTCACAAAAAAATTCTTTTCACCTCAATTTTTTCATTTTCACATGGGCAGTAGGATAAAATGGATCATAAAATTTGTTGGGCAATTTCTCCCGAGTACGCCGATACCTCATATGTGGGGGTAAACCACTGTTTGGGCACTCGGCAGGGCTCGGAAGAGAAGGCGCGCCATTTGACTTTTTGAATGGAAAATTAGCTCCAATTGTTAGCGGACACCATGTCGCGTTTGGAGAGCCCCTGTGTGCCTAAACATTGGAGCTCCCGCACAAGTGACCCCATTTTGGAAACTAGACCCCCCAGGGAACTTATCTAGATGCATATTGAGCACTTTAAACCCCCAGGTGCTTCACAGAAGTTTATAACGCAGAGCCATGAAAATAAAAAATAATTTTTCTTTCCTCAAAAATGATTTTTAGCCTGGAATTTCCTATTTTGCCAAGGATAATAGGAGAAATTGGACCCCAAATATTGTTGTCCAGTTTGTCCTGAGTACGCTGATACCCCATATGTGGGGGTAAACCACTGTTTGGGCGCACGGCAGGGCTCGGAAGGGATGGCACGCCATTTGGCTTTTTAAATGGAAAATTAGCTCCAATCATTAGCGGACACCATGTCACGTTTGGAGAGCCCCTGTGTGCCTAAACATTGGAGATCCCCCAGAAATGACACCATTTTAGAAACTAGACCCCCAAAGGAACTAATCTAGATGTGTGGTGAGGACTTTGAACCCCCAAGTGCTTCACAGAAGTTTATAACGCAGAGCCATGAAAATAAAAAAAAAAATTATTTTCTCAAAAATGATCTTTTAGCCTGCAATTTTTTATTTTCCCAAGGGTAACAGGAGAAATTTGACCCCAAAAGTTGTTGTCCAGTTTCTCCTGAGTACGCTGATACCCCATATGTGGGGGTAAATCACTGTTTGGGCACATGCCGGGGCTCGGAAGTGAAGTAGTGACGTTTTGAAATGCAGACTTTGATGGAATGCTCTGTGGGCGTCACGTTGCGTTTGCAGAGCCCCTGATGTGGCTTAACAGTAGAAACCCCCCACAAGTGACCCCATTTTGGAAACTAGACCCCCAAAGGAACTTATCTAGATGTGTGGTGAGCACTTTGAACCCCCAAGTGCTTCATAGAAGTTTATAATGCAGAGCCGTGAAAATAATAAATACGTTTTCTTTCCTCAAAAATAATTATTTAGCCCAGAATTTTTTAATTTTCCCAAGGGTAACAGGAGAAATTTGACCCCAATATTTGTTGTCCAGTTTCTCCTGAGTACGGTGATACCCCATATGTGGGGGTAAACTACTGTTTGGGCACATGCCGGGGCTTGGAATTGAAGTAGTGACGTTTTGAAATGCAGACTTTGATGGAATGCTCTGCGGGCGTCACGTTGCGTTTGCAGAGCCCCTGATGTGCCTAAACAGTAGAAACCCCCCACAAGTGACCCCATTTTGGAAACTAGACCCTGAAAGGAACTTATCTAGATGTGTGGTGAGCACTTTGAACCCCCAAGTGCTTCATAGAAGTTTATAATGCAGAGCCGTGAAAATAATAAATACGTTTTCTTTCCTCAAAAATAATTATTTAGCCCAGAATTTTTTATTTTCCCAAGGGTTACAGGAGAAATTGGACCCCAAAAGTTGTTGTCCAGTTTCTCCTGAGTACGCTGATACCCCATATGTGGGGGTAAACCACTGTTTGGGCACACGTCGGGGTTCAGAAGGGAAGTAGTGACTTTTGAAATGCAGACTTTGATGGAATGGTCTGCGGGTGTCACGTTGCGTTTGCAGAGCCCCTGGTGTGCCTAAACAGTAGAAACCCCCCACAAGTGACCCCATTTTAGAAACTAGACCCCGAAAGGAACTTATCTAGATGTGTGGTGAGCACTTTGAACCCCCAAGTGCTTCACAGACGTTTACAACGCAGAGCCGTGAAAATAAAAAATCATTTTTCTTTCCTCAAAAATTATGTTTTAGCAAGCATTTTTTTAGATTCACAAGGGTAACAGGAGAAATTGGACCCCAGTAATTGTTGCGCAGTTTGTCCTGAGTATGCTGGTACCCCATATGTGGGGGTAAACCACTGTTTGGGCACACGTCAGGGCTCGGAAGTGAGGGAGCACCATTTGACTTTTTGAATACGAGATTGGCTGGAATCAATGGTGGCGCCATGTTGCGTTTGGAGACCCCTGATGTGCCTAAACAGTGGTAACCCCTCAATTCTAACTCCAACACTAACCCCAACACACCCCTAACCCTAATCCCAACTGTAGCCATAATCCTAATCACAACCCTAACCCCAACACACCCCTAACCACAACACTAACCCCAACACACCCCTAACCCTAACCACAACCCTAATTCCAACCCTAACCCTAAGGCTATGTGCCCACGTTGCGGATTCGTGTGAGATATTTTCGCACCATTTTTGAAAAATCTGCGGGTAAAAGGCACTGTGTTTTACCTGCGGATTTTCCGCGGATTTCCAGTGTTTTTTGTGCGGATTTCACCTGCGGATTCCTATTGAGGAACAGGTGTAAAACGCCGCGGAATCCGCACAAAGAATTGACATGCTGCGGAAAATACAACGCAGCGTTCCCGCGCGGTATTTTCCGCACCATGGGCACAGCGGATTTGGTTTTTCATATGTTTACATGGTACTGTAAACCTGATGGAACACTGCTGCGGATCCGCAGCCAAATCAGCACCGTGTGCACATAGCCTAATTCTAAAGGTATGTGCACACGCTGCGGAAAACGCTGCGGATCCGCAGCAGTTTCCCATGAGTGTACAGTTCAATGTAAACCTATGGGAAACAAAAATCGTTGTACACATGCTGCGGAAAAAACTGCACGGAAACGCAGCGGTTTACATTCCACAGCATGTCACTTCTTTGTGCGGATTCCGCAGCGGTTTTACAACTGCTCCAATAGAAAATCGCAATTGTAAAACCGCAGTGAAATGCGCAGAAAAAAACGCGGTAAATCCGCCATAAATCCGCAGCGGTTTAGCACTGCGGATTTATCAAATCCGCAGCGGAAAAATCCGCAGAGGACCAGAATACGTGTGCACATTCCTAACCCTAACCCTAACCCTAGCCCTAACCCTACCCCTAACCCTACCCCTACCCCTAACCCTACCCCTAACCCTAACCCTACCCCTAACCCTACCCCTAACCCTAACCCTACCCCTAACCCTAACCCTATTCTAACATTAGTGGAAAAAAAAAAATTTCTTTATTTTTTTATTGTCCCTACCTATGGGGGTGACAAAGGGGGGGGGGTCATTTATTATTTTTTTTATTTTGATCACTGAGATAGATTATATCTCAGTGATCAAAATGCACTTTGGAACGAATCTGCCGGCCGGCAGATTCGGCGGGCGCACTGCGCATGCGCCCGCCATTTTGGAAGATGGCGGCGCCCGGGAGAAGACGGACGGGACCACGGCTGGATCGGTAAGTATGATAGGGTGGGGGGGGACCACGGGGGGGGACCACGGGGGGGGGATCGGAGCACGGGGGGGGAATCGGAGCGCGGGAGGGGTGGAACGGAGCGCGGGGGGCGTGGAACGGAGCACGGGGGGGCTGGAATGGAGCACGGGGGGTGGAACGGAGCACGGGGGGGGTGGATCGGAGTGCAGGGGGGGTGATTGGAGCACGGGGGGGTGATTGGAGCACGGGGGGAGCGGACACGAGCACGGGGGGGAGCGGAGCACAGGGCGGAGGGGAGCCGGAGCAGTGAACCGGCCAGATCGGGGGGGTGGGGGGGCGATCGGAGGGGTGGTGTGGGGGCACACTAGTATTTCCAGCCATGGCCGATGATATTGCAGCATCGGCCATGGCTGGATTGTAATATTTCACCCGTTATAATGGGTGAAATATTACAAATCGCTCTGATTGGCAGTTTCACTTTCAACAGCCAATCAGAGCGATCGTAGCCACGAGGGGGTGAAGCCACCCCCCCTGGGCTAAACTACCACTCCCCCTGTCCCTGCAGATCGGGTGAAATGGGAGTTAACCCTTTCACCCGATCTGCAGGGACGCGATCTTTCCATGACGCCGCATAGGCGTCATGGGTCGGATTGGCACCGACTTTCATGACGCCTACGTGGCGTCAAAGGTCGGGAAGGGGTTAAGGCCGGGGCACAAGTGCGGGCTAGGCTTAAGGCCGGGGCACAAGTGCGGGCTAGGCTTAAGGCCGGGGCACAAGTGCGGGCTAGGCTTAAGGCCGGGGCACAAGTGCGGGCTAGGCTTAAGGCCGGGGCACAAGTGCGGGCTAGGCTTAAGGCCGGGGCACAAGTGCGGGCTAGGCTTAAGGCCTGTGCACAAGTGCGGGCTAGGCTTAAGGCCTGGGCACAAGTGCGGGCTAGGCTTAAGGCCTGGGCACAAGTGTGGGCTAGGTTTAAGGCCTGGGCACAAGTGCGGGCTAGGCTTAAGGCCTGGGCACAAGTGCGGGCTAGGCTTAAGGCCTGGGCACAAGTGCGGGCTAGGCTTAAGGCCTGGGCACAAGTGCGGGCTAGGCTTAAGGCCTGGGCACAAGTGTGGGCTAGGCTTAAGGCCTGGGCACAAGTGCGGGCTAGGCATAAGGCCTGGGCACAAGTGCGGGCTAGGCATAAGGCCTGGGCACAAGTGCGGGCTAGGCTTAAGGCATGGGCACAAGTGCGGGCTTGGCTTAAGGCAGGGGCACAAGTGCGGGCTTGGCTTAAGGCAGGGGCACAAGTGCGGGCTAGGCTTAAGGCCGGGGCACAAGTGCGGGCTAGGCTTAAGGCCGGGGCACAAGTGCGGGCTAGGCTTAAGGCCTGGGCACAAGTGCGGGCTAGGCTTAAGGCCTGGGCACAAGTGCGGGCTAGGCTTAAGGCCTGGGCACAAGTGTGGGCTAGGCTTAAGGCCTGGGCACAAGTGCGGGCTTGGCTTAAGGCCTGGGCACAAGTGCGGGCTTGGCTTAAGGCCTGGGCACAAGTGCGGGCTAGGCTTAAGGCCTGGGCACAAGTGCGGGCTTGGCTTAAGGCAGGGGCACAAGTGCGGGCTAGGCTTAAGGCCAGGGCACAAGTGCGGGCAAGGCTTAAGGCCGGGGCACAAGTGCGGGCTAGGCTTAAGGCCGGGGCACAAGTGCGGGCTAGGCTTAAGGCCGGGGCACAAGTGCGGGCTAGGCTTAAGGCATGGGCACAAGTGCGGGCTAGGCTTAAGGCCTGGGCACAAGTGCGGGCTAGGCTTAAGGCCTGGGCACAAGTGCGGGCTAGGCTTAAGGCCTGGGCACAAGTGCGGGCTAGGCTTAAGGCCTGGGCACAAGTGCGGGCTAGGCTTAAGGCCTGGGCACAAGTACGGGCTAGGCTTAAGGCCTGGGCACAAGTGCGGGCTAGGCTTAAGGCCTGGGCACAAGTGCGGGCTTGGCTTAAGGCCTGGGCACAAGTGCGGGCTTGGCTTAAGGCCTGGGCACAAGTCCGGGCTTGGCTTAAGGCAGGGGCACAAGTGCGAGCTAGGCTTAAGGCCAGGGCACAAGTGCGGGCAAGGCTTAAGGCCGGGGCACAAGTGCGGGCTAGGCTTAAGGCCTGGGCACAAGTGCGGGCTAGGCTTAAGGCCTGGGCACAAGTGCGGGCTAGGCTTAAGGCCTGGGCACAAGTGCAGGCTAGGCTTAAGGCCTGGGCACAAGTGCGGGCTAGGCTTAAGGCCTGGGCACAAGTGCGGGCTAGGCTTAAGGCAGGGGCACAAGTGCGGTCTTGGCTTAAGGCCTGGGCACAAGTGCGGGCTAGGCTTAAGGCCTGGGCACAAGTGCGGGCTAGGCTTAAGGCCTGGGCACAAGTGCGGGCTCGGCTTAAGGCCGGGGCACAAGTGCGGGCTCGGCTTAAGGCCGGGGCACAAGTGCGGGCTCGGCTTAAGGCCTGGGCACAAGTGCGGGCTAGGCTTAAGGCATAGGCACAAGTGCGGGCTCGGCTTAAGGCCGGGGCACAAGTACGGGCTCGGCTTAAGGCCGGGGCACAAGTGCGGGCTCGGCTTAAGGCCTGGGCACAAGTGCGGGCTAGGCTTAAGGCATAGGCACAAGTGCGGGCTAGGCTTAAGGCCTGGGCACAAGTGCGGGCTAGGCTTAAGGCCTGGGCACAAGTGCGGGCTAGGCTTAAGGCCTGGGCACAAGTGCGGGCTAGGCTTAAGGCCTGGGCACAAGTGCGGGCTAGGCTTAAGGCCTGGGCACAAGTGCGGGCTAGGCTTAAGGCCTGGGCACAAGTGCAGTGCCGGCTAGGACCAGGCAGGGGGCACAAGTGCTGGCTAGGCTTAAGGCATTCAGCTAACTCTTTGCACTCTTTGCATAAAGGGTTAGGCACCCATAGGGGTGAAGAGCTAGCTTTCACCCCTCTACTTTGTACTTGGACATTTAGGACTAGATCCTTTGTTGTACAGTGCGGAGCCTCTCCATAACCCCATGCTCCAAGCGACCAGGCACTTCTTGTCTGTCCTCCGTAAATGGGTAATGCCTTCTTCCCCAATTGCAGTCGTGCATGCGCATTCAGACGGGACAAGAGCGAAGAGCGTAAAGCTGGCTTTATGTGCATAACCAACATGAAGCTGAAGACAAAAACAAACAAGCATTCAAGGGGCTCAAAAGTGCAGGCTAGGCTTAAGGCCTGGGCACAAGTGCGGGCTAGGCTTAAGGCCTGGGCACAAGTGCTGGCTAGGATCAAGGCAGGGGACACAAGTGTGGGCTAGGCTTATGGCCTGGGCACAAGTGCGGGCTAGGCTTAAGGCCTGGGCACAAGTGCGGGCTAGGTTTAAGGCCTGGGCACAAGTGCGGGCTAGGCTTAAGGCCTGGGCACAAGTGCGGGCTAGGCTTAAGGCCTGGGCACAAGTGCGGGCTAGGCTTAAGGCCTGGGCACAAGTGCGGGCTAGGCTTAAGGCCTGGGCACAAGTGTGGGCTAGGCTTAAGGCCTGGGCACAAGTGCGGGCTAGGCATAAGGCCTGGGCACAAGTGCGGGCTAGGCATAAGGCCTGGGCACAAGTGCGGGCTAGGCTTAAGGCATGGGCACAAGTGCGGGCTTGGCTTAAGGCAGGGGCACAAGTGCGGGCTTGGCTTAAGGCAGGGGCACAAGTGCGGGCTAGGCTTAAGGCCGGGGCACAAGTGCGGGCTAGGCTTAAGGCCGGGGCACAAGTGCGGGCTAGGCTTAAGGCCTGGGCACAAGTGCGGGCTAGGCTTAAGGCCTGGGCACAAGTGCGGGCTAGGCTTAAGGCCTGGGCACAAGTGTGGGCTAGGCTTAAGGCCTGGGCACAAGTGCGGGCTTGGCTTAAGGCCTGGGCACAAGTGCGGGCTTGGCTTAAGGCCTGGGCACAAGTGCGGGCTAGGCTTAAGGCCTGGGCACAAGTGCGGGCTTGGCTTAAGGCAGGGGCACAAGTGCGGGCTAGGCTTAAGGCCAGGGCACAAGTGCGGGCAAGGCTTAAGGCCGGGGCACAAGTGCGGGCTAGGCTTAAGGCCGGGGCACAAGTGCGGGCTAGGCTTAAGGCCGGGGCACAAGTGCGGGCTAGGCTTAAGGCCGGGGCACAAGTGCGGGCTAGGCTTAAGGCCGGGGCACAAGTGCGGGCTAGGCTTAAGGCCGGGGCACAAGTGCGGGCTAGGCTTAAGGCCTGTGCACAAGTGCGGGCTAGGCTTAAGGCCTGGGCACAAGTGCGGGCTAGGCTTAAGGCCTGGGCACAAGTGTGGGCTAGGCTTAAGGCCTGGGCACAAGTGCGGGCTTGGCTTAAGGCCTGGGCACAAGTTCGGGCTAGGCTTAAGGCCTGGGCACAAGTGCGGGCTAGGCTTAAGGCCTGGGCACAAGTGCGGGCTAGGCTTAAGGCCTGGGCAAAAGTGCGGGCTAGGCTTAAGGCCTGGGCACAAGTGCGGGCTAGGCTTAAGGCCTGGGCACAAGTGCGGGCTAGGCTTAAGGCCTGGGCACAAGTGCGGGCTTGGCTTAAGGCAGGGGCACAAGTGCGGGCTAGGCTTAAGGTCTGGGCACAAGTGCGGGCTAGGCTTAAGGCCTGGGCACAAGTGCGGGCTAGGCTTAAGGCATGGGCACAAGTGCTGTGCTGGCTAGGATCAAGGCAGGGGGCACAAGTGCTGGCTAGGCTTAAGGCATTCAGCTAACTCTTTGCACTCTTTGCATAAAGGGTTAGGCACCCATAGGGGTGAAGAGCTAGCTTTCACCCTTCTACTCTTTACTTGGACATTTAGGATTAGATCCTTTGTTGTACAGTGCGGAGCCTCTCCATAACCCCATGCTCCAAGCGACCAGGCACTTCTTGTCTGTCCTCCATAAATGGGTAATGCCTTCTTCCCCAATTACAGTCGTGCATGCGCATTCAGACGGGACAAGAGCGAAGAGCGTAAAGCTGGCCCTATGTGCATAACCAACATGAAGCTGAAGACAAAAACCAACAAACAAGCATTCA
Organism: Ranitomeya imitator; assembly: GCF_032444005.1. NCBI lineage: Eukaryota > Metazoa > Chordata > Amphibia > Anura > Dendrobatidae > Ranitomeya > Ranitomeya imitator. The sequence goes on from NW_027194320.1 coordinate 42,842, forward strand.
AGGGGCTCAAAAGTGCAGGCTAGGCTTAAGGCCTGGGCACAAGTGCGGGCTAGGCTTAAGGCCTGGGCACAAGTGAGGGCTAGGCGTAAGGCCTGGGCACAAGTGCGGGCTAGGCTTAAGGCCTGGGCACAAGTGCGGGCTAGGCTTAAGGCCTGGGCACAAGTGCGGGCTAGGCTTAAGGCCTGGGCACAAGTGCGGGCTAGGCTTAAGGCCTGGGCACAAGTGCAGGCTAGGCTTAAGGCCTGGGCACAAGTGCGGGCTAGGCTTAAGGCCTGGGCACAAGTGCGGGCTAGGCTTAAGGCCTGGGCACAAGTGCAGTGCTGGCTAGGATCAAGGCAGGGGGCACAAGTGCTGGCTAGGCTTAAGGCATTCAGCTAACTCTTTGCACTCTTTGCATAAAGGGTTAGGCACCCATAGGGGTGAAGAGCTAGCTTTCACCCCTCTACTCTGTACTTGGACATTTAGGACTAGATCCTTTGTTGCACAGTGCGGAGCCTCTCCATAACCCCATGCTCCAAGCGACCAGGCACTTCTTGTCTGTCCTCCGTAAATGGGTAATGCCTTCTTCCCCAATTACAGTCGTGCATGCGCATTCAGATGGGACAAGAGCGAAGAGCGTAAAGCTGGCCCTATGTGCATAACCAACATGAAGCTGAAGACAAAAACAAACAAACAAGCATTCAAGGGGCTCAAAAGTGCAGGCTAGGCTTAAGGCCTGGGCACAAGTGCGGGCTAGGCTTAAGGCCTGGGCACAAGTGCTGGCTAGGATCAAGGCAGGGGGCACAAGTGCGGGCTAGGCTTAAGGCCTGGGCACAAGTGCGGGCTAGGCTTAAGGCCGGGGCACAAGTACGGGCTCGGCTTAAGGCCGGGGCACAAGTGCGGGCTCGGCTTAAGGCCTGGGCACAAGTGCGGGCTAGGCTTAAGGCATAGGCACAAGTGCGGGCTAGGCTTAAGGCCTGGGCACAAGTGCGGGCTAGGCTTAAGGCCTGGGCACAAGTGCGGGCTAGGCTTAAGGCCTGGGCACAAGTGCGGGCTAGGCTTAAGGCCTGGGCACAAGTGCGGGCTAGGCTTAAGGCCTGGGCACAAGTGCGGGCTAGGCTTAAGGCCTGGGCACAAGTGCGGGCTAGGCTTAAGGCCTGGGCACAAGTGCAGTGCCGGCTAGGACCAGGCAGGGGGCACAAGTGCTGGCTAGGCTTAAGGCATTCAGCTAACTCTTTGCACTCTTTGCATAAAGGGTTAGGCACCCATAGGGGTGAAGAGCTAGCTTTCACCCCTCTACTTTGTACTTGGACATTTAGGACTAGATCCTTTGTTGTACAGTGCGGAGCCTCTCCATAACCCCATGCTCCAAGCGACCAGGCACTTCTTGTCTGTCCTCCGTAAATGGGTAATGCCTTCTTCCCCAATTGCAGTCGTGCATGCGCATTCAGACGGGACAAGAGCGAAGAGCGTAAAGCTGGCTTTATGTGCATAACCAACATGAAGCTGAAGACAAAAACAAACAAGCATTCAAGGGGCTCAAAAGTGCAGGCTAGGCATAAGGCCTGGGCACAAGTGCGGGCTAGGCTTAAGGCCTGGGCACAAGTGCTGGCTAGGATCAAGGCAGGGGACACAAGTGTGGGCTAGGCTTATGGCCTGGGCACAAGTGCGGGCTAGGCTTAAGGCCTGGGCACAAGTGCGGGCTAGGTTTAAGGCCTGGGCACAAGTGCGGGCTAGGCTTAAGGCCTGGGCACAAGTGCGGGCTAGGCTTAAGGCCTGGGCACAAGTGCGGGCTAGGCTTAAGGCCTGGGCACAAGTGCGGGCTAGGCTTAAGGCCTGGGCACAAGTGTGGGCTAGGCTTAAGGCCTGGGCACAAGTGCGGGCTAGGCATAAGGCCTGGGCACAAGTGCGGGCTAGGCATAAGGCCTGGGCACAAGTGCGGGCTAGGCTTAAGGCATGGGCACAAGTGCGGGCTTGGCTTAAGGCAGGGGCACAAGTGCGGGCTTGGCTTAAGGCAGGGGCACAAGTGCGGGCTAGGCTTAAGGCCGGGGCACAAGTGCGGGCTAGGCTTAAGGCCGGGGCACAAGTGCGGGCTAGGCTTAAGGCCTGGGCACAAGTGCGGGCTAGGCTTAAGGCCTGGGCACAAGTGCGGGCTAGGCTTAAGGCCTGGGCACAAGTGTGGGCTAGGCTTAAGGCCTGGGCACAAGTGCGGGCTTGGCTTAAGGCCTGGGCACAAGTGCGGGCTTGGCTTAAGGCCTGGGCACAAGTGCGGGCTAGGCTTAAGGCCTGGGCACAAGTGCGGGCTAGGCTTAAGGCAGGGGCACAAGTGCGGGCTAGGCTTAAGGCCAGGGCACAAGTGCGGGCAAGGCTTAAGGCCGGGGCACAAGTGCGGGCTAGGCTTAAGGCCGGGGCACAAGTGCGGGCTAGGCTTAAGGCCGGGGCACAAGTGCGGGCTAGGCTTAAGGCCGGGGCACAAGTGCGGGCTAGGCTTAAGGCCGGGGCACAAGTGCGGGCTAGGCTTAAGGCCGGGGCACAAGTGCGGGCTAGGCTTAAGGCCTGTGCACAAGTGCGGGCTAGGCTTAAGGCCTGGGCACAAGTGCGGGCTAGGCTTAAGGCCTGGGCACAAGTGTGGGCTAGGCTTAAGGCCTGGGCACAAGTGCGGGCTTGGCTTAAGGCCTGGGCACAAGTTCGGGCTAGGCTTAAGGCCTGGGCACAAGTGCGGGCTAGGCTTAAGGCCTGGGCAAAAGTGCGGGCTAGGCTTAAGGCCTGGGCACAAGTGCGGGCTAGGCTTAAGGCCTGGGCACAAGTGCGGGCTAGGCTTAAGGCCTGGGCACAAGTGCGGGCTTGGCTTAAGGCAGGGGCACAAGTGCGGGCTAGGCTTAAGGTCTGGGCACAAGTGCGGGCTAGGCTTAAGGCCTGGGCACAAGTGCGGGCTAGGCTTAAGGCATGGGCACAAGTGCTGTGCTGGCTAGGATCAAGGCAGGGGGCACAAGTGCTGGCTAGGCTTAAGGCATTCAGCTAACTCTTTGCACTCTTTGCATAAAGGGTTAGGCACCCATAGGGGTGAAGAGCTAGCTTTCACCCTTCTACTCTTTACTTGGACATTTAGGATTAGATCCTTTGTTGTACAGTGCGGAGCCTCTCCATAACCCCATGCTCCAAGCGACCAGGCACTTCTTGTCTGTCCTCCATAAATGGGTAATGCCTTCTTCCCCAATTACAGTCGTGCATGCGCATTCAGACGGGACAAGAGCGAAGAGCGTAAAGCTGGCCCTATGTGCATAACCAACATGAAGCTGAAGACAAAAACCAACAAACAAGCATTCAAGGGGCTCAAAAGTGCAGGCTAGGCTTAAGGCCTGGGCACAAGTGCGGGCTAGGCTTAAGGCCTGGGCACAAGTGAGGGCTAGGCGTAAGGCCTGGGCACAAGTGCGGGCTAGGCTTAAGGCCTGGGCACAAGTGCGGGCTAGGCTTAAGGCCTGGGCACAAGTGCGGGCTAGGCTTAAGGCCTGGGCACAAGTGCGGGCTAGGCTTAAGGCCTGGGCACAAGTGCAGGCTAGGCTTAAGGCCTGGGCACAAGTGCGGGCTAGGCTTAAGGCCTGGGCACAAGTGCGGGCTAGGCTTAAGGCCTGGGCACAAGTGCAGTGCTGGCTAGGATCAAGGCAGGGGGCACAAGTGCTGGCTAGGCTTAAGGCATTCAGCTAACTCTTTGCACTCTTTGCATAAAGGGTTAGGCACCCATAGGGGTGAAGAGCTAGCTTTCACCCCTCTACTCTGTACTTGGACATTTAGGACTAGATCCTTTGTTGCACAGTGCGGAGCCTCTCCATAACCCCATGCTCCAAGCGACCAGGCACTTCTTGTCTGTCCTCCGTAAATGGGTAATGCCTTCTTCCCCAATTACAGTCGTGCATGCGCATTCAGATGGGACAAGAGCGAAGAGCGTAAAGCTGGCCCTATGTGCATAACCAACATGAAGCTGAAGACAAAAACAAACAAACAAGCATTCAAGGGGCTCAAAAGTGCAGGCTAGGCTTAAGGCCTGGGCACAAGTGCGGGCTAGGCTTAAGGCCTGGGCACAAGTGCTGGCTAGGATCAAGGCAGGGGGCACAAGTGCGGGCTAGGCTTAAGGCCTGGGCACAAGTGCGGGCTAGGCTTAAGGCCTGGGCACAAGTGCGGGCTAGGATCAAGGCCTGGGCACAAGTGCGGGCTAGGATCAAGGCAGGGGGCACAAGTGCGGGCTAGGCTTAAGACCTGGGCACAAGTGCGGGCTAGGCTTAAGGCCTGGGCACAAGTGCGGGCTAGGCTTAAGGCCTGGGCACAAGTGCGGGCTAGGCTTAAGGCCTGGGCACAAGTGCGGGCTAGGCTTAAGGCCTGGGCACAGGTGCGGGCTAGGCTTAAGGCCTGGGCACAAGTGCGGGCTAGGCTTAAGGCCTGGGCACAAGTGCGGGCTAGGCTTAAGGCCTGGGCACAAGTGCGGGCTAGGCTTAAGGCCTGGGCACAAGTGCGGGCTAGGCTTAAGGCCTGGGCACAAGTGCGGGCTAGGCTTAAGGCCTGGGCACAAGTGCGGGCTAGGCTTAAGGCCTGGGCACAAGTGCGGGCTAGGCTTAAGGCCTGGGCACAAGTGCGGGCTAGGCTTAAGGCCTGGGCACAAGTGCGGGCTAGGCTTAAGGCCTGGGCACAAGTGCGGGCTAGGCTTAAGGCCTGGGCACAAGTGCGGGCTAGGCTTAAGGCCTGGGCACAAGTGCGGGCTAGGCTTAAGGCCTGGGCACAAGTGCGGGCTAGGCTTAAGGCCTGGGCACAAGTGCGGGCTAGGCTTAAGGCCTGGGCACAAGTGCGGGCTAGGCTTAAGGCCTGGGCACAAGTGCGGGCTAGGCTTAAGGCCTGGGCACAAGTGCGGGCTAGGCTTAAGGCCTGGGCACAAGTGCGGGCTAGGCTTAAGGCCTGGGCACAAGTGCGGGCTAGGCTTAAGGCCTGGGCACAAGTGCGGGCTAGGCTTAAGGCCTGGGCACAAGTGCGGGCTAGGCTTAAGGCCTGGGCACAAGTGCGGGCTAGGCTTAAGGCCTGGGCACAAGTGCGGGCTAGGCTTAAGGCCTGGGCACAAGTGCGGGCTAGGCTTAAGGCCTGGGCACAAGTGCGGGCTAGGCTTAAGGCCTGGGCACAAGTGCGGGCTAGGCTTAAGGCCTGGGCACAAGTGCGGGCTAGGCTTAAGGCCTGGGCACAAGTGCAGTGCCGGCTAGGACCAGGCAGGGGGCACAAGTGCTGGCTAGGCTTAAGGCATTCAGCTAACTCTTTGCACTCTTTGCATAAAGGGTTAGGCACCCATAGGGGTGAAGAGCTAGCTTTCACCCCTCTACTTTGTACTTGGACATTTAGGACTAGATCCTTTGTTGTACAGTGCGGAGCCTCTCCATAACCCCATGCTCCAAGCGACCAGGCACTTCTTGTCTGTCCTCCGTAAATGGGTAATGCCTTCTTCCCCAATTGCAGTCGTGCATGCGCATTCAGACGGGACAAGAGCGAAGAGCGTAAAGCTGGCTTTATGTGCATAACCAACATGAAGCTGAAGACAAAAACAAACAAGCATTCACGGGTTCAAAAGTGCAGGCTAGGCTTAAGGCCTGGGCACAAGTGCGGGCTAGGCTTAAGGCCTGGGCACAAGTGCTGGCTAGGATCAAGGCAGGGGACACAAGTGTGGGCTAGGCTTATGGCCTGGGCACAAGTGCGGGCTAGGCTTAAGGCCTGGGCACAAGTGCGGGCTAGGCTTAAGGCCTGGGCACAAGTGCGGGCTAGGATCAAGGCCTGGGCACAAGTGCGGGCTAGGATCAAGGCCTGGGCACAAGTGCGGGCTAGGATCAAGGCAGGGGGCACAAGTGCGGGCTAGGCTTAAGGCCTGGGCACAAGTGCGGGCTAGGCTTAAGGCCTGGGCACAAGTGCGGGCTAGGCTTAAGGCCTGGGCACAAGTGCGGGCTAGGCTTAAGGCCTGGGCACAAGTGCGGGCTAGGCTTAAGGCCTGGGCACAAGTGTGGGCTAGGCTTAAGGCCTGGGCACAAGTGCGGGCTTGGCTTAAGGCCTGGGCACAAGTTCGGGCTAGGCTTAAGGCCTGGGCACAAGTGCGGGCTAGGCTTAAGGCCTGGGCACAAGTGCGGGCTAGGCTTAAGGCCTGGGCAAAAGTGCGGGCTAGGCTTAAGGCCTGGGCACAAGTGCGGGCTAGGCTTAAGGCCTGGGCACAAGTGCGGGCTAGGCTTAAGGCCTGGGCACAAGTGCGGGCTTGGCTTAAGGCAGGGGCACAAGTGCGGGCTAGGCTTAAGGTCTGGGCACAAGTGCGGGCTAGGCTTAAGGCCTGGGCACAAGTGCGGGCTAGGCTTAAGGCATGGGCACAAGTGCTGTGCTGGCTAGGATCAAGGCAGGGGGCACAAGTGCTGGCTAGGCTTAAGGCATTCAGCTAACTCTTTGCACTCTTTGCATAAAGGGTTAGGCACCCATAGGGGTGAAGAGCTAGCTTTCACCCTTCTACTCTTTACTTGGACATTTAGGATTAGATCCTTTGTTGTACAGTGCGGAGCCTCTCCATAACCCCATGCTCCAAGCGACCAGGCACTTCTTGTCTGTCCTCCATAAATGGGTAATGCCTTCTTCCCCAATTACAGTCGTGCATGCGCATTCAGACGGGACAAGAGCGAAGAGCGTAAAGCTGGCCCTATGTGCATAACCAACATGAAGCTGAAGACAAAAACCAACAAACAAGCATTCAAGGGGCTCAAAAGTGCAGGCTAGGCTTAAGGCCTGGGCACAAGTGCGGGCTAGGCTTAAGGCCTGGGCACAAGTGAGGGCTAGGCGTAAGGCCTGGGCACAAGTGCGGGCTAGGCTTAAGGCCTGGGCACAAGTGCGGGCTAGGCTTAAGGCCTGGGCACAAGTGCGGGCTAGGCTTAAGGCCTGGGCACAAGTGCGGGCTAGGCTTAAGGCCTGGGCACAAGTGCAGGCTAGGCTTAAGGCCTGGGCACAAGTGCGGGCTAGGCTTAAGGCCTGGGCACAAGTGCGGGCTAGGCTTAAGGCCTGGGCACAAGTGCAGTGCTGGCTAGGATCAAGGCAGGGGGCACAAGTGCTGGCTAGGCTTAAGGCATTCAGCTAACTCTTTGCACTCTTTGCATAAAGGGTTAGGCACCCATAGGGGTGAAGAGCTAGCTTTCACCCCTCTACTCTGTACTTGGACATTTAGGACTAGATCCTTTGTTGCACAGTGCGGAGCCTCTCCATAACCCCATGCTCCAAGCGACCAGGCACTTCTTGTCTGTCCTCCGTAAATGGGTAATGCCTTCTTCCCCAATTACAGTCGTGCATGCGCATTCAGATGGGACAAGAGCGAAGAGCGTAAAGCTGGCCCTATGTGCATAACCAACATGAAGCTGAAGACAAAAACAAACAAACAAGCATTCAAGGGGCTCAAAAGTGCAGGCTAGGCTTAAGGCCTGGGCACAAGTGCGGGCTAGGCTTAAGGCCTGGGCACAAGTGCTGGCTAGGATCAAGGCAGGGGGCACAAGTGCGGGCTAGGCTTAAGGCCTGGGCACAAGTGCGGGCTAGGCTTAAGGCCTGGGCACAAGTGCGGGCTAGGATCAAGGCCTGGGCACAAGTGCGGGCTAGGATCAAGGCAGGGGGCACAAGTGCGGGCTAGGCTTAAGACCTGGGCACAAGTGCGGGCTAGGCTTAAGGCCTGGGCACAAGTGCGGGCTAGGCTTAAGGCCTGGGCACAAGTGCGGGCTAGGCTTAAGGCCTGGGCACAAGTGCGGGCTAGGCTTAAGGCCTGGGCACAGGTGCGGGCTAGGCTTAAGGCCTGGGCACAAGTGCGGGCTAGGCTTAAGGCCTGGGCACAAGTGCGGGCTAGGCTTAAGGCCTGGGCACAAGTGCGGGCTAGGCTTAAGGCCTGGGCACAAGTGCGGGCTAGGCTTAAGGCCTGGGCACAAGTGCGGGCTAGGCTTAAGGCAGGGGCACAAGTGCGGTCTTGGCTTAAGGCCTGGGCACAAGTGTGGGCTAGGCTTAAGGCCTGGGCACAAGTGCGGGCTAGGCTTAAGGCCTGGGCACAAGTGCGGGCTAGGCTTAAGGCCTGGGCACAAGTGCGGGCTCGGCTTAAGGCCGGGGCACAAGTGCGGGCTCGGCTTAAGGCCGGGGCACAAGTGTGGGCTCGGCTTAAGGCCGGGGCACAAGTGCGGGCTTGGCTTAAGGCCTGGGCACAAGTGCGGGCTAGGCTTAAGGCATAGGCACAAGTGCGGGCTAGGCTTAAGGCCTGGGCACAAGTGCGGGCTAGGCTTAAGGCCTGGGCACAAGTGCGGGCTAGGCTTAAGGCCTGGGCACAAGTGCGGGCTAGGCTTAAGGCCTGGGCACAAGTGCGGGCTAGGCTTAAGGCCTGGGCACAAGTGCGGGCTAGGCTTAAGGCCTGGGCACAAGTGCGGGCTAGGCTTAAGGCCTGGGCACAAGTGCGGGCTAGGCTTAAGGCCTGGGCACAAGTGCGGGCTAGGCTTAAGGCCTGGGCACAAGTGCGGGCTAGGCTTAAGGCCTGGGCACAAGTGCGGGCTAGGCTTAAGGCCTGGGCACAAGTGCGGGCTAGGCTTAAGGCCTGGGCACAAGTGCGGGCTAGGCTTAAGGCCTGGGCACAAGTGCGGGCTAGGCTTAAGGCCTGGGCACAAGTGCGGGCTAGGCTTAAGGCCTGGGCACAAGTGCGGGCTAGGCTTAAGGCCTGGGCACAAGTGCGGGCTAGGCTTAAGGCCTGGGCACAAGTGCGGGCTAGGCTTAAGGCCTGGGCACAAGTGCGGGCTAGGCTTAAGGCCTGGGCACAAGTGCGGGCTAGGCTTAAGGCCTGGGCACAAGTGCGGGCTAGGCTTAAGGCCTGGGCACAAGTGCGGGCTAGGCTTAAGGCCTGGGCACAAGTGCGGGCTAGGCTTAAGGCCTGGGCACAAGTGCAGTGCCGGCTAGGACCAGGCAGGGGGCACAAGTGCTGGCTAGGCTTAAGGCATTCAGCTAACTCTTTGCACTCTTTGCATAAAGGGTTAGGCACCCATAGGGGTGAAGAGCTAGCTTTCACCCCTCTACTTTGTACTTGGACATTTAGGACTAGATCCTTTGTTGTACAGTGCGGAGCCTCTCCATAACCCCATGCTCCAAGCGACCAGGCACTTCTTGTCTGTCCTCCGTAAATGGGTAATGCCTTCTTCCCCAATTGCAGTCGTGCATGCGCATTCAGACGGGACAAGAGCGAAGAGCGTAAAGCTGGCTTTATGTGCATAACCAACATGAAGCTGAAGACAAAAACAAACAAGCATTCAAGGGGCTCAAAAGTGCAGGCTAGGCTTAAGGCCTGGGCACAAGTGCGGGCTAGGCTTAAGGCCTGGGCACAAGTGCTGGCTAGGATCAAGGCAGGGGACACAAGTGTGGGCTAGGCTTATGGCCTGGGCACAAGTGCGGGCTAGGCTTAAGGCCTGGGCACAAGTGCGGGCTAGGCTTAAGGCCTGGGCACAAGTGCGGGCTAGGATCAAGGCCTGGGCACAAGTGCGGGCTAGGATCAAGGCCTGGGCACAAGTGCGGGCTAGGATCAAGGCAGGGGGCACAAGTGCGGGCTAGGCTTAAGGCCTGGGCACAAGTGCGGGCTAGGCTTAAGGCCTGGGCACAAGTGCGGGCTAGGCTTAAGGCCTGGGCACAAGTGCGGGCTAGGCTTAAGGCCTGGGCACAAGTGCGGGCTAGGCTTAAGGCCTGGGCACAAGTGCGGGCTAGGCTTAAGGCCTGGGCACAAGTGCGGGCTAGGCTTAAGGCCTGGGCACAAGTGCGGGCTAGGCTTAAGGCCTGGGCACAAGTGCGGGCTAGGCTTAAGGCCTGGGCAGAAGTGCGGGCTAGGCTTAAGGCCTGGGCACAAGTGCGGGCTAGGCTTAAGGCCTGGGCACAAGTGCGGGCTAGGCTTAAGGCCTGGGCACAAGTGCGGGCTAGGCTTAAGGCCTGGGCACAAGTGCGGGCTAGGCTTAAGGCCTGGGCACAAGTGCGGGCTAGGCTTAAGGCCTGGGCACAAGTGCGGGCTAGGCTTAAGGCCTGGGCACAAGTGCGGGCTAGGCTTAAGGCCTGGGCACAAGTGCGGGCTAGGCTTAAGGCCTGGGCACAAGTGCGGGCTAGGCTTAAGGCCTGGGCACAAGTGCGGGCTAGGCTTAAGGCCTGGGCACAAGTGCGGGTTAGGCTTAAGGCCTGGGCACAAGTGCGGGCTAGGCTTAAGGCCTGGGCACAAGTGCGGGCTAGGCTTAAGGCCTGGGCACAAGTGCGGGCTAGGCTTAAGGCCTGGGCACAAGTGCGGGCTAGGCTTAAGGCCTGGGCACAAGTGCGGGCTAGGCTTAAGGCCTGGGCACAAGTGCGGGCTAGGCTTAAGGCCTGGGCACAAGTGCGGGCTAGGCTTAAGGCCTGGGCACAAGTGCGGGCTAGGCTTAAGGCCTGGGCACAAGTGCGGGCTAGGCTTAAGGCCTGGGCACAAGTGCGGGCTAGGCTTAAGGCCTGGGCACAAGTGCGGGCTAGGCTTAAGGCCTGGGCACAAGTGCGGGCTAGGCTTAAGGCAGGGGCACAAGTGCGGTCTTGGCTTAAGGCCTGGGCACAAGTGCGGGCTAGGCTTAAGGCCTGGGCACAAGTGCGGGCTAGGCTTAAGGCCTGGGCACAAGTGCGGGCTCGGCTTAAGGCCGGGGCACAAGTGCGGGCTCGGCTTAAGGCCGGGGCACAAGTGCGGGCTCGGCTTAAGGCCTGGGCACAAGTGCGGGCTAGGCTTATGGCATAGGCACAAGTGCGGGCTAGGCTTAAGGCCTGGGCACAAGTGCGGGCTAGGCTTAAGGCCTGGGCACAAGTGCGGGCTAGGCTTAAGGCCTGGGCACAAGTGCGGGCTAGGCTTAAGGCCTGGGCACAAGTGCGGGCTAGGCTTAAGGCCTGGGCACAAGTGCGGGCTAGGCTTAAGGCCTGGGCACAAGTGCAGTGCCGGCTAGGACCAGGCAGGGGGCACAAGTGCTGGCTAGGCTTAAGGCATTCAGCTAACTCTTTGCACTCTTTGCATAAAGGGTTAGGCACCCATAGGGGTGAAGAGCTAGCTTTCACCCCTCTACTTTGTACTTGGACATTTAGGACTAGATCCTTTGTTGTACAGTGCGGAGCCTCTCTATAACCCCATGCTCCAAGCGACCAGGCACTTCTTGTCTGTCCTCCGTAAATGGGTAATGCCTTCTTCCCCAATTGCAGTCGTGCATGCGCATTCAGACGGGACAAGAGCGAAGAGCGTAAAGCTGGCTTTATGTGCATAACCAACATGAAGCTGAAGACAAAAACAAACAAGCATTCAAGGGGCTCAAAAGTGCAGGCTAGGCTTAAGGCCTGGGCACAAGTGCGGGCTAGGCTTAAGGCCTGGGCACAAGTGCTGGCTAGGATCAAGGCAGGGGACACAAGTGTGGGCTAGGCTTATGGCCTGGGCACAAGTGCGGGCTAGGCTTAAGGCCTGGGCACAAGTGCGGGCTAGGTTTAAAGCCTGGGCACAAGTGCGGGCTAGGCTTAAGGCCTGGGCACAAGTGCGGGCTAGGCTTAAGGCCTGGGCACAAGTGCGGGCTAGGCTTAAGGCCTGGGCACAAGTGCGGGCTAGGCTTAAGGCCTGGGCACAAGTGTGGGCTAGGCTTAAGGCCTGGGCACAAGTGCGGGCTAGGCATAAGGCCTGGGCACAAGTGCGGGCTAGGCATAAGGCCTGGGCACAAGTGCGGGCTAGGCTTAAGGCATGGGCACAAGTGCGGGCTTGGCTTAAGGCAGGGGCACAAGTGCGGGCTTGGCTTAAGGCAGGGGCACAAGTGCGGGCTAGGCTTAAGGCCGGGGCACAAGTGCGGGCTAGGCTTAAGGCCGGGGCACAAGTGCGGGCTAGGCTTAAGGCCTGGGCACAAGTGCGGGCTAGGCTTAAGGCCTGGGCACAAGTGCGGGCTAGGCTTAAGGCCTGGGCACAAGTGTGGGCTAGGCTTAAGGCCTGGGCACAAGTGCGGGCTTGGCTTAAGGCCTGGGCACAAGTGCGGGCTTGGCTTAAGGCCTGGGCACAAGTGCGGGCTAGGCTTAAGGCCTGGGCACAAGTGCGGGCTTGGCTTAAGGCAGGGGCACAAGTGCGGGCTAGGCTTAAGGCCAGGGCACAAGTGCGGGCAAGGCTTAAGGCCGGGGCACAAGTGCGGGCTAGGCTTAAGGCCGGGGCACAAGTGCGGGCTAGGCTTAAGGCCGGGGCACAAGTGCGGGCTAGGCTTAAGGCATGGGCACAAGTGCGGGCTAGGCTTAAGGCCTGGGCACAAGTGCGGGCTAGGCTTAAGGCCTGGGCACAAGTGCGGGCTAGGCTTAAGGCCTGGGCACAAGTGCGGGCTAGGCTTAAGGCCTGGGCACAAGTGCGGGCTAGGCTTAAGGCCTGGGCACAAGTGCGGGCTAGGCTTAAGGCCTGGGCACAAGTGCGGGCTAGGCTTAAGGCCTGGGCACAAGTGCGGGCTTGGCTTAAGGCCTGGGCACAAGTGCGGGCTTGGCTTAAGGCCTGGGCACAAGTGCGGGCTTGGCTTAAGGCAGCGGCACAAGTGCGGGCTAGGCTTAAGGCCAGGGCACAAGTGCGGGCAAGGCTTAAGGCCGGGGCACAAGTGCGGGCTAGGCTTAAGGCCGGGGCACAAGTGCGGGCTAGGCTTAAGGCCGGGGCACAAGTGCGGGCTAGGCTTAAGGCCGGGGCACAAGTGCGGGCTAGGCTTAAGGCCGGGGCACAAGTGCGGGCTAGGCTTAAGGCCTGTGCACAAGTGCGGGCTAGGCTTAAGGCCTGGGCACAAGTGCGGGCTAGGCTTAAGGCCTGGGCACAAGTGTGGGCTAGGCTTAAGGCCTGGGCACAAGTGCGGGCTTGGCTTAAGGCCTGGGCACAAGTGCGGGCTAGGCTTAAGGCCTGGGCACAAGTGCGGGCTAGGCTTAAGGCCTGGGCACAAGTGCGGGCTAGGCTTAAGGCCTGGGCAAAAGTGCGGGCTAGGCTTAAGGCCTGGGCACAAGTGCGGGCTAGGCTTAAGGCCTGGGCACAAGTGCGGGCTAGGCTTAAGGCCTGGGCACAAGTGCGGGCTTGGCTTAAGGCAGGGGCACAAGTGCGGGCTAGGCTTAAGGTCTGGGCACAAGTGCGGGCTAGGCTTAAGGCCTGGGCACAAGTGCGGGCTAGGCTTAAGGCATGGGCACAAGTGCTGTGCTGGCTAGGATCAAGGCAGGGGGCACAAGTGCTGGCTAGGCTTAAGGCATTCAGCTAACTCTTTGCACTCTTTGCATAAAGGGTTAGGCACCCATAGGGGTGAAGAGCTAGCTTTCACCCTTCTACTCTTTACTTGGACATTTAGGATTAGATCCTTTGTTGTACAGTGCGGAGCCTCTCCATAACCCCATGCTCCAAGCGACCAGGCACTTCTTGTCTGTCCTCCATAAATGGGTAATGCCTTCTTCCCCAATTACAGTCGTGCATGCGCATTCAGACGGGACAAGAGCGAAGAGCGTAAAGCTGGCCCTATGTGCATAACCAACATGAAGCTGAAGACAAAAACCAACAAACAAGCATTCAAGGGGCTCAAAAGTGCAGGCTAGGCTTAAGGCCTGGGCACAAGTGCGGGCTAGGCTTAAGGCCTGGGCACAAGTGAGGGCTAGGCGTAAGGCCTGGGCACAAGTGCGGGCTAGGCTTAAGGCCTGGGCACAAGTGCGGGCTAGGCTTAAGGCCTGGGCACAAGTGCGGGCTAGGCTTAAGGCCTGGGCACAAGTGCGGGCTAGGCTTAAGGCCTGGGCACAAGTGCGGGCTAGGCTTAAGGCCTGGGCACAAGTGCGGGCTAGGCTTAAGGCCTGGGCACAAGTGCGGGCTAGGCTTAAGGCCTGGGCACAAGTGCAGTGCTGGCTAGGATCAAGGCAGGGGGCACAAGTGCTGGCTAGGCTTAAGGCATTCAGCTAACTCTTTGCACTCTTTGCATAAAGGGTTAGGCACCCATAGGGGTGAAGAGCTAGCTTTCACCCCTCTACTCTGTACTTGGACATTTAGGACTAGATCCTTTGTTGCACAGTGCGGAGCCTCTCCATAACCCCATGCTCCAAGCGACCAGGCACTTCTTGTCTGTCCTCCGTAAATGGGTAATGCCTTCTTCCCCAATTACAGTCGTGCATGCGCATTCAGATGGGACAAGAGCGAAGAGCGTAAAGCTGGCCCTATGTGCATAACCAACATGAAGCTGAAGACAAAAACAAACAAACAAGCATTCAAGGGGCTCAAAAGTGCAGGCTAGGCTTAAGGCCTGGGCACAAGTGCGGGCTAGGCTTAAGGCCTGGGCACAAGTGCTGGCTAGGATCAAGGCAGGGGGCACAAGTGCGGGCTAGGCTTAAGGCCTGGGCACAAGTGCGGGCTAGGCTTAAGGCCTGGGCACAAGTGCGGGCTAGGATCAAGGCCTGGGCACAAGTGCGGGCTAGGATCAAGGCAGGGGGCACAAGTGCGGGCTAGGCTTAAGGCCTGGGCACAAGTGCGGGCTAGGCTTAAGGCCTGGGCACAAGTGCGGGCTAGGCTTAAGGCCTGGGCACAAGTGCGGGCTAGGCTTAAGGCCTGGGCACAAGTGCGGGCTAGGCTTAAGGCCTGGGCACAGGTGCGGGCTAGGCTTAAGGCCTGGGCACAAGTGCGGGCTAGGCTTAAGGCCTGGGCACAAGTGCGGGCTAGGCTTAAGGCCTGGGCACAAGTGCGGGCTAGGCTTAAGGCCTGGGCACAAGTGCGGGCTAGGCTTAAGGCCTGGGCACAAGTGCGGGCTAGGCTTAAGGCAGGGGCACAAGTGCGGTCTTGGCTTAAGGCCTGGGCACAAGTGCGGGCTAGGCTTAAGGCCTGGGCACAAGTGCGGGCTAGGCTTAAGGCCTGGGCACAAGTGCGGGCTAGGCTTAAGGCCTGGGCACAAGTGCGGGCTAGGCTTAAGGCCTGGGCACAAGTGCGGGCTAGGCTTAAGGCCTGGGCACAAGTGCGGGCTAGGCTTAAGGCCTGGGCACAAGTGCGGGCTAGGCTTAAGGCAGGGGCACAAGTGCGGTCTTGGCTTAAGGCCTGGGCACAAGTGCGGGCTAGGCTTAAGGCCTGGGCACAAGTGCGGGCTAGGCTTAAGGCCTGGGCACAAGTGCGGGCTCGGCTTAAGGCCGGGGCACAAGTGCGGGCTCGGCTTAAGGCCGGGGCACAAGTGCGGGCTCGGCTTAAGGCCTGGGCACAAGTGCGGGCTAGGCTTATGGCATAGGCACAAGTGCGGGCTAGGCTTAAGGCCTGGGCACAAGTGCGGGCTAGGCTTAAGGCCTGGGCACAAGTGCGGGCTAGGCTTAAGGCCTGGGCACAAGTGCGGGCTAGGCTTAAGGCCTGGGCACAAGTGCGGGCTAGGCTTAAGGCCTGGGCACAAGTGCGGGCTAGGCTTAAGGCCTGGGCACAAGTGCAGTGCCGGCTAGGACCAGGCAGGGGGCACAAGTGCTGGCTAGGCTTAAGGCATTCAGCTAACTCTTTGCACTCTTTGCATAAAGGGTTAGGCACCCATAGGGGTGAAGAGCTAGCTTTCACCCCTCTACTTTGTACTTGGACATTTAGGACTAGATCCTTTGTTGTACAGTGCGGAGCCTCTCTATAACCCCATGCTCCAAGCGACCAGGCACTTCTTGTCTGTCCTCCGTAAATGGGTAATGCCTTCTTCCCCAATTGCAGTCGTGCATGCGCATTCAGACGGGACAAGAGCGAAGAGCGTAAAGCTGGCTTTATGTGCATAACCAACATGAAGCTGAAGACAAAAACAAACAAGCATTCAAGGGGCTCAAAAGTGCAGGCTAGGCTTAAGGCCTGGGCACAAGTGCGGGCTAGGCTTAAGGCCTGGGCACAAGTGCTGGCTAGGATCAAGGCAGGGGACACAAGTGTGGGCTAGGCTTATGGCCTGGGCACAAGTGCGGGCTAGGCTTAAGGCCTGGGCACAAGTGCGGGCTAGGTTTAAAGCCTGGGCACAAGTGCGGGCTAGGCTTAAGGCCTGGGCACAAGTGCGGGCTAGGCTTAAGGCCTGGGCACAAGTGCGGGCTAGGCTTAAGGCCTGGGCACAAGTGCAGGCTAGGCTTAAGGCCTGGGCACAAGTGTGGGCTAGGCTTAAGGCCTGGGCACAAGTGCGGGCTAGGCATAAGGCCTGGGCACAAGTGCGGGCTAGGCATAAGGCCTGGGCACAAGTGCGGGCTAGGCTTAAGGCATGGGCACAAGTGCGGGCTTGGCTTAAGGCAGGGGCACAAGTGCGGGCTTGGCTTAAGGCAGGGGCACAAGTGCGGGCTAGGCTTAAGGCCGGGGCACAAGTGCGGGCTAGGCTTAAGGCCGGGGCACAAGTGCGGGCTAGGCTTAAGGCCTGGGCACAAGTGCGGGCTAGGCTTAAGGCCTGGGCACAAGTGCGGGCTAGGCTTAAGGCCTGGGCACAAGTGTGGGCTAGGCTTAAGGCCTGGGCACAAGTGCGGGCTTGGCTTAAGGCCTGGGCACAAGTGCGGGCTTGGCTTAAGGCCTGGGCACAAGTGCGGGCTAGGCTTAAGGCCTGGGCACAAGTGCGGGCTTGGCTTAAGGCAGGGGCACAAGTGCGGGCTAGGCTTAAGGCCAGGGCACAAGTGCGGGCAAGGCTTAAGGCCGGGGCACAAGTGCGGGCTAGGCTTAAGGCCGGGGCACAAGTGCGGGCTAGGCTTAAGGCCGGGGCACAAGTGCCGGCTAGGCTTAAGGCATGGGCACAAGTGCGGGCTAGGCTTAAGGCCTGGGCACAAGTGCGGGCTAGGCTTAAGGCCTGGGCACAAGTGCGGGCTAGGCTTAAGGCCTGGGCACAAGTGCGGGCTAGGCTTAAGGCCTGGGCACAAGTGCGGGCTAGGCTTAAGGCCTGGGCACAAGTGCGGGCTAGGCTTAAGGCCTGGGCACAAGTGCGGGCTAGGCTTAAGGCCTGGGCACAAGTGCGGGCTAGGCTTAAGGCCTGGGCACAAGTGCGGGCTAGGCTTAAGGCCTGGGCACAAGTGCGGGCTAGGCTTAAGGCCTGGGCACAAGTGCGGGCTAGGCTTAAGGCCTGGGCACAAGTGCGGGCTAGGCTTAAGGCCTGGGCACAAGTGCGGGCTAGGCTTAAGGCCTGGGCACAAGTGCGGGCTAGGCTTAAGGCCTGGGCACAAGTGCGGGCTAGGCTTAAGGCCTGGGCACAAGTGCGGGCTAGGCTTAAGGCCTGGGCACAAGTGCGGGCTAGGCTTAAGGCCTGGGCACAAGTGCGGGCTAGGCTTAAGGCAGGGGCACAAGTGCGGTCTTGGCTTAAGGCCTGGGCACAAGTGCGGGCTAGGCTTAAGGCCTGGGCACAAGTGCGGGCTAGGCTTAAGGCCTGGGCACAAGTGCGGGCTCGGCTTAAGGCCGGGGCACAAGTGCGGGCTCGGCTTAAGGCCGGGGCACAAGTGCGGGCTCGGCTTAAGGCCTGGGCACAAGTGCGGGCTAGGCTTATGGCATAGGCACAAGTGCGGGCTAGGCTTAAGGCCTGGGCACAAGTGCGGGCTAGGCTTAAGGCCTGGGCACAAGTGCGGGCTAGGCTTAAGGCCTGGGCACAAGTGCGGGCTAGGCTTAAGGCCTGGGCACAAGTGCGGGCTAGGCTTAAGGCCTGGGCACAAGTGCGGGCTAGGCTTAAGGCCTGGGCACAAGTGCAGTGCCGGCTAGGACCAGGCAGGGGGCACAAGTGCTGGCTAGGCTTAAGGCATTCAGCTAACTCTTTGCACTCTTTGCATAAAGGGTTAGGCACCCATAGGGGTGAAGAGCTAGCTTTCACCCCTCTACTTTGTACTTGGACATTTAGGACTAGATCCTTTGTTGTACAGTGCGGAGCCTCTCTATAACCCCATGCTCCAAGCGACCAGGCACTTCTTGTCTGTCCTCCGTAAATGGGTAATGCCTTCTTCCCCAATTGCAGTCGTGCATGCGCATTCAGACGGGACAAGAGCGAAGAGCGTAAAGCTGGCTTTATGTGCATAACCAACATGAAGCTGAAGACAAAAACAAACAAGCATTCAAGGGGCTCAAAAGTGCAGGCTAGGCTTAAGGCCTGGGCACAAGTGCGGGCTAGGCTTAAGGCCTGGGCACAAGTGCTGGCTAGGATCAAGGCAGGGGACACAAGTGTGGGCTAGGCTTATGGCCTGGGCACAAGTGCGGGCTAGGCTTAAGGCCTGGGCACAAGTGCGGGCTAGGTTTAAAGCCTGGGCACAAGTGCGGGCTAGGCTTAAGGCCTGGGCACAAGTGCGGGCTAGGCTTAAGGCCTGGGCACAAGTGCGGGCTAGGCTTAAGGCCTGGGCACAAGTGCGGGCTAGGCTTAAGGCCTGGGCACAAGTGTGGGCTAGGCTTAAGGCCTGGGCACAAGTGCGGGCTAGGCATAAGGCCTGGGCACAAGTGCGGGCTAGGCATAAGGCCTGGGCACAAGTGCGGGCTAGGCTTAAGGCATGGGCACAAGTGCGGGCTTGGCTTAAGGCAGGGGCACAAGTGCGGGCTTGGCTTAAGGCAGGGGCACAAGTGCGGGCTAGGCTTAAGGCCGGGGCACAAGTGCGGGCTAGGCTTAAGGCCGGGGCACAAGTGCGGGCTAGGCTTAAGGCCTGGGCACAAGTGCGGGCTAGGCTTAAGGCCTGGGCACAAGTGCGGGCTAGGCTTAAGGCCTGGGCACAAGTGTGGGCTAGGCTTAAGGCCTGGGCACAAGTGCGGGCTTGGCTTAAGGCCTGGGCACAAGTGCGGGCTTGGCTTAAGGCCTGGGCACAAGTGCGGGCTAGGCTTAAGGCCTGGGCACAAGTGCGGGCTTGGCTTAAGGCAGGGGCACAAGTGCGGGCTAGGCTTAAGGCCAGGGCACAAGTGCGGGCAAGGCTTAAGGCCGGGGCACAAGTGCGGGCTAGGCTTAAGGCCGGGGCACAAGTGCGGGCTAGGCTTAAGGCCGGGGCACAAGTGCGGGCTAGGCTTAAGGCATGGGCACAAGTGCGGGCTAGGCTTAAGGCCTGGGCACAAGTGCGGGCTAGGCTTAAGGCCTGGGCACAAGTGCGGGCTAGGCTTAAGGCCTGGGCACAAGTGCGGGCTAGGCTTAAGGCCTGGGCACAAGTGCGGGCTAGGCTTAAGGCCTGGGCACAAGTGCGGGCTAGGCTTAAGGCCTGGGCACAAGTGCGGGCTAGGCTTAAGGCCTGGGCACAAGTGCGGGCTTGGCTTAAGGCCTGGGCACAAGTGCGGGCTTGGCTTAAGGCCTGGGCACAAGTGCGGGCTTGGCTTAAGGCAGGGGCACAAGTGCGGGCTAGGCTTAAGGCCAGGGCACAAGTGCGGGCAAGGCTTAAGGCCGGGGCACAAGTGCGGGCTAGGCTTAAGGCCGGGGCACAAGTGCGGGCTAGGCTTAAGGCCGGGGCACAAGTGCGGGCTAGGCTTAAGGCCGGGGCACAAGTGCGGGCTAGGCTTAAGGCCGGGGCACAAGTGCGGGCTAGGCTTAAGGCCTGTGCACAAGTGCGGGCTAGGCTTAAGGCCTGGGCACAAGTGCGGGCTAGGCTTAAGGCCTGGGCACAAGTGTGGGCTAGGCTTAAGGCCTGGGCACAAGTGCGGGCTTGGCTTAAGGCCTGGGCACAAGTGCGGGCTAGGCTTAAGGCCTGGGCACAAGTGCGGGCTAGGCTTAAGGCCTGGGCACAAGTGCGGGCTAGGCTTAAGGCCTGGGCAAAAGTGCGGGCTAGGCTTAAGGCCTGGGCACAAGTGCGGGCTAGGCTTAAGGCCTGGGCACAAGTGCGGGCTAGGCTTAAGGCCTGGGCACAAGTGCGGGCTTGGCTTAAGGCAGGGGCACAAGTGCGGGCTAGGCTTAAGGTCTGGGCACAAGTGCGGGCTAGGCTTAAGGCCTGGGCACAAGTGCGGGCTAGGCTTAAGGCATGGGCACAAGTGCTGTGCTGGCTAGGATCAAGGCAGGGGGCACAAGTGCTGGCTAGGCTTAAGGCATTCAGCTAACTCTTTGCACTCTTTGCATAAAGGGTTAGGCACCCATAGGGGTGAAGAGCTAGCTTTCACCCTTCTACTCTTTACTTGGACATTTAGGATTAGATCCTTTGTTGTACAGTGCGGAGCCTCTCCATAACCCCATGCTCCAAGCGACCAGGCACTTCTTGTCTGTCCTCCATAAATGGGTAATGCCTTCTTCCCCAATTACAGTCGTGCATGCGCATTCAGACGGGACAAGAGCGAAGAGCGTAAAGCTGGCCCTATGTGCATAACCAACATGAAGCTGAAGACAAAAACCAACAAACAAGCATTCAAGGGGCTCAAAAGTGCAGGCTAGGCTTAAGGCCTGGGCACAAGTGCGGGCTAGGCTTAAGGCCTGGGCACAAGTGAGGGCTAGGCGTAAGGCCTGGGCACAAGTGCGGGCTAGGCTTAAGGCCTGGGCACAAGTGCGGGCTAGGCTTAAGGCCTGGGCACAAGTGCGGGCTAGGCTTAAGGCCTGGGCACAAGTGCGGGCTAGGCTTAAGGCCTGGGCACAAGTGCGGGCTAGGCTTAAGGCCTGGGCACAAGTGCGGGCTAGGCTTAAGGCCTGGGCACAAGTGCGGGCTAGGCTTAAGGCCTGGGCACAAGTGCAGTGCTGGCTAGGATCAAGGCAGGGGGCACAAGTGCTGGCTAGGCTTAAGGCATTCAGCTAACTCTTTGCACTCTTTGCATAAAGGGTTAGGCACCCATAGGGGTGAAGAGCTAGCTTTCACCCCTCTACTCTGTACTTGGACATTTAGGACTAGATCCTTTGTTGCACAGTGCGGAGCCTCTCCATAACCCCATGCTCCAAGCGACCAGGCACTTCTTGTCTGTCCTCCGTAAATGGGTAATGCCTTCTTCCCCAATTACAGTCGTGCATGCGCATTCAGATGGGACAAGAGCGAAGAGCGTAAAGCTGGCCCTATGTGCATAACCAACATGAAGCTGAAGACAAAAACAAACAAACAAGCATTCAAGGGGCTCAAAAGTGCAGGCTAGGCTTAAGGCCTGGGCACAAGTGCGGGCTAGGCTTAAGGCCTGGGCACAAGTGCTGGCTAGGATCAAGGCAGGGGGCACAAGTGCGGGCTAGGCTTAAGGCCTGGGCACAAGTGCGGGCTAGGCTTAAGGCCTGGGCACAAGTGCGGGCTAGGATCAAGGCCTGGGCACAAGTGCGGGCTAGGATCAAGGCAGGGGGCACAAGTGCGGGCTAGGCTTAAGGCCTGGGCACAAGTGCGGGCTAGGCTTAAGGCCTGGGCACAAGTGCGGGCTAGGCTTAAGGCCTGGGCACAAGTGCGGGCTAGGCTTAAGGCCTGGGCACAAGTGCGGGCTAGGCTTAAGGCCTGGGCACAGGTGCGGGCTAGGCTTAAGGCCTGGGCACAAGTGCGGGCTAGGCTTAAGGCCTGGGCACAAGTGCGGGCTAGGCTTAAGGCCTGGGCACAAGTGCGGGCTAGGCTTAAGGCCTGGGCACAAGTGCGGGCTAGGCTTAAGGCCTGGGCACAAGTGCGGGCTAGGCTTAAGGCAGGGGCACAAGTGCGGTCTTGGCTTAAGGCCTGGGCACAAGTGCGGGCTAGGCTTAAGGCCTGGGCACAAGTGCGGGCTAGGCTTAAGGCCTGGGCACAAGTGCGGGCTAGGCTTAAGGCCTGGGCACAAGTGCGGGCTAGGCTTAAGGCCTGGGCACAAGTGCGGGCTAGGCTTAAGGCCTGGGCACAAGTGCGGGCTAGGCTTAAGGCCTGGGCACAAGTGCGGGCTAGGCTTAAGGCAGGGGCACAAGTGCGGTCTTGGCTTAAGGCCTGGGCACAAGTGCGGGCTAGGCTTAAGGCCTGGGCACAAGTGCGGGCTAGGCTTAAGGCCTGGGCACAAGTGCGGGCTCGGCTTAAGGCCGGGGCACAAGTGCGGGCTCGGCTTAAGGCCGGGGCACAAGTGCGGGCTCGGCTTAAGGCCTGGGCACAAGTGCGGGCTAGGCTTATGGCATAGGCACAAGTGCGGGCTAGGCTTAAGGCCTGGGCACAAGTGCGGGCTAGGCTTAAGGCCTGGGCACAAGTGCGGGCTAGGCTTAAGGCCTGGGCACAAGTGCGGGCTAGGCTTAAGGCCTGGGCACAAGTGCGGGCTAGGCTTAAGGCCTGGGCACAAGTGCGGGCTAGGCTTAAGGCCTGGGCACAAGTGCAGTGCCGGCTAGGACCAGGCAGGGGGCACAAGTGCTGGCTAGGCTTAAGGCATTCAGCTAACTCTTTGCACTCTTTGCATAAAGGGTTAGGCACCCATAGGGGTGAAGAGCTAGCTTTCACCCCTCTACTTTGTACTTGGACATTTAGGACTAGATCCTTTGTTGTACAGTGCGGAGCCTCTCTATAACCCCATGCTCCAAGCGACCAGGCACTTCTTGTCTGTCCTCCGTAAATGGGTAATGCCTTCTTCCCCAATTGCAGTCGTGCATGCGCATTCAGACGGGACAAGAGCGAAGAGCGTAAAGCTGGCTTTATGTGCATAACCAACATGAAGCTGAAGACAAAAACAAACAAGCATTCAAGGGGCTCAAAAGTGCAGGCTAGGCTTAAGGCCTGGGCACAAGTGCGGGCTAGGCTTAAGGCCTGGGCACAAGTGCTGGCTAGGATCAAGGCAGGGGACACAAGTGTGGGCTAGGCTTATGGCCTGGGCACAAGTGCGGGCTAGGCTTAAGGCCTGGGCACAAGTGCGGGCTAGGTTTAAAGCCTGGGCACAAGTGCGGGCTAGGCTTAAGGCCTGGGCACAAGTGCGGGCTAGGCTTAAGGCCTGGGCACAAGTGCGGGCTAGGCTTAAAGCCTGGGCACAAGTGCAGGCTAGGCTTAAGGCCTGGGCACAAGTGTGGGCTAGGCTTAAGGCCTGGGCACAAGTGCGGGCTAGGCATAAGGCCTGGGCACAAGTGCGGGCTAGGCATAAGGCCTGGGCACAAGTGCGGGCTAGGCTTAAGGCATGGGCACAAGTGCGGGCTTGGCTTAAGGCAGGGGCACAAGTGCGGGCTTGGCTTAAGGCAGGGGCACAAGTGCGGGCTAGGCTTAAGGCCGGGGCACAAGTGCGGGCTAGGCTTAAGGCCGGGGCACAAGTGCGGGCTAGGCTTAAGGCCTGGGCACAAGTGCGGGCTAGGCTTAAGGCCTGGGCACAAGTGCGGGCTAGGCTTAAGGCCTGGGCACAAGTGTGGGCTAGGCTTAAGGCCTGGGCACAAGTGCGGGCTTGGCTTAAGGCCTGGGCACAAGTGCGGGCTTGGCTTAAGGCCTGGGCACAAGTGCGGGCTAGGCTTAAGGCCTGGGCACAAGTGCGGGCTTGGCTTAAGGCAGGGGCACAAGTGCGGGCTAGGCTTAAGGCCAGGGCACAAGTGCGGGCAAGGCTTAAGGCCGGGGCACAAGTGCGGGCTAGGCTTAAGGCCGGGGCACAAGTGCGGGCTAGGCTTAAGGCCGGGGCACAAGTGCGGGCTAGGCTTAAGGCATGGGCACAAGTGCGGGCTAGGCTTAAGGCCTGGGCACAAGTGCGGGCTAGGCTTAAGGCCTGGGCACAAGTGCGGGCTAGGCTTAAGGCCTGGGCACAAGTGCGGGCTAGGCTTAAGGCCTGGGCACAAGTGCGGGCTAGGCTTAAGGCCTGGGCACAAGTGCGGGCTAGGCTTAAGGCCTGGGCACAAGTGCGGGCTAGGCTTAAGGCCTGGGCACAAGTGCGGGCTTGGCTTAAGGCCTGGGCACAAGTGCGGGCTTGGCTTAAGGCCTGGGCACAAGTGCGGGCTTGGCTTAAGGCAGGGGCACAAGTGCGGGCTAGGCTTAAGGCCAGGGCACAAGTGCGGGCAAGGCTTAAGGCCGGGGCACAAGTGCGGGCTAGGCTTAAGGCCGGGGCACAAGTGCGGGCTAGGCTTAAGGCCGGGGCACAAGTGCGGGCTAGGCTTAAGGCCGGGGCACAAGTGCGGGCTAGGCTTAAGGCCGGGGCACAAGTGCGGGCTAGGCTTAAGGCCTGTGCACAAGTGCGGGCTAGGCTTAAGGCCTGGGCACAAGTGCGGGCTAGGCTTAAGGCCTGGGCACAAGTGTGGGCTAGGCTTAAGGCCTGGGCACAAGTGCGGGCTTGGCTTAAGGCCTGGGCACAAGTGCGGGCTAGGCTTAAGGCCTGGGCACAAGTGCGGGCTAGGCTTAAGGCCTGGGCACAAGTGCGGGCTAGGCTTAAGGCCTGGGCAAAAGTGCGGGCTAGGCTTAAGGCCTGGGCACAAGTGCGGGCTAGGCTTAAGGCCTGGGCACAAGTGCGGGCTAGGCTTAAGGCCTGGGCACAAGTGCGGGCTTGGCTTAAGGCAGGGGCACAAGTGCGGGCTAGGCTTAAGGTCTGGGCACAAGTGCGGGCTAGGCTTAAGGCCTGGGCACAAGTGCGGGCTAGGCTTAAGGCATGGGCACAAGTGCTGTGCTGGCTAGGATCAAGGCAGGGGGCACAAGTGCTGGCTAGGCTTAAGGCATTCAGCTAACTCTTTGCACTCTTTGCATAAAGGGTTAGGCACCCATAGGGGTGAAGAGCTAGCTTTCACCCTTCTACTCTTTACTTGGACATTTAGGATTAGATCCTTTGTTGTACAGTGCGGAGCCTCTCCATAACCCCATGCTCCAAGCGACCAGGCACTTCTTGTCTGTCCTCCATAAATGGGTAATGCCTTCTTCCCCAATTACAGTCGTGCATGCGCATTCAGACGGGACAAGAGCGAAGAGCGTAAAGCTGGCCCTATGTGCATAACCAACATGAAGCTGAAGACAAAAACCAACAAACAAGCATTCAAGGGGCTCAAAAGTGCAGGCTAGGCTTAAGGCCTGGGCACAAGTGCGGGCTAGGCTTAAGGCCTGGGCACAAGTGAGGGCTAGGCGTAAGGCCTGGGCACAAGTGCGGGCTAGGCTTAAGGCCTGGGCACAAGTGCGGGCTAGGCTTAAGGCCTGGGCACAAGTGCGGGCTAGGCTTAAGGCCTGGGCACAAGTGCGGGCTAGGCTTAAGGCCTGGGCACAAGTGCGGGCTAGGCTTAAGGCCTGGGCACAAGTGCGGGCTAGGCTTAAGGCCTGGGCACAAGTGCGGGCTAGGCTTAAGGCCTGGGCACAAGTGCAGTGCTGGCTAGGATCAAGGCAGGGGGCACAAGTGCTGGCTAGGCTTAAGGCATTCAGCTAACTCTTTGCACTCTTTGCATAAAGGGTTAGGCACCCATAGGGGTGAAGAGCTAGCTTTCACCCCTCTACTCTGTACTTGGACATTTAGGACTAGATCCTTTGTTGCACAGTGCGGAGCCTCTCCATAACCCCATGCTCCAAGCGACCAGGCACTTCTTGTCTGTCCTCCGTAAATGGGTAATGCCTTCTTCCCCAATTACAGTCGTGCATGCGCATTCAGATGGGACAAGAGCGAAGAGCGTAAAGCTGGCCCTATGTGCATAACCAACATGAAGCTGAAGACAAAAACAAACAAACAAGCATTCAAGGGGCTCAAAAGTGCAGGCTAGGCTTAAGGCCTGGGCACAAGTGCGGGCTAGGCTTAAGGCCTGGGCACAAGTGCTGGCTAGGATCAAGGCAGGGGGCACAAGTGCGGGCTAGGCTTAAGGCCTGGGCACAAGTGCGGGCTAGGCTTAAGGCCTGGGCACAAGTGCGGGCTAGGATCAAGGCCTGGGCACAAGTGCGGGCTAGGATCAAGGCAGGGGGCACAAGTGCGGGCTAGGCTTAAGGCCTGGGCACAAGTGCGGGCTAGGCTTAAGGCCTGGGCACAAGTGCGGGCTAGGCTTAAGGCCTGGGCACAAGTGCGGGCTAGGCTTAAGGCCTGGGCACAAGTGCGGGCTAGGCTTAAGGCCTGGGCACAGGTGCGGGCTAGGCTTAAGGCCTGGGCACAAGTGCGGGCTAGGCTTAAGGCCTGGGCACAAGTGCGGGCTAGGCTTAAGGCCTGGGCACAAGTGCGGGCTAGGCTTAAGGCCTGGGCACAAGTGCGGGCTAGGCTTAAGGCCTGGGCACAAGTGCGGGCTAGGCTTAAGGCAGGGGCACAAGTGCGGTCTTGGCTTAAGGCCTGGGCACAAGTGTGGGCTAGGCTTAAGGCCTGGGCACAAGTGCGGGCTAGGCTTAAGGCCTGGGCACAAGTGCGGGCTAGGCTTAAGGCCTGGGCACAAGTGCGGGCTCGGCTTAAGGCCGGGGCACAAGTGCGGGCTCGGCTTAAGGCCGGGGCACAAGTGTGGGCTCGGCTTAAGGCCGGGGCACAAGTGCGGGCTCGGCTTAAGGCCTGGGCACAAGTGCGGGCTAGGCTTAAGGCATAGGCACAAGTGCGGGCTAGGCTTAAGGCCTGGGCACAAGTGCGGGCTAGGCTTAAGGCCTGGGCACAAGTGCGGGCTAGGCTTAAGGCCTGGGCACAAGTGCGGGCTAGGCTTAAGGCCTGGGCACAAGTGCGGGCTAGGCTTAAGGCCTGGGCACAAGTGCGGGCTAGGCTTAAGGCCTGGGCACAAGTGCGGGCTAGGCTTAAGGCCTGGGCACATGTGCGGGCTAGGCTTAAGGCCTGGGCACAAGTGCGGGCTAGGCTTAAGGCCTGGGCACAAGTGCGGGCTAGGCTTAAGGCCTGGGCACAAGTGCAGGCTAGGCTTAAGGCCTGGGCACAAGTGCGGGCTAGGCTTAAGGCCTGGGCACAAGTGCGGGCTAGGCTTAAGGCCTGGGCACAAGTGCGGGCTAGGCTTAAGGCCTGGGCACAAGTGCGGGCTAGGCTTAAGGCCTGGGCACAAGTGCGGGCTAGGCTTAAGGCCTGGGCACAAGTGCGGGCTAGGCTTAAGGCCTGGGCACAAGTGCGGGCTAGGCTTAAGGCCTGGGCACAAGTGCGGGCTAGGCTTAAGGCCTGGGCACAAGTGCGGGCTAGGCTTAAGGCCTGGGCACAAGTGCAGTGCCGGCTAGGACCAGGCAGGGGGCACAAGTGCTGGCTAGGCTTAAGGCATTCAGCTAACTCTTTGCACTCTTTGCATAAAGGGTTAGGCACCCATAGGGGTGAAGAGCTAGCTTTCACCCCTCTACTTTGTACTTGGACATTTAGGACTAGATCCTTTGTTGTACAGTGCGGAGCCTCTCCATAACCCCATGCTCCAAGCGACCAGGCACTTCTTGTCTGTCCTCCGTAAATGGGTAATGCCTTCTTCCCCAATTGCAGTCGTGCATGCGCATTCAGACGGGACAAGAGCGAAGAGCGTAAAGCTGGCTTTATGTGCATAACCAACATGAAGCTGAAGACAAAAACAAACAAGCATTCAAGGGGCTCAAAAGTGCAGGCTAGGCTTAAGGCCTGGGCACAAGTGCGGGCTAGGCTTAAGGCCTGGGCACAAGTGCTGGCTAGGATCAAGGCAGGGGACACAAGTGTGGGCTAGGCTTATGGCCTGGGCACAAGTGCGGGCTAGGCTTAAGGCCTGGGCACAAGTGCGGGCTAGGCTTAAGGCCTGGGCACAAGTGCGGGCTAGGATCAAGGCCTGGGCACAAGTGCGGGCTAGGATCAAGGCCTGGGCACAAGTGCGGGCTAGGATCAAGGCAGGGGGCACAAGTGCGGGCTAGGCTTAAGGCCTGGGCACAAGTGCGGGCTAGGCTTAAGGCCTGGGCACAAGTGCGGGCTAGGCTTAAGGCCTGGGCACAAGTGCGGGCTAGGCTTAAGGCCTGGGCACAAGTGCGGGCTAGGCTTAAGGCCTGGGCACAAGTGCGGGCTAGGCTTAAGGCCTGGGCACAAGTGCGGGCTAGGCTTAAGGCCTGGGCACAAGTGCGGGCTAGGCTTAAGGCCTGGGCACAAGTGCGGGCTAGGCTTAAGGCCTGGGCACAAGTGCGGGCTAGGCTTAAGGCCTGGGCACAAGTGCGGGCTAGGCTTAAGGCCTGGGCACAAGTGCGGGCTAGGCTTAAGGCCTGGGCACAAGTGCGGGCTAGGCTTAAGGCCTGGGCACAAGTGCGGGCTAGGCTTAAGGCCTGGGCACAAGTGCGGGCTAGGCTTAAGGCCTGGGCACAAGTGCGGGCTAGGCTTAAGGCCTGGGCACAAGTGCGGGCTAGGCTTAAGGCCTGGGCACAAGTGCGGGCTAGGCTTAAGGCCTGGGCACAAGTGCGGGCTAGGCTTAAGGCCTGGGCACAAGTGCGGGCTAGGCTTAAGGCCTGGGCACAAGTGCGGGCTAGGCTTAAGGCCTGGGCACAAGTGCGGGCTAGGCTTAAGGCCTGGGCACAAGTGCGGGCTAGGCTTAAGGCCTGGGCACAAGTGCGGGCTAGGCTTAAGGCCTGGGCACAAGTGCGGGCTAGGCTTAAGGCCTGGGCACAAGTGCGGGCTAGGCTTAAGGCCTGGGCACAAGTGCGGGCTAGGCTTAAGGCCTGGGCACAAGTGCGGGCTAGGCTTAAGGCCTGGGCACAAGTGCGGGCTAGGCTTAAGGCCTGGGCACAAGTGCGGGCTAGGCTTAAGGCCTGGGCACAAGTGCGGGCTAGGCTTAAGGCCTGGGCACAAGTGCGGGCTAGGCTTAAGGCCTGGGCACAAGTGCGGGCTAGGCTTAAGGCCTGGGCACAAGTGCGGGCTAGGCTTAAGGCCTGGGCACAAGTGCGGGCTAGGCTTAAGGCCTGGGCACAAGTGCGGGCTAGGCGTAAGGCCTGGGCACAAGTGCGGGCTAGGCTTAAGGCCTGGGCACAAGTGCGGGCTAGGCTTAAGGCCTGGGCACAAGTGCGGGCTAGGCTTAAGGCCTGGGCACAAGTGCGGGCTAGGCTTAAGGCCTGGGCACAAGTGCGGGCTAGGCTTAAGGCCTGGGCACAAGTGCGGGCTAGGCTTAAGGCCTGGGCACAAGTGCGGGCTAGGCTTAAGGCCTGGGCACAAGTGCAGTGCTGGCTAGGATCAAGGCAGGGGGCACAAGTGCTGGCTAGGCTTAAGGCATTCAGCTAACTCTTTGCACTCTTTGCATAAAGGGTTAGGCACCCATAGGGGTGAAGAGCTAGCTTTCACCCCTCTACTCTGTACTTGGACATTTAGGACTAGATCCTTTGTTGCACAGTGCGGAGCCTCTCCATAACCCCATGCTCCAAGCGACCAGGCACTTCTTGTCTGTCCTCCGTAAATGGGTAATGCCTTCTTCCCCAATTACAGTCGTGCATGCGCATTCAGATGGGACAAGAGCGAAGAGCGTAAAGCTGGCCCTATGTGCATAACCAACATGAAGCTGAAGACAAAAACAAACAAACAAGCATTCAAGGGGCTCAAAAGTGCAGGCTAGGCTTAAGGCCTGGGCACAAGTGCGGGCTAGGCTTAAGGCCTGGGCACAAGTGCTGGCTAGGATCAAGGCAGGGGGCACAAGTGCGGGCTAGGCTTAAGGCCTGGGCACAAGTGCGGGCTAGGCTTAAGGCCTGGGCACAAGTGCGGGCTAGGATCAAGGCCTGGGCACAAGTGCGGGCTAGGATCAAGGCAGGGGGCACAAGTGCGGGCTAGGCTTAAGGCCTGGGCACAAGTGCGGGCTAGGCTTAAGGCCTGGGCACAAGTGCGGGCTAGGCTTAAGGCCTGGGCACAAGTGCGGGCTAGGCTTAAGGCCTGGGCACAAGTGCGGGCTAGGCTTAAGGCCTGGGCACAGGTGCGGGCTAGGCTTAAGGCCTGGGCACAAGTGCGGGCTAGGCTTAAGGCCTGGGCACAAGTGCGGGCTAGGCTTAAGGCCTGGGCACAAGTGCGGGCTAGGCTTAAGGCCTGGGCACAAGTGCGGGCTAGGCTTAAGGCCTGGGCACAAGTGCGGGCTAGGCTTAAGGCAGGGGCACAAGTGCGGTCTTGGCTTAAGGCCTGGGCACAAGTGCGGGCTAGGCTTAAGGCCTGGGCACAAGTGCGGGCTAGGCTTAAGGCCTGGGCACAAGTGCGGGCTCGGCTTAAGGCCGGGGCACAAGTGCGGGCTCGGCTTAAGGCCGGGGCACAAGTGCGGGCTCGGCTTAAGGCCGGGGCACAAGTGCGGGCTCGGCTTAAGGCCTGGGCACAAGTGCGGGCTAGGCTTAAGGCATAGGCACAAGTGCGGGCTAGGCTTAAGGCCTGGGCACAAGTGCGGGCTAGGCTTAAGGCCTGGGCACAAGTGCGGGCTAGGCTTAAGGCCTGGGCACAAGTGTGGGCTAGGCTTAAGGCCTGGGCACAAGTGCGGGCTAGGCTTAAGGCCTGGGCACAAGTGCGGGCTAGGCTTAAGGCCTGGGCACAAGTGCGGGCTAGGCTTAAGGCCTGGGCACAAGTGCGGGCTAGGCTTAAGGCCTGGGCACAAGTGCGGGCTAGGCTTAAGGCCTGGGCACAAGTGCGGGCTAGGCTTAAGGCCTGGGCACAAGTGCGGGCTAGGCTTAAGGCCTGGGCACAAGTGCGGGCTAGGCTTAAGGCCTGGGCACAAGTGCTGGCTAGGATCAAGGCAGGGGGCACAAGTGCGGGCTAGGCTTAAGGCCTGGGCACAAGTGCGGGCTAGGCTTAAGGCCTGGGCACAAGTGCGGGCTAGGCTTAAGGCATTCAGCTAACTCTTTGCACTCTTTGCATAAAGGGTTAGGCACCCATAGGGGTGAAGAGCTAGCTTTCACCCCTCTACTTTGTACTTGGACATTTAGGACTAGATCCTTTGTTGTACAGTGCGGAGCCTCTCCATAACCCCATGCTCCAAGCGACCAGGCACTTCTTGTCTGTCCTCCGTAAATGGGTAATGCCTTCTTCCCCAATTGCAGTCGTGCATGCGCATTCAGACGGGACAAGAGCGAAGAGCGTAAAGCTGGCTTTATGTGCATAACCAACATGAAGCTGAAGACAAAAACAAACAAGCATTCAAGGGGCTCAAAAGTGCAGGCTAGGCTTAAGGCCTGGGCACAAGTGCGGGCTAGGCTTAAGGCCTGGGCACAAGTGCTGGCTAGGATCAAGGCAGGGGACACAAGTGTGGGCTAGGCTTATGGCCTGGGCACAAGTGCGGGCTAGGCTTAAGGCCTGGGCACAAGTGCGGGCTAGGCTTAAGGCCTGGGCACAAGTGCGGGCTAGGATCAAGGCCTGGGCACAAGTGCGGGCTAGGATCAAGGCCTGGGCACAAGTGCGGGCTAGGATCAAGGCAGGGGGCACAAGTGCGGGCTAGGCTTAAGGCCTGGGCACAAGTGCGGGCTAGGCTTAAGGCCTGGGCACAAGTGCGGGCTAGGCTTAAGGCCTGGGCACAAGTGCGGGCTAGGCTTAAGGCCTGGGCACAAGTGCGGGCTAGGCTTAAGGCCTGGGCACAAGTGCGGGCTAGGCTTAAGGCCTGGGCACAAGTGCGGGCTAGGCTTAAGGCCTGGGCACAAGTGCGGGCTAGGCTTAAGGCCTGGGCACAAGTGCGGGCTAGGCTTAAGGCCTGGGCACAAGTGCGGGCTAGGCTTAAGGCCTGGGCACAAGTGCGGGCTAAGCTTAAGGCCTGGGCACAAGTGCGGGCTAGGCTTAAGGCCTGGGCACAAGTGCGGGCTAGGCTTAAGGCCTGGGCACAAGTGCGGGCTAGGCTTAAGGCCTGGGCACAAGTGCGGGCTAGGCTTAAGGCCTGGGCACAAGTGCGGGCTAGGCTTAAGGCCTGGGCACAAGTGCGGGCTAGGCTTAAGGCCTGGGCACAAGTGCGGGCTAGGCTTAAGGCCGTGGCACAAGTGCGGGCTAGGCTTAAGGCCTGGGCACAAGTGCGGGCTAGGCTTAAGGCCTGGGCACAAGTGCGGGCTAGGCTTAAGGCCTGGGCACAAGTGCGGGCTAGGCTTAAGGCCTGGGCACAAGTGCGGGCTAGGCTTAAGGCCTGGGCACAAGTGCGGGCTAGGCTTAAGGCCTGGGCACAAGTGCGGGCTAGGCTTAAGGCCTGGGCACAAGTGCGGGCTAGGCTTAAGGCCTGGGCACAAGTGCGGGCTAGGCTTAAGGCCGGGGCACAAGTGCGGGCTAGGCTTAAGGCCGGGGCACAAGTGCGGGCTAGGCTTAAGGCCTGGGCACAAGTGCGGGCTAGGCTTAAGGCCTGGGCACAAGTGCGGGCTAGGCTTAAGGCCTGGGCACAAGTGCGGGCTAGGCTTAAGGCAGGGGCACAAGTGCGGGCTTGGCTTAAGGCCGGGGCACAAGTGCGGGCTAGGCTTAAGGCCGGGGCACAAGTGCGGGCTAGGCTTAAGGCCGGGGCACAAGTGCGGGCTAGGCTTAAGGCCGGGGCACAAGTGCGGGCTAGGCTTAAGGCCGGTGCACAAGTGCAGGCTAGGCTTAAGGCCTGGGCACAAGTGCGGGCTAGGCTTAAGGCCGGGCACAAGTGCGGGTTACGCTTAAGGCCTGGGCACAAGTGCGGGCTAGGCTTATGGCCTGGGCACAAGTGCGGGCTAGGCTTAAAGCCTGGGCACAAGTGCGGGCTAGGCTTAAGGCCTGTGCACAAGTGCGGGCTAGGCTTAAGGCCTGGGCACAAGTGCGGGCTAGGCTTAAGGCCTGGGCACAAGTGCGGGCTAGGCTTAAGGCATGGGCACAAGTGCAGTGCTGGGTAGGATCAAGGCAGGGGGGGCACAAGTGCTGGCTAGGCTTAAGGCATTCAGCTAACTCTTTGCACTCTTTGCATAAAGGGTTAGGCACCCATAGGGGTGAAGAGCTAGCTTTCACCCCTCTACTCTGTACTTGGACATATAGGACTAGATCCTTTGTTGTACAGTGCGGAGCCTCTCCATAACCCCATGCTCCAAGCGACCAGGCACTTCTTGTCTGTCCTCCGTAAATGGGTAATGCCTTCTTCCCCAATTACAGTCGAGCATGCGCATTCAGACGGGACAAGAGCGAAGAGCGTAAAGTTGGCCCTATGTGCATAACCAACATGAAGCTGAAGACAAAAACAAACAAACAAACAAGCATTCAAGGGGCTCAAAAGTGCGGGCTAGGCTTAAGGCATGGGCACAAGTGCAGGCTAGGCTTAAGGCCTGGGCACAAGTGCGGGCTAGGCTTAAGGCCTGGGCACAAGTGCGGGCTAGGCTTAAGGCCTGGGCACAAGTGCGGGCTAGGCTTAAGGCCTGGGCACAAGTGCGGGCTAGGCTTAAGGCCTGGGCACAAGTGCGGGCTAGGCTTAAGGCCTGGGCACAAGTGCGGGCTAGGCTTAAGGCCTGGGCACAAGTGCGGGCTAGGCTTAAGGCCTGGGCACAAGTGCGGGCTAGGCTTAAGGCCTGGGCACAAGTGCGGGCTAGGCTTAAGGCCTGGGCACAAGTGCGGGCTAGGCTTAAGGCCTGGGCACAAGTGCGGGCTAGGCTTAAGGCCGGGGCACAAGTGCGGGCTAGGCTTAAGGCCTGGGCACAAGTGCGGGCTAGGCTTAAGGCCTGGGCACAAGTGCGGGCTAGGCTTAAGGCCTGGGCACAAGTGCGGGCTAGGCTTAAGGCCTGGGCACAAGTGCGGGCTAGGCTTAAGGCCTGGGCACAAGTGCGGGCTAGGCTTAAGGCCTGGGCACAAGTGCGGGCTTGGCTTAAGGCAGGGGCACAAGTGCGGGCTAGGCTTAAGGCCTGGGCACAAGTGCGGGCTAGGCTTAAAGCCTGGGCACAAGTGCGGGCTAGGCTTAAGGCCTGGGCACAAGTGCTGGCTAGGCTTAAGGCCTGGGCACAAGTGCAGTGCTGGCTAGGATCAAGGCAGGGGCCACAAGTGCGGGCTAGGCTTAAGGCCTGGGCACAAGTGCTGGCTAGGATCAAGGCAGGGGACACAAGTGTGGGCTAGGCTTATGGCCTGGGCACAAGTGCGGGCTAGGCTTAAGGCCTGGGCACAAGTGCGGGCTAGGCTTAAGGCCTGGGCACAAGTGCGGGCTAGGATCAAGGCCTGGGCACAAGTGCGGGCTAGGATCAAGGCCTGGGCACAAGTGCGGGCTAGGATCAAGGCAGGGGGCACAAGTGCGGGCTAGGCTTAAGGCCTGGGCACAAGTGCGGGCTAGGCTTAAGGCCTGGGCACAAGTGCGGGCTAGGCTTAAGGCCTGGGCACAAGTGCGGGCTAGGCTTAAGGCCTGGGCACAAGTGCGGGCTAGGCTTAAGGCCTGGGCACAAGTGCGGGCTAGGCTTAAGGCCTGGGCACAAGTGCGGGCTAGGCTTAAGGCCTGGGCACAAGTGCGGGCTAGGCTTAAGGCCTGGGCACAAGTGCGGGCTAGGCTTAAGGCCTGGGCACAAGTACGGGCTAGGCTTAAGGCCTGGGCACAAGTGCGGGCTAGGCTTAAGGCCTGGGCACAAGTGCGGGCTAGGCTTAAGGCCTGGGCACAAGTGCGGGCTAGGCTTAAGGCCTGGGCACAAGTGCGGGCTAGGCTTAAGGCCTGGGCACAAGTGCGGGCTAGGCTTAAGGCATTCAGCTAACTCTTTGCACTCTTTGCATAAAGGGTTAGGCACCCATAGGGGTGAAGAGCTAGCTTTCACCCCTCTACTTTGTACTTGGACATTTAGGACTAGATCCTTTGTTGTACAGTGCGGAGCCTCTCCATAACCCCATGCTCCAAGCGACCAGGCACTTCTTGTCTGTCCTCCGTAAATGGGTAATGCCTTCTTCCCCAATTGCAGTCGTGCATGCGCATTCAGACGGGACAAGAGCGAAGAGCGTAAAGCTGGCTTTATGTGCATAACCAACATGAAGCTGAAGACAAAAACAAACAAGCATTCAAGGGGCTCAAAAGTGCAGGCTAGGCTTAAGGCCTGGGCACAAGTGCGGGCTAGGCTTAAGGCCTGGGCACAAGTGCTGGCTAGGATCAAGGCAGGGGACACAAGTGTGGGCTAGGCTTATGGCCTGGGCACAAGTGCGGGCTAGGCTTAAGGCCTGGGCACAAGTGCGGGCTAGGCTTAAGGCCTGGGCACAAGTGCGGGCTAGGATCAAGGCCTGGGCACAAGTGCGGGCTAGGATCAAGGCCTGGGCACAAGTGCGGGCTAGGATCAAGGCAGGGGGCACAAGTGCGGGCTAGGCTTAAGGCCTGGGCACAAGTGCGGGCTAGGCTTAAGGCCTGGGCACAAGTGCGGGCTAGGCTTAAGGCCTGGGCACAAGTGCGGGCTAGGCTTAAGGCCTGGGCACAAGTGCGGGCTAGGCTTAAGGCCTGGGCACAAGTGCGGGCTAGGCTTAAGGCCTGGGCACAAGTGCGGGCTAGGCTTAAGGCCTGGGCACAAGTGCGGGCTAGGCTTAAGGCCTGGGCACAAGTGCGGGCTAGGCTTAAGGCCTGGGCACAAGTGCGGGCTAGGCTTAAGGCCTGGGCACAAGTGCGGGCTAAGCTTAAGGCCTGGGCACAAGTGCGGGCTAGGCTTAAGGCCTGGGCACAAGTGCGGGCTAGGCTTAAGGCCTGGGCACAAGTGCGGGCTAGGCTTAAGGCCTGGGCACAAGTGCGGGCTAGGCTTAAGGCCTGGGCACAAGTGCGGGCTAGGCTTAAGGCCTGGGCACAAGTGCGGGCTAGGCTTAAGGCCTGGGCACAAGTGCGGGCTAGGCTTAAGGCCGTGGCACAAGTGCGGGCTAGGCTTAAGGCCTGGGCACAAGTGCGGGCTAGGCTTAAGGCCTGGGCACAAGTGCGGGCTAGGCTTAAGGCCTGGGCACAAGTGCGGGCTAGGCTTAAGGCCTGGGCACAAGTGCGGGCTAGGCTTAAGGCCTGGGCACAAGTGCGGGCTAGGCTTAAGGCCTGGGCACAAGTGCGGGCTAGGCTTAAGGCCTGGGCACAAGTGCGGGCTAGGCTTAAGGCCTGGGCACAAGTGCGGGCTAGGCTTAAGGCCGGGGCACAAGTGCGGGCTAGGCTTAAGGCCGGGGCACAAGTGCGGGCTAGGCTTAAGGCCTGGGCACAAGTGCGGGCTAGGCTTAAGGCCTGGGCACAAGTGCGGGCTAGGCTTAAGGCCTGGGCACAAGTGCGGGCTAGGCTTAAGGCAGGGGCACAAGTGCGGGCTTGGCTTAAGGCCGGGGCACAAGTGCGGGCTAGGCTTAAGGCCGGGGCACAAGTGCGGGCTAGGCTTATGGCCGGGGCACAAGTGCGGGCTAGGCTTAAGGCCGGGGCACAAGTGCGGGCTAGGCTTAAGGCCGGTGCACAAGTGCAGGCTAGGCTTAAGGCCTGGGCACAAGTGCGGGCTAGGCTTAAGGCCGGGCACAAGTGCGGGTTACGCTTAAGGCCTGGGCACAAGTGCGGGCTAGGCTTAAGGCCTGGGCACAAGTGCGGGCTAGGCTTAAAGCCTGGGCACAAGTGCGGGCTAGGCTTAAGGCCTGGGCACAAGTGCGGGCAAGGCTTAAGGCCTGGGCACAAGTGCGGGCTAGGCTTAAGGCCTGGGCACAAGTGCGGGCTAGGCTTAAGGCATGGGCACAAGTGCAGTGCTGGGTAGGATCAAGGCAGGGGGGGCACAAGTGCTGGCTAGGCTTAAGGCATTCAGCTAACTCTTTGCACTCTTTGCATAAAGGGTTAGGCACCCATAGGGGTGAAGAGCTAGCTTTCACCCCTCTACTCTGTACTTGGACATATAGGACTAGATCCTTTGTTGTACAGTGCGGAGCCTCTCCATAACCCCATGCTCCAAGCGACCAGGCACTTCTTGTCTGTCCTCCGTAAATGGGTAATGCCTTCTTCCCCAATTACAGTCGAGCATGCGCATTCAGACGGGACAAGAGCGAAGAGCGTAAAGTTGGCCCTATGTGCATAACCAACATGAAGCTGAAGACAAAAACAAACAAACAAACAAGCATTCAAGGGGCTCAAAAGTGCGGGCTAGGCTTAAGGCATGGGCACAAGTGCAGGCTAGGCTTAAGGCCTGGGCACAAGTGCGGGCTAGGCTTAAGGCCTGGGCACAAGTGCGGGCTAGGCTTAAGGCCTGGGCACAAGTGCGGGCTAGGCTTAAGGCCTGGGCACAAGTGCGGGCTAGGCTTAAGGCCTGGGCACAAGTGCGGGCTAGGCTTAAGGCCTGGGCACAAGTGCGGGCTAGGCTTAAGGCCTGGGCACAAGTGCGGGCTAGGCTTAAGGCCTGGGCACAAGTGCGGGCTAGGCTTAAGGCCGGGGCACAAGTGCGGGCTAGGCTTAAGGCCTGGGCACAAGTGCGGGCTAGGCTTAAGGCCTGGGCACAAGTGCGGGCTAGGCTTAAGGCCTGGGCACAAGTGCGGGCTAGGCTTAAGGCCTGGGCACAAGTGCGGGCTAGGCTTAAGGCCTGGGCACAAGTGCGGGCTAGGCTTAAGGCCTGGGCACAAGTGCGGGCTAGGCTTAAGGCCTGGGCACAAGTGCGGGCTTGGCTTAAGGCAGGGGCACAAGTGCGGGCTTGGCTTAAGGCCGGGGCACAAGTGCGGGCTAGGCTTAAGGCCGGGGCACAAGTGCGGGCTAGGCTTAAGTCCGGGGCACAAGTGAGGGCTAGGCTTAAGGCCGGGGCACAAGTGCGGGCTAGGCTTAAGGCCGGGGCACAAGTGCGGGCTAGGCTTAAGGCCTGGGCACAAGTGCGGGCTAGGCTTAAGGCCGGGGCACAAGTGCGGGTTAGGCTTAAGGCCTGGGCACAAGTGCGGGCTAGGCTTAAGGCCTGGGCACAAGTGCGGGCTAGGCTTAAAGCCTGGGCACAAGTGCGGGCTAGGCTTAAGGCCTGGGCACAAGTGCTGGCTAGGCTTAAGGCCTGGGCACAAGTGCGGGCTAGGCTTAAGGCCTGGGCACAAGTGCGGGCTAGGCTTAAGGCCTGGGCACAAGTGCAGTGCTGGCTAGGATCAAGGCAGGGGCCACAAGTGCCGGCTAGGCTTAAGGCATAGGCACAAGTGCGGGCTAGGCTTAAGGCATGGGCACAAGTGCGGGCTAGGCTTAAGGCATGGGCACAAGTGCAGTGCTGGCTAGGATCAAGGCAGGGGGGGCACAAGTGCTGGCTAGGCTTAAGGCATTCAGCTAACTCTCTGCACTCTTTGCATAAAGGGTTAGGCACCCATAGTGGTGAAGAGCTAGCTTTCACCCCTCTACTCTGTACTTGGACATTTAGGACTAGATCCTTTGTTGTACAGTGCGGAGCCTCTCCATAACCCCATGCTCCAAGCGACCAGGCACTTCTTGTCTGTCCTCCGTAAATGGGTAATGCCTTCTTCCCCAATTACAGTCGAGCATGCGCATTCAGACGGGACAAGAGCGAAGAGCGTAGAGTTGGCCCTATGTGCATAACCAACATGAAGCTGAAGACAAAAACAAACAAGCATTCAAGGGGCTCAAAAGTGCAGGCTAGGCTTAAGGCCTGGGCACAAGTGCGGGCTAGGCTTAAGGCCTGGGCACAAGTGCGGGCTAGGCTTAAGGCCTGGGCACAAGTGCGGGCTTGGCTTAAGGCCTGGGCACAAGTGAGGGCTAGGCTTAAGGCCTGGGCACAAGTGCGGGCTAGGCTTAAGGCCTGGGCACAAGTGCGGGCTAGGCTTAAGGCCTGGGCACAAGTGCGGGCTAGGCTTAAGGCCTGGGCACAAGTGCGGGCTAGGCTTAAGGCCTGGGCACAAGTGCGGGCTAGGCTTAAGGCCTGGGCACAAGTGCGGGCTAGGCTTAAGGCCTGGGCACAAGTGCGGGCTAGGCTTAAGGCCTGGGCACAAGTGGTGGCTAGGATCAAGGCAGGGGGCACAAGTGCGGGCTAGGCTTAAGGCCTGGGCACAAGTGCGGGCTAGGCTTAAGGCCTGGGCACAAGTGCGGGCTAGGCTTAAGGCCTGGGCACAAGTGCGGGCTAGGCTTAAGGCCTGGGCACAAGTGCGGGCTAGGCTTAAGGCCTGGGCACAAGTGCGGGCTAGGCTTAAGGCCTGGGCACAAGTGCGGGCTAGGCTTAAGGCCTGGGCACAAGTGCGGGCTAGGCTTAAGGCCTGGGCACAAGTGCGGGCTAGGCTTAAGGCCTGGGCACAAGTGCGGGCTAGGCTTAAGGCCTGGGCACAAATGCGGGCTTGGCTTAAGGCAGGGGCACAAGTGCGGGCTAGGCTTAAGGCCGGGGCACAAGTGCGGGCTAGGCTTAAGGCCGGGGCACAAGTGCGGGCTAGGCTTAAGGCCGGGGCACAAGTGCGGGCTAGGCTTAAGGCCTGGGCACA
Source organism: Ranitomeya imitator (assembly GCF_032444005.1). Classification (NCBI taxonomy): domain Eukaryota; kingdom Metazoa; phylum Chordata; class Amphibia; order Anura; family Dendrobatidae; genus Ranitomeya; species Ranitomeya imitator. Next base: position 81,759 of record NW_027194320.1, read on the forward strand.
AGTGCGGGCTAGGCTTAAGGCCTGGGCACAAGTGCGGGCTAGGCTTAAGGCCTGGGCACAAGTGCGGGCTAGGCTTAAGGCCTGGGCACAAGTGCGGGCTAGGCTTAAGGCCGGGGCACAAGTGCGGGCTAGGCTTAAGGCCTGGGCACAAGTGCGGGCTAGGCTTAAGGCCTGGGCACAAGTGCGGGCTAGGCTTAAGGCCTGGGCACAAGTGCGGGCTAGGCTTAAGGCCTGGGCACAAGTGCGGGCTAGGCTTAAGGCCTGGGCACAAGTGCGGGCTAGGCTTAAGGCCTGGGCACAAGTGCGGGCTAGGCTTAAGGCCTGGGCACAAGTGCGGGCTTGGCTTAAGGCAGGGGCACAAGTGCGGGCTTGGCTTAAGGCCGGGGCACAAGTGCGGGCTAGGCTTAAGGCCGGGGCACAAGTGCGGGCTAGGCTTAAGTCCGGGGCACAAGTGAGGGCTAGGCTTAAGGCCGGGGCACAAGTGCGGGCTAGGCTTAAGGCCGGGGCACAAGTGCGGGCTAGGCTTAAGGCCTGGGCACAAGTGCGGGCTAGGCTTAAGGCCAGGGCACAAGTGCGGGTTAGGCTTAAGGCCTGGGCACAAGTGCGGGCTAGGCTTAAGGCCTGGGCACAAGTGCGGGCTAGGCTTAAAGCCTGGGCACAAGTGCGGGCTAGGCTTAAGGCCTGGGCACAAGTGCTGGCTAGGCTTAAGGCCTGGGCACAAGTGCGGGCTAGGCTTAAGGCCTGGGCACAAGTGCGGGCTAGGCTTAAGGCCTGGGCACAAGTGCAGTGCTGGCTAGGATCAAGGCAGGGGCCACAAGTGCCGGCTAGGCTTAAGGCATAGGCACAAGTGCGGGCTAGGCTTAAGGCATGGGCACAAGTGCGGGCTAGGCTTAAGGCATGGGCACAAGTGCAGTGCTGGCTAGGATCAAGGCAGGGGGGGCACAAGTGCTGGCTAGGCTTAAGGCATTCAGCTAACTCTCTGCACTCTTTGCATAAAGGGTTAGGCACCCATAGGGGTGAAGAGCTAGCTTTCACCCCTCTACTCTGTACTTGGACATTTAGGACTAGATCCTTTGTTGTACAGTGCGGAGCCTCTCCATAACCCCATGCTCCAAGCGACCAGGCACTTCTTGTCTGTCCTCCGTAAATGGGTAATGCCTTCTTCCCCAATTACAGTCGAGCATGCGCATTCAGACGAGACAAGAGCGAAGAGCGTAAAGTTGGCCCTATGTGCATAACCAACATGAAGCTGAAGACAAAAACAAACAAGCATTCAAGGGGCTCAAAAGTGCAGGCTAGGCTTAAGGCCTGGGCACAAGTGCGGGCTAGGCTTAAGGCCTGGGCACAAGTGCGGGCTAGGCTTAAGGCCTGGGCACAAGTGCGGGCTTGGCTTAAGGCCTGGGCACAAGTGAGGGCTAGGCTTAAGGCCTGGGCACAAGTGCGGGCTAGGCTTAAGGCCTGGGCACAAGTGCAAGCTAGGCTTAAGGCCTGGGCACAAGTGCGGGCTAGGCTTAAGGCCTGGGCACAAGTGCGGGCTAGGCTTAAGGCCTGGGCACAAGTGCGGGCTAGGCTTAAGGCCTGGGCACAAGTGCGGGCTAGGCTTAAGGCCTGGGCACAAGTGTGGGCTAGGCTTAAGGCCTGGGCACAAGTGGTGGCTAGGATCAAGGCAGGGGGCACAAGTGCGGGCTAGGCTTAAGGCCTGGGCACAAGTGCGGGCTAGGCTTAAGGCCTGGGCACAAGTGCGGGCTAGGCTTAAGGCCTGGGCACAAGTGCGGGCTAGGCTTAAGGCCTGGGCACAAGTGCGGGCTAGGCTTAAGGCCTGGGCAAAAGTGCGGGCTAGGCTTAAGGCCTGGGCACAAGTGCGGGCTAGGCTTAAGGCCTGGGCACAAGTGCGGGCTAGGCTTAAGGCCTGGGCACAAGTGCGGGCTAGGCTTAAGGCCTGGGCACAAGTGCGGGCTAGGCTTAAGGCCTGGGCACAAGTGCGGGCTAGGCTTAAGGCCTGGGCACAAGTGCGGGCTAGGCTTAAGGCAGGGGCACAAGTGCGGGCTAGGCTTAAGGCAGGGTTACATGTGCGGGCTTGGCTTAAGGCCTGGGCACAAGTGCGGGCTAGGCTTAAGGCCTGGGCACAAGTGCGGGCAAGGCTTAAGGCCTGGGCACAAGTGCAGTGCTGGCTAGGATCAAGGCAGGGGGCACAAGTGCTGGCTAGGCTTAAGGCATTCAGCTAACTCTTTGCACTCTTTGCATAAAGGGTTAGGCACCCATAGGGGTGAAGAGCTAGCTTTCACCCCTCTACTCTGTACTTGGACATTTAGGACTAGATCCTTTGTTGCACAGTGCGGAGCCTCTCCATAACCCCATGCTCCAAGCGACCAGGCACTTCTTGTCTGTCCTCCGTAAATGGGTAATGCCTTCTTCCCCAATTACAGTCATGCATGCGCATTCAGACGGGACAAGAGCGAAGAGCGTAAAGCTGGCCCTATGTGCATAACCAACATGAAGCTGAAGACAAAAACAAACAAACAAGCATTCAAGGGGCTCAAAAGTGCAGGCTAGGCTTAAGGCCTGGGCACAAGCGCGGGCTAGGCTTAAGGTCTGGGCACAAGTGCTGGCTAGGATCAAGGCAGGGGGCACAAGTGCGGGCTAGGCTTAAGGCCTGGGCACAAGTGCGGGCTAGGCTTAAGGCCTGGGCACAAGTGCGGGCTAGGCTTAAGGCCTGGGCACAAGTGCGGGCTAGGATCAAGGCCTGGGCACAAGTGCGGGCTAGGATCAAGGCAGGGGGCACAAGTGCGGGCTAGGCTTAAGGCCTGGGCACAAGTGCGGGCTAGGCTTAAGGCCTGGGCACAAGTGCGGGCTAGGCTTAAGGCCTGGGCACAAGTGCGGGCTAGGCTTAAGGCCTGGGCACAAGTGCGGGCTAGGCTTAAGGCCTGGGCACAAGTGCGGGCTAGGCTTAAGGCCTGGGCACAAGTGCGGGCTAGGCTTAAGGCCTGGGCACAAGTGCGGGCTAGGCTTAAGGCCTGGGCACAAGTGCGGGCTAGGCTTAAGGCCTGGGCACAAGTGCGGGCTAGGCAGTGCGGGCTATTCTTAAGGCCTGGGCACAAGTGCAGTGCTAGCTAGGATCAAGGCAGGGGCCACAAGTGCCGGCTAGGCTTAAGGCATAGGCACAAGTGCGGGCTAGGCTTAAGGCATGGGCACAAGTGCAGTGCTGGCTAGGATCAAGGCAGGGGGGGCACAAGTGCTGGCTAGGCTTAAGGCATTCAGCTAACTCTTTGCACTCTTTGCATAAAGGGTTAGGCACCCATAGGGGTGAAGAGCTAGCTTTCACCCCTCTACTCTGTACTTGGACATATAGGACTAGATCCTTTGTTGTACAGTGCGGAGCCTCTCCATAACCCCATGCTCCAAGCGACCAGGCACTTCTTGTCTGTCCTCCGTAAATGGGTAATGCCTTCTTCCCCAATTACAGTCGAGCATGCGCATTCAGACGGGACAAGAGCGAAGAGCGTAAAGTTGGCCCTATGTGCATAACCAACATGAAGCTGAAGACAAAAACAAACAAACAAACAAGCATTCAAGGGGCTCAAAAGTGCGCGCTAGGCTTAAGGCCTGGGCACAAGTGCAGGCTAGGCTTAAGGCCTGGGCACAAGTGCAAGCTAGGCTTAAGGCCTGGGCACAAGTGCGGGCTAGGCTTAAGGCCTGGGCACAAGTGCGGGCTAGGCTTAAGGCCTGGGCACAAGTGCGGGCTAGGCTTAAGGCCTGGGCACAAGTACGGGCTAGGCTTAAGGCCTGGGCACAAGTGCGGGCTAGGCTTAAGGCCTGGGCACAAGTGCGGGCTAGGCTTAAGGCCTGGGCACAAGTGCGGGCTAGGCTTAAGGCCTGGGCACAAGTGCGGGCTAGGCTTAAGGCCTGGGCACAAGTGCGGGCTAGGCTTAAGGCCTGGGCACAAGTGCGGGCTAGGCTTAAGGCCGGGGCACAAGTGCGGGCTAGGCTTAAGGCCGGGGCACAAGTGCGGGCTAGGCTTAAGGCCTGGGCACAAGTGCGGGCTAGGCTTAAGGCCGGGGCACAAGTGCGGGCTAGGCTTAAGGCCTGGGCACAAGTGCGGGCTAGGCTTAAGGCCTGGGCACAAGTGCGGGCTTGGCTTAAGGCAGGGGCACAAGTGCGGGCTTGGCTTAAGGCCGGGGCACAAGTGCGGGCTAGGCTTAAGGCCGGGGCACAAGTGCGGGCTAGGCTTAAGTCCGGGGCACAAGTGAGGGCTAGGCTTAAGGCCGGGGCACAAGTGCGGGCTAGGCTTAAGGCCGGGGCACAAGTGCGGGCTAGGCTTAAGGCCTGGGCACAAGTGCGGGCTAGGCTTAAGGCCGGGGCACAAGTGCGGGTTAGGCTTAAGGCCTGGGCACAAGTGCGGGCTAGGCTTAAGGCCTGGGCACAAGTGCGGGCTAGGCTTAAAGCCTGGGCACAAGTGCGGGCTAGGCTTAAGGCCTGGGCACAAGTGCTGGCTAGGCTTAAGGCCTGGGCACAAGTGCGGGCTAGGCTTAAGGCCTGGGCACAAGTGCGGGCTAGGCTTAAGGCCTGGGCACAAGTGCAGTGCTGGCTAGGATCAAGGCAGGGGCCACAAGTGCCGGCTAGGCTTAAGGCATAGGCACAAGTGCGGGCTAGGCTTAAGGCATGGGCACAAGTGCGGGCTAGGCTTAAGGCATGGGCACAAGTGCAGTGCTGGCTAGGATCAAGGCAGGGGGGGCACAAGTGCTGGCTAGGCTTAAGGCATTCAGCTAACTCTCTGCACTCTTTGCATAAAGGGTTAGGCACCCATAGGGGTGAAGAGCTAGCTTTCACCCCTCTACTCTGTACTTGGACATTTAGGACTAGATCCTTTGTTGTACAGTGCGGAGCCTCTCCATAACCCCATGCTCCAAGCGACCAGGCACTTCTTGTCTGTCCTCCGTAAATGGGTAATGCCTTCTTCCCCAATTACAGTCGAGCATGCGCATTCAGACGGGACAAGAGCGAAGAGCGTAAAGTTGGCCCTATGTGCATAACCAACATGAAGCTGAAGACAAAAACAAACAAGCATTCAAGGGGCTCAAAAGTGCAGGCTAGGCTTAAGGCCTGGGCACAAGTGCGGGCTAGGCTTAAGGCCTGGGCACAAGTGCGGGCTAGGCTTAAGGCCTGGGCACAAGTGCGGGCTTGGCTTAAGGCCTGGGCACAAGTGAGGGCTAGGCTTAAGGCCTGGGCACAAGTGCGGGCTAGGCTTAAGGCCTGGGCACAAGTGCGGGCTAGGCTTAAGGCAGGGGCACAAGTGCGGGCTAGGCTTAAGGCAGGGGCACAAGTGCGGGCTTGGCTTAAGGCCTGGGCACAAGTGCGGGCTAGGCTTAAGGCCTGGGCACAAGTGCGGGCTAGGCTTAAGGCCTGGGCACAAGTGCGGGCTTGGCTTAAGGCCTGGGCACAAGTGAGGGCTAGGCTTAAGGCCTGGGCACAAGTGCGGGCTAGGCTTAAGGCCTGGGCACAAGTGCCGGCTAGGCTTAAGGCCTGGGCACAAGTGCGGGCTAGGCTTAAGGCCTGGGCACAAGTGCGGGCTAGGCTTAAGGCCTGGGCACAAGTGCGGGCTAGGCTTAAGGCCTGGGCACAAGTGCGGGCTAGGCTTAAGGCCTGGGCACAAGTGCGGGCTAGGCTTAAGGCCTGGGCACAAGTGGTGGCTAGGATCAAGGCAGGGGGCACAAGTGCGGGCTAGGCTTAAGGCCTGGGCACAAGTGCGGGCTAGGCTTAAGGCCTGGGCACAAGTGCGGGCTAGGCTTAAGGCCTGGGCACAAGTGCGGGCTAGGCTTAAGGCCTGGGCACAAGTGCGGGCTAGGCTTAAGGCCTGGGCACAAGTGCGGGCTAGGCTTAAGGCCTGGGCACAAGTGCGGGCTAGGCTTAAGGCCTGGGCACAAGTGCGGGCTAGGCTTAAGGCCTGGGCACAAGTGCGGGCTAGGCTTAAGGCCTGGGCACAAGTGCGGGCTAGGCTTAAGGCCTGGGCACAAATGCGGGCTTGGCTTAAGGCAGGGGCACAAGTGCGGGCTAGGCTTAAGGCCGGGGCACAAGTGCGGGCTAGGCTTAAGGCCGGGGCACAAGTGCGGGCTAGGCTTAAGGCCGGGGCACAAGTGCGGGCTAGGCTTAAGGCCTGGGCACAAGTGCGGGCTAGGCTTAAGGCCTGGGCACAAGTGCGGGCTAGGCTTAAGGCCTGGGCACAAGTGCGGGCTAGGCTTAAGGCCTGGGCACAAGTGCGGGCTAGGCTTAAGGCCGGGGCACAAGTGCGGGCTAGGCTTAAGGCCTGGGCACAAGTGCGGGCTAGGCTTAAGGCCTGGGCACAAGTGCGGGCTAGGCTTAAGGCCTGGGCACAAGTGCGGGCTAGGCTTAAGGCCTGGGCACAAGTGCGGGCTAGGCTTAAGGCCTGGGCACAAGTGCGGGCTAGGCTTAAGGCCTGGGCACAAGTGCGGGCTAGGCTTAAGGCCTGGGCACAAGTGCGGGCTTGGCTTAAGGCAGGGGCACAAGTGCGGGCTTGGCTTAAGGCCGGGGCACAAGTGCGGGCTAGGCTTAAGGCCGGGGCACAAGTGCGGGCTAGGCTTAAGTCCGGGGCACAAGTGAGGGCTAGGCTTAAGGCCGGGGCACAAGTGCGGGCTAGGCTTAAGGCCGGGGCACAAGTGCGGGCTAGGCTTAAGGCCTGGGCACAAGTGCGGGCTAGGCTTAAGGCCAGGGCACAAGTGCGGGTTAGGCTTAAGGCCTGGGCACAAGTGCGGGCTAGGCTTAAGGCCTGGGCACAAGTGCGGGCTAGGCTTAAAGCCTGGGCACAAGTGCGGGCTAGGCTTAAGGCCTGGGCACAAGTGCTGGCTAGGCTTAAGGCCTGGGCACAAGTGCGGGCTAGGCTTAAGGCCTGGGCACAAGTGCGGGCTAGGCTTAAGGCCTGGGCACAAGTGCAGTGCTGGCTAGGATCAAGGCAGGGGCCACAAGTGCCGGCTAGGCTTAAGGCATAGGCACAAGTGCGGGCTAGGCTTAAGGCATGGGCACAAGTGCGGGCTAGGCTTAAGGCATGGGCACAAGTGCAGTGCTGGCTAGGATCAAGGCAGGGGGGGCACAAGTGCTGGCTAGGCTTAAGGCATTCAGCTAACTCTCTGCACTCTTTGCATAAAGGGTTAGGCACCCATAGGGGTGAAGAGCTAGCTTTCACCCCTCTACTCTGTACTTGGACATTTAGGACTAGATCCTTTGTTGTACAGTGCGGAGCCTCTCCATAACCCCATGCTCCAAGCGACCAGGCACTTCTTGTCTGTCCTCCGTAAATGGGTAATGCCTTCTTCCCCAATTACAGTCGAGCATGCGCATTCAGACGAGACAAGAGCGAAGAGCGTAAAGTTGGCCCTATGTGCATAACCAACATGAAGCTGAAGACAAAAACAAACAAGCATTCAAGGGGCTCAAAAGTGCAGGCTAGGCTTAAGGCCTGGGCACAAGTGCGGGCTAGGCTTAAGGCCTGGGCACAAGTGCGGGCTAGGCTTAAGGCCTGGGCACAAGTGCGGGCTTGGCTTAAGGCCTGGGCACAAGTGAGGGCTAGGCTTAAGGCCTGGGCACAAGTGCGGGCTAGGCTTAAGGCCTGGGCACAAGTGCAAGCTAGGCTTAAGGCCTGGGCACAAGTGCGGGCTAGGCTTAAGGCCTGGGCACAAGTGCGGGCTAGGCTTAAGGCCTGGGCACAAGTGCGGGCTAGGCTTAAGGCCTGGGCACAAGTGCGGGCTAGGCTTAAGGCCTGGGCACAAGTGTGGGCTAGGCTTAAGGCCTGGGCACAAGTGGTGGCTAGGATCAAGGCAGGGGGCACAAGTGCGGGCTAGGCTTAAGGCCTGGGCACAAGTGCGGGCTAGGCTTAAGGCCTGGGCACAAGTGCGGGCTAGGCTTAAGGCCTGGGCACAAGTGCGGGCTAGGCTTAAGGCCTGGGCACAAGTGCGGGCTAGGCTTAAGGCCTGGGCAAAAGTGCGGGCTAGGCTTAAGGCCTGGGCACAAGTGCGGGCTAGGCTTAAGGCCTGGGCACAAGTGCGGGCTAGGCTTAAGGCCTGGGCACAAGTGCGGGCTAGGCTTAAGGCCTGGGCACAAGTGCGGGCTAGGCTTAAGGCCTGGGCACAAGTGCGGGCTAGGCTTAAGGCCTGGGCACAAGTGCGGGCTAGGCTTAAGGCAGGGGCACAAGTGCGGGCTAGGCTTAAGGCAGGGTTACATGTGCGGGCTTGGCTTAAGGCCTGGGCACAAGTGCGGGCTAGGCTTAAGGCCTGGGCACAAGTGCGGGCAAGGCTTAAGGCCTGGGCACAAGTGCAGTGCTGGCTAGGATCAAGGCAGGGGGCACAAGTGCTGGCTAGGCTTAAGGCATTCAGCTAACTCTTTGCACTCTTTGCATAAAGGGTTAGGCACCCATAGGGGTGAAGAGCTAGCTTTCACCCCTCTACTCTGTACTTGGACATTTAGGACTAGATCCTTTGTTGCACAGTGCGGAGCCTCTCCATAACCCCATGCTCCAAGCGACCAGGCACTTCTTGTCTGTCCTCCGTAAATGGGTAATGCCTTCTTCCCCAATTACAGTCATGCATGCGCATTCAGACGGGACAAGAGCGAAGAGCGTAAAGCTGGCCCTATGTGCATAACCAACATGAAGCTGAAGACAAAAACAAACAAACAAGCATTCAAGGGGCTCAAAAGTGCAGGCTAGGCTTAAGGCCTGGGCACAAGCGCGGGCTAGGCTTAAGGTCTGGGCACAAGTGCTGGCTAGGATCAAGGCAGGGGGCACAAGTGCGGGCTAGGCTTAAGGCCTGGGCACAAGTGCGGGCTAGGCTTAAGGCCTGGGCACAAGTGCGGGCTAGGCTTAAGGCCTGGGCACAAGTGCGGGCTAGGATCAAGGCCTGGGCACAAGTGCGGGCTAGGATCAAGGCAGGGGGCACAAGTGCGGGCTAGGCTTAAGGCCTGGGCACAAGTGCGGGCTAGGCTTAAGGCCTGGGCACAAGTGCGGGCTAGGCTTAAGGCCTGGGCACAAGTGCGGGCTAGGCTTAAGGCCTGGGCACAAGTGCGGGCTAGGCTTAAGGCCTGGGCACAAGTGCGGGCTAGGCTTAAGGCCTGGGCACAAGTGCGGGCTAGGCTTAAGGCCTGGGCACAAGTGCGGGCTAGGCTTAAGGCCTGGGCACAAGTGCGGGCTAGGCTTAAGGCCTGGGCACAAGTGCGGGCTAGGCAGTGCGGGCTATTCTTAAGGCCTGGGCACAAGTGCAGTGCTAGCTAGGATCAAGGCAGGGGCCACAAGTGCCGGCTAGGCTTAAGGCATAGGCACAAGTGCGGGCTAGGCTTAAGGCATGGGCACAAGTGCAGTGCTGGCTAGGATCAAGGCAGGGGGGGCACAAGTGCTGGCTAGGCTTAAGGCATTCAGCTAACTCTTTGCACTCTTTGCATAAAGGGTTAGGCACCCATAGGGGTGAAGAGCTAGCTTTCACCCCTCTACTCTGTACTTGGACATATAGGACTAGATCCTTTGTTGTACAGTGCGGAGCCTCTCCATAACCCCATGCTCCAAGCGACCAGGCACTTCTTGTCTGTCCTCCGTAAATGGGTAATGCCTTCTTCCCCAATTACAGTCGAGCATGCGCATTCAGACGGGACAAGAGCGAAGAGCGTAAAGTTGGCCCTATGTGCATAACCAACATGAAGCTGAAGACAAAAACAAACAAACAAACAAGCATTCAAGGGGCTCAAAAGTGCGCGCTAGGCTTAAGGCCTGGGCACAAGTGCAGGCTAGGCTTAAGGCCTGGGCACAAGTGCAAGCTAGGCTTAAGGCCTGGGCACAAGTGCGGGCTAGGCTTAAGGCCTGGGCACAAGTGCGGGCTAGGCTTAAGGCCTGGGCACAAGTGCGGGCTAGGCTTAAGGCCTGGGCACAAGTACGGGCTAGGCTTAAGGCCTGGGCACAAGTGCGGGCTAGGCTTAAGGCCTGGGCACAAGTGCGGGCTAGGCTTAAGGCCTGGGCACAAGTGCGGGCTAGGCTTAAGGCCTGGGCACAAGTGCGGGCTAGGCTTAAGGCCTGGGCACAAGTGCGGGCTAGGCTTAAGGCCTGGGCACAAGTGCGGGCTAGGCTTAAGGCCGGGGCACAAGTGCGGGCTAGGCTTAAGGCCGGGGCACAAGTGCGGGCTAGGCTTAAGGCCTGGGCACAAGTGCGGGCTAGGCTTAAGGCCGGGGCACAAGTGCGGGCTAGGCTTAAGGCCTGGGCACAAGTGCGGGCTAGGCTTAAGGCCTGGGCACAAGTGCGGGCTTGGCTTAAGGCAGGGGCACAAGTGCGGGCTTGGCTTAAGGCCGGGGCACAAGTGCGGGCTAGGCTTAAGGCCGGGGCACAAGTGCGGGCTAGGCTTAAGTCCGGGGCACAAGTGAGGGCTAGGCTTAAGGCCGGGGCACAAGTGCGGGCTAGGCTTAAGGCCGGGGCACAAGTGCGGGCTAGGCTTAAGGCCTGGGCACAAGTGCGGGCTAGGCTTAAGGCCGGGGCACAAGTGCGGGTTAGGCTTAAGGCCTGGGCACAAGTGCGGGCTAGGCTTAAGGCCTGGGCACAAGTGCGGGCTAGGCTTAAAGCCTGGGCACAAGTGCGGGCTAGGCTTAAGGCCTGGGCACAAGTGCTGGCTAGGCTTAAGGCCTGGGCACAAGTGCGGGCTAGGCTTAAGGCCTGGGCACAAGTGCGGGCTAGGCTTAAGGCCTGGGCACAAGTGCAGTGCTGGCTAGGATCAAGGCAGGGGCCACAAGTGCCGGCTAGGCTTAAGGCATAGGCACAAGTGCGGGCTAGGCTTAAGGCATGGGCACAAGTGCGGGCTAGGCTTAAGGCATGGGCACAAGTGCAGTGCTGGCTAGGATCAAGGCAGGGGGGGCACAAGTGCTGGCTAGGCTTAAGGCATTCAGCTAACTCTCTGCACTCTTTGCATAAAGGGTTAGGCACCCATAGGGGTGAAGAGCTAGCTTTCACCCCTCTACTCTGTACTTGGACATTTAGGACTAGATCCTTTGTTGTACAGTGCGGAGCCTCTCCATAACCCCATGCTCCAAGCGACCAGGCACTTCTTGTCTGTCCTCCGTAAATGGGTAATGCCTTCTTCCCCAATTACAGTCGAGCATGCGCATTCAGACGGGACAAGAGCGAAGAGCGTAAAGTTGGCCCTATGTGCATAACCAACATGAAGCTGAAGACAAAAACAAACAAGCATTCAAGGGGCTCAAAAGTGCAGGCTAGGCTTAAGGCCTGGGCACAAGTGCGGGCTAGGCTTAAGGCCTGGGCACAAGTGCGGGCTAGGCTTAAGGCCTGGGCACAAGTGCGGGCTTGGCTTAAGGCCTGGGCACAAGTGAGGGCTAGGCTTAAGGCCTGGGCACAAGTGCGGGCTAGGCTTAAGGCCTGGGCACAAGTGCGGGCTAGGCTTAAGGCAGGGGCACAAGTGCGGGCTAGGCTTAAGGCAGGGGCACAAGTGCGGGCTTGGCTTAAGGCCTGGGCACAAGTGCGGGCTAGGCTTAAGGCCTGGGCACAAGTGCGGGCTAGGCTTAAGGCCTGGGCACAAGTGCGGGCTTGGCTTAAGGCCTGGGCACAAGTGAGGGCTAGGCTTAAGGCCTGGGCACAAGTGCGGGCTAGGCTTAAGGCCTGGGCACAAGTGCCGGCTAGGCTTAAGGCCTGGGCACAAGTGCGGGCTAGGCTTAAGGCCTGGGCACAAGTGCGGGCTAGGCTTAAGGCCTGGGCACAAGTGCGGGCTAGGCTTAAGGCCTGGGCACAAGTGCGGGCTAGGCTTAAGGCCTGGGCACAAGTGCGGGCTAGGCTTAAGGCCTGGGCACAAGTGGTGGCTAGGATCAAGGCAGGGGGCACAAGTGCGGGCTAGGCTTAAGGCCTGGGCACAAGTGCGGGCTAGGCTTAAGGCCTGGGCACAAGTGCGGGCTAGGCTTAAGGCCTGGGCACAAGTGCGGGCTAGGCTTAAGGCCTGGGCACAAGTGCGGGCTAGGCTTAAGGCCTGGGCACAAGTGCGGGCTAGGCTTAAGGCCTGGGCACAAGTGCGGGCTAGGCTTAAGGCCTGGGCACAAGTGCGGGCTAGGCTTAAGGCCTGGGCACAAGTGCGGGCTAGGCTTAAGGCCTGGGCACAAGTGCGGGCTAGGCTTAAGGCCTGGGCACAAATGCGGGCTAGGCTTAAGGCAGGGGCACAAGTGCGGGCTAGGCTTAAGGCAGGGTTACAAGTGCGGGCTTGGCTTAAGGCCTGGGCACAAGTGCGGGCTAGGCTTAAGGCCTGGGCACAAGTGCGGGCAAGGCTTAAGGCCTGGGCACAAGTGCAGTGCTGGCTAGGATCAAGGCAGGGGGCACAAGTGCTGGCTAGGCTTAAGGCATTCAGCTAACTCTTTGCACTCTTTGCATAAAGGGTTAGGCACCCATAGGGGTGAAGAGCTAGCTTTCACCCCTCTACTCTGTACTTGGACATTTAGGACTAGATCCTTTGTTGCACAGTGCGGAGCCTCTCCATAACCCCATGCTCCAAGCGACCAGGCACTTCTTGTCTGTCCTCCGTAAATGGGTAATGCCTTCTTCCCCAATTACAGTCATGCATGCGCATTCAGACGGGACAAGAGCGAAGAGCGTAAAGCTGGCCCTATGTGCATAACCAACATGAAGCTGAAGACAAAAACAAACAAACAAGCATTCAAGGGGCTCAAAAGTGCAGGCTAGGCTTAAGGCCTGGGCACAAGCGCGGGCTAGGCTTAAGGTCTGGGCACAAGTGCTGGCTAGGATCAAGGCAGGGGGCACAAGTGCGGGCTAGGCTTAAGGCCTGGGCACAAGTGCGGGCTAGGCTTAAGGCCTGGGCACAAGTGCGGGCTAGGCTTAAGGCCTGGGCACAAGTGCGGGCTAGGATCAAGGCCTGGGCACAAGTGCGGGCTAGGATCAAGGCAGGGGGCACAAGTGCGGGCTAGGCTTAAGGCCTGGGCACAAGTGCGGGCTAGGCTTAAGGCCTGGGCACAAGTGCGGGCTAGGCTTAAGGCCTGGGCACAAGTGCGGGCTAGGCTTAAGGCCTGGGCACAAGTGCGGGCTAGGCTTAAGGCCTGGGCACAAGTGCGGGCTAGGCTTAAGGCCTGGGCACAAGTGCGGGCTAGGCTTAAGGCCTGGGCACAAGTGCGGGCTAGGCTTAAGGCCTGGGCACAAGTGCGGGCTAGGCAGTGCGGGCTATTCTTAAGGCCTGGGCACAAGTGCAGTGCTAGCTAGGATCAAGGCAGGGGCCACAAGTGCCGGCTAGGCTTAAGGCATAGGCACAAGTGCGGGCTAGGCTTAAGGCATGGGCACAAGTGCAGTGCTGGCTAGGATCAAGGCAGGGGGGGCACAAGTGCTGGCTAGGCTTAAGGCATTCAGCTAACTCTTTGCACTCTTTGCATAAAGGGTTAGGCACCCATAGGGGTGAAGAGCTAGCTTTCACCCCTCTACTCTGTACTTGGACATATAGGACTAGATCCTTTGTTGTACAGTGCGGAGCCTCTCCATAACCCCATGCTCCAAGCGACCAGGCACTTCTTGTCTGTCCTCCGTAAATGGGTAATGCCTTCTTCCCCAATTACAGTCGAGCATGCGCATTCAGACGGGACAAGAGCGAAGAGCGTAAAGTTGGCCCTATGTGCATAACCAACATGAAGCTGAAGACAAAAACAAACAAACAAACAAGCATTCAAGGGGCTCAAAAGTGCGCGCTAGGCTTAAGGCCTGGGCACAAGTGCGGGCTAGGCTTAAGGCCTGGGCACAAGTGCGGGCTAGGCTTAAGGCCTGGGCACAAGTGCGGGCTAGGATCAAGGCCTGGGCACAAGTGCGGGCTAGGATCAAGGCAGGGGGCACAAGTGCGGGCTAGGCTTAAGGCCTGGGCACAAGTGCGGGCTAGGCTTAAGGCCTGGGCACAAGTGCGGGCTAGGCTTAAGGCCTGGGCACAAGTGCGGGCTAGGCTTAAGGCCTGGGCACAAGTGCGGGCTAGGCTTAAGGCCTGGGCACAAGTGCGGGCTAGGCTTAAGGCCTGGGCACAAGTGCGGGCTAGGCTTAAGGCCTGGGCACAAGTGCGGGCTAGGCTTAAGGCCTGGGCACAAGTGCGGGCTAGGCTTAAGGCCTGGGCACAAGTGCGGGCTAGGCTTAAGGCCTGGGCACAAATGCGGGCTAGGCTTAAGGCAGGGGCACAAGTGCGGGCTAGGCTTAAGGCAGGGTTACAAGTGCGGGCTTGGCTTAAGGCCTGGGCACAAGTGCGGGCTAGGCTTAAGGCCTGGGCACAAGTGCGGGCAAGGCTTAAGGCCTGGGCACAAGTGCAGTGCTGGCTAGGATCAAGGCAGGGGGCACAAGTGCTGGCTAGGCTTAAGGCATTCAGCTAACTCTTTGCACTCTTTGCATAAAGGGTTAGGCACCCATAGGGGTGAAGAGCTAGCTTTCACCCCTCTACTCTGTACTTGGACATTTAGGACTAGATCCTTTGTTGCACAGTGCGGAGCCTCTCCATAACCCCATGCTCCAAGCGACCAGGCACTTCTTGTCTGTCCTCCGTAAATGGGTAATGCCTTCTTCCCCAATTACAGTCATGCATGCGCATTCAGACGGGACAAGAGCGAAGAGCGTAAAGCTGGCCCTATGTGCATAACCAACATGAAGCTGAAGACAAAAACAAACAAACAAGCATTCAAGGGGCTCAAAAGTGCAGGCTAGGCTTAAGGCCTGGGCACAAGCGCGGGCTAGGCTTAAGGTCTGGGCACAAGTGCTGGCTAGGATCAAGGCAGGGGGCACAAGTGCGGGCTAGGCTTAAGGCCTGGGCACAAGTGCGGGCTAGGCTTAAGGCCTGGGCACAAGTGCGGGCTAGGCTTAAGGCCTGGGCACAAGTGCGGGCTAGGATCAAGGCCTGGGCACAAGTGCGGGCTAGGATCAAGGCAGGGGGCACAAGTGCGGGCTAGGCTTAAGGCCTGGGCACAAGTGCGGGCTAGGCTTAAGGCCTGGGCACAAGTGCGGGCTAGGCTTAAGGCCTGGGCACAAGTGCGGGCTAGGCTTAAGGCCTGGGCACAAGTGCGGGCTAGGCTTAAGGCCTGGGCACAAGTGCGGGCTAGGCTTAAGGCCTGGGCACAAGTGCGGGCTAGGCTTAAGGCCTGGGCACAAGTGCGGGCTAGGCTTAAGGCCTGGGCACAAGTGCGGGCTAGGCTTAAGGCCTGGGCACAAGTGCGGGCTAGGCAGTGCGGGCTATTCTTAAGGCCTGGGCACAAGTGCAGTGCTAGCTAGGATCAAGGCAGGGGCCACAAGTGCCGGCTAGGCTTAAGGCATAGGCACAAGTGCGGGCTAGGCTTAAGGCATGGGCACAAGTGCAGTGCTGGCTAGGATCAAGGCAGGGGGGGCACAAGTGCTGGCTAGGCTTAAGGCATTCAGCTAACTCTTTGCACTCTTTGCATAAAGGGTTAGGCACCCATAGGGGTGAAGAGCTAGCTTTCACCCCTCTACTCTGTACTTGGACATATAGGACTAGATCCTTTGTTGTACAGTGCGGAGCCTCTCCATAACCCCATGCTCCAAGCGACCAGGCACTTCTTGTCTGTCCTCCGTAAATGGGTAATGCCTTCTTCCCCAATTACAGTCGAGCATGCGCATTCAGACGGGACAAGAGCGAAGAGCGTAAAGTTGGCCCTATGTGCATAACCAACATGAAGCTGAAGACAAAAACAAACAAACAAACAAGCATTCAAGGGGCTCAAAAGTGCGCGCTAGGCTTAAGGCCTGGGCACAAGTGCGGGCTAGGCTTAAGGCCTGGGCACAAGTGCAAGCTAGGCTTAAGGCCTGGGCACAAGTGCGGGCTAGGCTTAAGGCCTGGGCACAAGTGCGGGCTAGGCTTAAGGCCTGGGCACAAGTGCGGGCTAGGCTTAAGGCCTGGGCACAAGTACGGGCTAGGCTTAAGGCCTGGGCACAAGTGCGGGCTAGGCTTAAGGCCTGGGCACAAGTGCGGGCTAGGCTTAAGGCCTGGGCACAAGTGCGGGCTAGGCTTAAGGCCTGGGCACAAGTGCGGGCTAGGCTTAAGGCCTGGGCACAAGTGCGGGCTAGGCTTAAGGCCTGGGCACAAGTGCGGGCTAGGCTTAAGGCCGGGGCACAAGTGCGGGCTAGGCTTAAGGCCGGGGCACAAGTGCGGGCTAGGCTTAAGGCCTGGGCACAAGTGCGGGCTAGGCTTAAGGCCGGGGCACAAGTGCGGGCTAGGCTTAAGGCCTGGGCACAAGTGCGGGCTAGGCTTAAGGCCTGGGCACAAGTGCGGGCTTGGCTTAAGGCAGGGGCACAAGTGCGGGCTTGGCTTAAGGCCGGGGCACAAGTGCGGGCTAGGCTTAAGGCCGGGGCACAAGTGCGGGCTAGGCTTAAGTCCGGGGCACAAGTGAGGGCTAGGCTTAAGGCCGGGGCACAAGTGCGGGCTAGGCTTAAGGCCGGGGCACAAGTGCGGGCTAGGCTTAAGGCCTGGGCACAAGTGCGGGCTAGGCTTAAGGCCGGGGCACAAGTGCGGGTTAGGCTTAAGGCCTGGGCACAAGTGCGGGCTAGGCTTAAGGCCTGGGCACAAGTGCGGGCTAGGCTTAAAGCCTGGGCACAAGTGCGGGCTAGGCTTAAGGCCTGGGCACAAGTGCTGGCTAGGCTTAAGGCCTGGGCACAAGTGCGGGCTAGGCTTAAGGCCTGGGCACAAGTGCGGGCTAGGCTTAAGGCCTGGGCACAAGTGCAGTGCTGGCTAGGATCAAGGCAGGGGCCACAAGTGCCGGCTAGGCTTAAGGCATAGGCACAAGTGCGGGCTAGGCTTAAGGCATGGGCACAAGTGCGGGCTAGGCTTAAGGCATGGGCACAAGTGCAGTGCTGGCTAGGATCAAGGCAGGGGGGGCACAAGTGCTGGCTAGGCTTAAGGCATTCAGCTAACTCTCTGCACTCTTTGCATAAAGGGTTAGGCACCCATAGGGGTGAAGAGCTAGCTTTCACCCCTCTACTCTGTACTTGGACATTTAGGACTAGATCCTTTGTTGTACAGTGCGGAGCCTCTCCATAACCCCATGCTCCAAGCGACCAGGCACTTCTTGTCTGTCCTCCGTAAAGTGCGGGCTAGGCTTAAAGCCGGGGCACAAGTGCGGGCTAGGCTTAAGGCCGGGGCACAAGTGCGGGCTAGGCTTAAGGCCTGGGCACAAGTGCGGGCTAGGCTTAAGGCCGGGGCACAAGTGCGGGTTAGGCTTAAGGCCTGGGCACAAGTGCGGGCTAGGCTTAAGGCCTGGGCACAAGTGCGGGTTAGGCTTAAGGCCTGGGCACAAGTGCGGGCTAGGCTTAAAGCCTGGGCACAAGTGCGGGCTAGGCTTAAGGCCTGGGCACAAGTGCGGGCTAGGCTTAAGGCCTGGGCACAAGTGCGGGCTAGGCTTAAGGCCTGGGCACAAGTGCGGGCTAGGCTTAAGGCATGGGCACAAGTGCAGTGCTGGCTAGGATCAAGGCAGGGGGGGCACAAGTGCTGGCTAGGCTTAAGGCATTCAGCTAACTCTTTGCACTCTTTGCATAAAGGGTTAGGCACCCATAGGGGTGAAGAGCTAGCATTCACCCCTCTACTCTGTACTTGGACATTTAGGACTAGATCCTTTGTTGTACAGTGCGGAGCCTCTCCATAACCCCATGCTCCAAGCGACCAGGCACTTCTTGTCTGTCCTCCGTAAATGGGTAATGCCTTCTTCCCCAATTACAGTCGTGCATGCGCATTCAGACGGGACAAGAGCGAAGAGCGTAAAGCTGGCCCTATGTGCATAACCAACATGAAGCTGAAGACAAAAACAAACAAGCATTCAAGGGGATCAAAAGTGCAGGCTAGGCTTAAGGCCTGGGCACAAGTGCGGGTTAGGCTTAAGGCCTGGGCACAAGTGCGGGCTAGGCTTAAGGCCTGGGCACAAGTGCGGGCTAGGCTTAAGGCCTGGGCACAAGTGCGAGCTAGGCTTAAGGCCTGGGCACAAGTGCGGGCTAGGCTTAAGGCCTGGGCACAAGTGCGGGCTAGGCTTAAGGCCTGGGCACAAGTGCGGGCTAGGCTTAAGGCCTGGGCACAAGTGCGGGCTAGGCTTAAGGCCTGGGCACAAGTGCGGGCTAGGCTTAAGGCCTGGGCACAAGTGCGGGCTAGGCTTAAGGCCTGGGCACAAGTGCGGGCTAGGCTTAAGGCCTGGGCACAAGTGTGGGCTAGGCTTAAGGCCTGGGCACAAGTGCGGGCTAGGCTTAAGGCCTGGGCACAAGTGCGGGCTAGGCTTAAGGCCTGGGCACAAGTGCGGGCTAGGCTTAAGGCCTGGGCACAAGTGCAGTGCTGGCTAGGATCAAGGCAGGGGGCACAAGTGCTGGCTAGGCTTAAGGCATTCAGCTAACTCTTTGCACTCTTTGCATAAAGGGTTAGGCACCCATAGGGGTGAAGAGCTAGCTTTCACCCCTCTACTCTGTACTTGGACATTTAGGACTAGATCCTTTGTTGCACAGTGCGGAGCCTCTCCATAACCCCATGCTCCAAGCGACCAGGCACTTCTTGTCTGTCCTCCGTAAATGGGTAATGCCTTCTTCCCCAATTACAGTCATGCATGCGCATTCAGACGGGACAAGAGCGAAGAGCGTAAAGCTGGCCCTATGTGCATAACCAACATGAAGCTGAAGACAAAAACAAACAAACAAGCATTCAAGGGGCTCAAAAGTGCAGGCTAGGCTTAAGGCCTGGGCACAAGCGCGGGCTAGGCTTAAGGTCTGGGCACAAGTGCTGGCTAGGATCAAGGCAGGGGGCACAAGTGCGGGCTAGGCTTAAGGCCTGGGCACAAGTGCGGGCTAGGCTTAAGGCCTGGGCACAAGTGCGGGCTAGGCTTAAGGCCTGGGCACAAGTGCGGGCTAGGATCAAGGCCTGGGCACAAGTGCGGGCTAGGATCAAGGCAGGGGGCACAAGTGCGGGCTAGGCTTAAGGCCTGGGCACAAGTGCGGGCTAGGCTTAAGGCCTGGGCACAAGTGCGGGCTAGGCTTAAGGCCTGGGCACAAGTGCGGGCTAGGCTTAAGGCCTGGGCACAAGTGCGGGCTAGGCTTAAGGCCTGGGCACAAGTGCGGGCTAGGCTTAAGGCCTGGGCACAAGTGCGGGCTAGGCTTAAGGCCTGGGCACAAGTGCGGGCTAGGCTTAAGGCCTGGGCACAAGTGCGGGCTAGGCTTAAGGCCTGGGCACAAGTGCGGGCTAGGCAGTGCGGGCTATTCTTAAGGCCTGGGCACAAGTGCAGTGCTAGCTAGGATCAAGGCAGGGGCCACAAGTGCCGGCTAGGCTTAAGGCATAGGCACAAGTGCGGGCTAGGCTTAAGGCATGGGCACAAGTGCAGTGCTGGCTAGGATCAAGGCAGGGGGGGCACAAGTGCTGGCTAGGCTTAAGGCATTCAGCTAACTCTTTGCACTCTTTGCATAAAGGGTTAGGCACCCATAGGGGTGAAGAGCTAGCTTTCACCCCTCTACTCTGTACTTGGACATATAGGACTAGATCCTTTGTTGTACAGTGCGGAGCCTCTCCATAACCCCATGCTCCAAGCGACCAGGCACTTCTTGTCTGTCCTCCGTAAATGGGTAATGCCTTCTTCCCCAATTACAGTCGAGCATGCGCATTCAGACGGGACAAGAGCGAAGAGCGTAAAGTTGGCCCTATGTGCATAACCAACATGAAGCTGAAGACAAAAACAAACAAACAAACAAGCATTCAAGGGGCTCAAAAGTGCGCGCTAGGCTTAAGGCCTGGGCACAAGTGCGGGCTAGGCTTAAGGCCTGGGCACAAGTGCAAGCTAGGCTTAAGGCCTGGGCACAAGTGCGGGCTAGGCTTAAGGCCTGGGCACAAGTGCGGGCTAGGCTTAAGGCCTGGGCACAAGTGCGGGCTAGGCTTAAGGCCTGGGCACAAGTACGGGCTAGGCTTAAGGCCTGGGCACAAGTGCGGGCTAGGCTTAAGGCCTGGGCACAAGTGCGGGCTAGGCTTAAGGCCTGGGCACAAGTGCGGGCTAGGCTTAAGGCCTGGGCACAAGTGCGGGCTAGGCTTAAGGCCTGGGCACAAGTGCGGGCTAGGCTTAAGGCCTGGGCACAAGTGCGGGCTAGGCTTAAGGCCGGGGCACAAGTGCGGGCTAGGCTTAAGGCCGGGGCACAAGTGCGGGCTAGGCTTAAGGCCTGGGCACAAGTGCGGGCTAGGCTTAAGGCCGGGGCACAAGTGCGGGCTAGGCTTAAGGCCTGGGCACAAGTGCGGGCTAGGCTTAAGGCCTGGGCACAAGTGCGGGCTTGGCTTAAGGCAGGGGCACAAGTGCGGGCTTGGCTTAAGGCCGGGGCACAAGTGCGGGCTAGGCTTAAGGCCGGGGCACAAGTGCGGGCTAGGCTTAAGTCCGGGGCACAAGTGAGGGCTAGGCTTAAGGCCGGGGCACAAGTGCGGGCTAGGCTTAAGGCCGGGGCACAAGTGCGGGCTAGGCTTAAGGCCTGGGCACAAGTGCGGGCTAGGCTTAAGGCCGGGGCACAAGTGCGGGTTAGGCTTAAGGCCTGGGCACAAGTGCGGGCTAGGCTTAAGGCCTGGGCACAAGTGCGGGCTAGGCTTAAAGCCTGGGCACAAGTGCGGGCTAGGCTTAAGGCCTGGGCACAAGTGCTGGCTAGGCTTAAGGCCTGGGCACAAGTGCGGGCTAGGCTTAAGGCCTGGGCACAAGTGCGGGCTAGGCTTAAGGCCTGGGCACAAGTGCAGTGCTGGCTAGGATCAAGGCAGGGGCCACAAGTGCCGGCTAGGCTTAAGGCATAGGCACAAGTGCGGGCTAGGCTTAAGGCATGGGCACAAGTGCGGGCTAGGCTTAAGGCATGGGCACAAGTGCAGTGCTGGCTAGGATCAAGGCAGGGGGGGCACAAGTGCTGGCTAGGCTTAAGGCATTCAGCTAACTCTCTGCACTCTTTGCATAAAGGGTTAGGCACCCATAGGGGTGAAGAGCTAGCTTTCACCCCTCTACTCTGTACTTGGACATTTAGGACTAGATCCTTTGTTGTACAGTGCGGAGCCTCTCCATAACCCCATGCTCCAAGCGACCAGGCACTTCTTGTCTGTCCTCCGTAAATGGGTAATGCCTTCTTCCCCAATTACAGTCGAGCATGCGCATTCAGACGGGACAAGAGCGAAGAGCGTAAAGTTGGCCCTATGTGCATAACCAACATGAAGCTGAAGACAAAAACAAACAAGCATTCAAGGGGCTCAAAAGTGCAGGCTAGGCTTAAGGCCTGGGCACAAGTGCGGGCTAGGCTTAAGGCCTGGGCACAAGTGCGGGCTAGGCTTAAGGCCTGGGCACAAGTGCGGGCTTGGCTTAAGGCCTGGGCACAAGTGAGGGCTAGGCTTAAGGCCTGGGCACAAGTGCGGGCTAGGCTTAAGGCCTGGGCACAAGTGCGGGCTAGGCTTAAGGCAGGGGCACAAGTGCGGGCTAGGCTTAAGGCAGGGGCACAAGTGCGGGCTTGGCTTAAGGCCTGGGCACAAGTGCGGGCTAGGCTTAAGGCCTGGGCACAAGTGCGGGCTAGGCTTAAGGCCTGGGCACAAGTGCGGGCTTGGCTTAAGGCCTGGGCACAAGTGAGGGCTAGGCTTAAGGCCTGGGCACAAGTGCGGGCTAGGCTTAAGGCCTGGGCACAAGTGCCGGCTAGGCTTAAGGCCTGGGCACAAGTGCGGGCTAGGCTTAAGGCCTGGGCACAAGTGCGGGCTAGGCTTAAGGCCTGGGCACAAGTGCGGGCTAGGCTTAAGGCCTGGGCACAAGTGCGGGCTAGGCTTAAGGCCTGGGCACAAGTGCGGGCTAGGCTTAAGGCCTGGGCACAAGTGGTGGCTAGGATCAAGGCAGGGGGCACAAGTGCGGGCTAGGCTTAAGGCCTGGGCACAAGTGCGGGCTAGGCTTAAGGCCTGGGCACAAGTGCGGGCTAGGCTTAAGGCCTGGGCACAAGTGCGGGCTAGGCTTAAGGCCTGGGCACAAGTGCGGGCTAGGCTTAAGGCCTGGGCACAAGTGCGGGCTAGGCTTAAGGCCTGGGCACAAGTGCGGGCTAGGCTTAAGGCCTGGGCACAAGTGCGGGCTAGGCTTAAGGCCTGGGCACAAGTGCGGGCTAGGCTTAAGGCCTGGGCACAAGTGCGGGCTAGGCTTAAGGCCTGGGCACAAGTGCGGGCTAGGCTTAAGGCAGGGGCACAAGTGCGGGCTAGGCTTAAGGCAGGGTTACAAGTGCGGGCTTGGCTTAAGGCCTGGGCACAAGTGCGGGCTAGGCTTAAGGCCTGGGCACAAGTGCGGGCAAGGCTTAAGGCCTGGGCACAAGTGCAGTGCTGGCTAGGATCAAGGCAGGGGGCACAAGTGCTGGCTAGGCTTAAGGCATTCAGCTAACTCTTTGCACTCTTTGCATAAAGGGTTAGGCACCCATAGGGGTGAAGAGCTAGCTTTCACCCCTCTACTCTGTACTTGGACATTTAGGACTAGATCCTTTGTTGCACAGTGCGGAGCCTCTCCATAACCCCATGCTCCAAGCGACCAGGCACTTCTTGTCTGTCCTCCGTAAATGGGTAATGCCTTCTTCCCCAATTACAGTCATGCATGCGCATTCAGACGGGACAAGAGCGAAGAGCGTAAAGCTGGCCCTATGTGCATAACCAACATGAAGCTGAAGACAAAAACAAACAAACAAGCATTCAAGGGGCTCAAAAGTGCAGGCTAGGCTTAAGGCCTGGGCACAAGCGCGGGCTAGGCTTAAGGTCTGGGCACAAGTGCTGGCTAGGATCAAGGCAGGGGGCACAAGTGCGGGCTAGGCTTAAG
The DNA here is from genome assembly GCF_032444005.1 of Ranitomeya imitator. NCBI lineage: Eukaryota > Metazoa > Chordata > Amphibia > Anura > Dendrobatidae > Ranitomeya > Ranitomeya imitator. Next base: position 104,571 of record NW_027194320.1, read on the forward strand.
GCCTGGGCACAAGTGCGGGCTAGGCTTAAGGCCTGGGCACAAGTGCGGGCTAGGCTTAAGGCCTGGGCACAAGTGCGGGCTAGGATCAAGGCCTGGGCACAAGTGCGGGCTAGGATCAAGGCAGGGGGCACAAGTGCGGGCTAGGCTTAAGGCCTGGGCACAAGTGCGGGCTAGGCTTAAGGCCTGGGCACAAGTGCGGGCTAGGCTTAAGGCCTGGGCACAAGTGCGGGCTAGGCTTAAGGCCTGGGCACAAGTGCGGGCTAGGCTTAAGGCCTGGGCACAAGTGCGGGCTAGGCTTAAGGCCTGGGCACAAGTGCGGGCTAGGCTTAAGGCCTGGGCACAAGTGCGGGCTAGGCTTAAGGCCTGGGCACAAGTGCGGGCTAGGCTTAAGGCCTGGGCACAAGTGCGGGCTAGGCAGTGCGGGCTATTCTTAAGGCCTGGGCACAAGTGCAGTGCTAGCTAGGATCAAGGCAGGGGCCACAAGTGCCGGCTAGGCTTAAGGCATAGGCACAAGTGCGGGCTAGGCTTAAGGCATGGGCACAAGTGCAGTGCTGGCTAGGATCAAGGCAGGGGGGGCACAAGTGCTGGCTAGGCTTAAGGCATTCAGCTAACTCTTTGCACTCTTTGCATAAAGGGTTAGGCACCCATAGGGGTGAAGAGCTAGCTTTCACCCCTCTACTCTGTACTTGGACATATAGGACTAGATCCTTTGTTGTACAGTGCGGAGCCTCTCCATAACCCCATGCTCCAAGCGACCAGGCACTTCTTGTCTGTCCTCCGTAAATGGGTAATGCCTTCTTCCCCAATTACAGTCGAGCATGCGCATTCAGACGGGACAAGAGCGAAGAGCGTAAAGTTGGCCCTATGTGCATAACCAACATGAAGCTGAAGACAAAAACAAACAAACAAACAAGCATTCAAGGGGCTCAAAAGTGCGCGCTAGGCTTAAGGCCTGGGCACAAGTGCGGGCTAGGCTTAAGGCCTGGGCACAAGTGCAAGCTAGGCTTAAGGCCTGGGCACAAGTGCGGGCTAGGCTTAAGGCCTGGGCACAAGTGCGGGCTAGGCTTAAGGCCTGGGCACAAGTGCGGGCTAGGCTTAAGGCCTGGGCACAAGTACGGGCTAGGCTTAAGGCCTGGGCACAAGTGCGGGCTAGGCTTAAGGCCTGGGCACAAGTGCGGGCTAGGCTTAAGGCCTGGGCACAAGTGCGGGCTAGGCTTAAGGCCTGGGCACAAGTGCGGGCTAGGCTTAAGGCCTGGGCACAAGTGCGGGCTAGGCTTAAGGCCTGGGCACAAGTGCGGGCTAGGCTTAAGGCCGGGGCACAAGTGCGGGCTAGGCTTAAGGCCGGGGCACAAGTGCGGGCTAGGCTTAAGGCCTGGGCACAAGTGCGGGCTAGGCTTAAGGCCGGGGCACAAGTGCGGGCTAGGCTTAAGGCCTGGGCACAAGTGCGGGCTAGGCTTAAGGCCTGGGCACAAGTGCGGGCTTGGCTTAAGGCAGGGGCACAAGTGCGGGCTTGGCTTAAGGCCGGGGCACAAGTGCGGGCTAGGCTTAAGGCCGGGGCACAAGTGCGGGCTAGGCTTAAGTCCGGGGCACAAGTGAGGGCTAGGCTTAAGGCCGGGGCACAAGTGCGGGCTAGGCTTAAGGCCGGGGCACAAGTGCGGGCTAGGCTTAAGGCCTGGGCACAAGTGCGGGCTAGGCTTAAGGCCGGGGCACAAGTGCGGGTTAGGCTTAAGGCCTGGGCACAAGTGCGGGCTAGGCTTAAGGCCTGGGCACAAGTGCGGGCTAGGCTTAAAGCCTGGGCACAAGTGCGGGCTAGGCTTAAGGCCTGGGCACAAGTGCTGGCTAGGCTTAAGGCCTGGGCACAAGTGCGGGCTAGGCTTAAGGCCTGGGCACAAGTGCGGGCTAGGCTTAAGGCCTGGGCACAAGTGCAGTGCTGGCTAGGATCAAGGCAGGGGCCACAAGTGCCGGCTAGGCTTAAGGCATAGGCACAAGTGCGGGCTAGGCTTAAGGCATGGGCACAAGTGCGGGCTAGGCTTAAGGCATGGGCACAAGTGCAGTGCTGGCTAGGATCAAGGCAGGGGGGGCACAAGTGCTGGCTAGGCTTAAGGCATTCAGCTAACTCTCTGCACTCTTTGCATAAAGGGTTAGGCACCCATAGGGGTGAAGAGCTAGCTTTCACCCCTCTACTCTGTACTTGGACATTTAGGACTAGATCCTTTGTTGTACAGTGCGGAGCCTCTCCATAACCCCATGCTCCAAGCGACCAGGCACTTCTTGTCTGTCCTCCGTAAATGGGTAATGCCTTCTTCCCCAATTACAGTCGAGCATGCGCATTCAGACGGGACAAGAGCGAAGAGCGTAAAGTTGGCCCTATGTGCATAACCAACATGAAGCTGAAGACAAAAACAAACAAGCATTCAAGGGGCTCAAAAGTGCAGGCTAGGCTTAAGGCCTGGGCACAAGTGCGGGCTAGGCTTAAGGCCTGGGCACAAGTGCGGGCTAGGCTTAAGGCCTGGGCACAAGTGCGGGCTTGGCTTAAGGCCTGGGCACAAGTGAGGGCTAGGCTTAAGGCCTGGGCACAAGTGCGGGCTAGGCTTAAGGCCTGGGCACAAGTGCGGGCTAGGCTTAAGGCAGGGGCACAAGTGCGGGCTAGGCTTAAGGCAGGGGCACAAGTGCGGGCTTGGCTTAAGGCCTGGGCACAAGTGCGGGCTAGGCTTAAGGCCTGGGCACAAGTGCGGGCTAGGCTTAAGGCCTGGGCACAAGTGCGGGCTTGGCTTAAGGCCTGGGCACAAGTGAGGGCTAGGCTTAAGGCCTGGGCACAAGTGCGGGCTAGGCTTAAGGCCTGGGCACAAGTGCCGGCTAGGCTTAAGGCCTGGGCACAAGTGCGGGCTAGGCTTAAGGCCTGGGCACAAGTGCGGGCTAGGCTTAAGGCCTGGGCACAAGTGCGGGCTAGGCTTAAGGCCTGGGCACAAGTGCGGGCTAGGCTTAAGGCCTGGGCACAAGTGCGGGCTAGGCTTAAGGCCTGGGCACAAGTGGTGGCTAGGATCAAGGCAGGGGGCACAAGTGCGGGCTAGGCTTAAGGCCTGGGCACAAGTGCGGGCTAGGCTTAAGGCCTGGGCACAAGTGCGGGCTAGGCTTAAGGCCTGGGCACAAGTGCGGGCTAGGCTTAAGGCCTGGGCACAAGTGCGGGCTAGGCTTAAGGCCTGGGCACAAGTGCGGGCTAGGCTTAAGGCCTGGGCACAAGTGCGGGCTAGGCTTAAGGCCTGGGCACAAGTGCGGGCTAGGCTTAAGGCCTGGGCACAAGTGCGGGCTAGGCTTAAGGCCTGGGCACAAGTGCGGGCTAGGCTTAAGGCCTGGGCACAAATGCGGGCTTGGCTTAAGGCAGAGGCACAAGTGCGGGCTAGGCTTAAGGCCGGGGCACAAGTGCGGGCTAGGCTTAAGGCCGGGCACAAGTGCGGGCTAGGCTTAAGGCCGGGGCACAAGTGCGGGCTAGGCTTAAGGCCTGGGCACAAGTGCGGGCTAGGCTTAAGGCCTGGGCACAAGTGCGGGCTAGGCTTAAGGCCTGGGCACAAGTGCGGGCTAGGCTTAAGGCCTGGGCACAAGTGCGGGCTTGGCTTAAGGCCTGGGCACAAGTGCGGGCTAGGCTTAAGGCCTGGGCACAAGTGCGGGCTAGGCTTAAGGCCTGGGCAAAAGTGCGGGCTAGGCTTAAGGCCTGGGCACAAGTGCGGGCTAGGCTTAAGGCCTGGGCACAAGTGCGGGCTAGGCTTAAGGCCTGGGCACAAGTGCGGGCTAGGCTTAAGGCCTGGGCACAAGTGCGGGCTAGGCTTAAGGCCTGGGCACAAGTGCGGGCTAGGCTTAAGGCAGGGGCACAAGTGCGGGCTAGGCTTAAGGCAGGGGCACAAGTGCGGGCTTGGCTTAAGGCCTGGGCACAAGTGCGGGCTAGGCTTAAGGCCTGGGCACAAGTGCGGGCTAGGCTTAAGGCATGGGCACAAGTGCAGTGCTGGCTAGGATCAAGGCAGGGGGCACAAGTGCTGGCTAGGCTTAAGGCATTCAGCTAACTCTTTGCACTCTTTGCATAAAGGGTTAGGCACCCATAGGGGTGAAGATCTAGCTTTCACCCCTCTACTCTTTACTTGGACATTTAGGATTAGATCCTTTGTTGTACAGTGCGGAGCCTCTCCATAACCCCATGCTCCAAGCGACCAGGCACTTCTTGTCTGTCCTCCGTAAATGGGTAATGCCTTCTTCCCCAATTACAGTCGTGCATGCGCATTCAGACGGGACAAGAGCGAAGAGCGTAAAGCTGGCCCTATGTGCATAACCAACATGAAGCTGAAGACAAAAACCAACAAACAAGCATTCAAGGGGCTCAAAAGTGCGGGCTAGGCTTAAGGCATGGGCACAAGTGAGGGCTAGGCGTAAGGCCTGGGCACAAGTGCGGGCTAGGCTTAAGGCCTGGGCACAAGTGCGGGCTAGGCTTAAGGCCTGGGCACAAGTGCAGGCTAGGCTTAAGGCCTGGGCACAAGTGCGGGCTAGGCTTAAGGCCTGGGCACAAGTGCGGGCTAGGCTTAAGGCCTGGGCACAAGTGCGGGCTAGGCTTAAGGCCTGGGCACAAGTGCGGGCTAGGCTTAAGGCCTGGGCACAAGTGCGGGCTAGGCTTAAGGCATGGGCACAAGTGCGGGCTAGGCTTAAGGCCTGGGCACAAGTGCGGGCTAGGCTTAAGGCCTGGGCACAAGTGCAGTGCTGGCTAGCATCAAGGCAGGGGGCACAAGTGCTGGCTAGGCTTAAGGCATTCAGCTAACTCTTTGCACTCTTTGCATAAAGGGTTAGGCACCCATAGGGGTGAAGAGCTAGCTTTCACCCCTCTACTCTGTACTTGGACATTTAGGACTAGATCCTTTGTTGCACAGTGCGGAGCCTCTCCATAACCCCATGCTCCAAGCGACCAGGCACTTCTTGTCTGTCCTCCGTAAATGGGTAATGCCTTCTTCCCCAATTACAGTCATGCATGCGCATTCAGACGGGACAAGAGCGAAGAGCGTAAAGCTGGCCCTATGTGCATAACCAACATGAAGCTGAAGACAAAAACAAACAAACAAGCATTCAAGGGGCTCAAAAGTGCAGGCTAGGCTTAAGGCCTGGGCACAAGCGCGGGCTAGGCTTAAGGCCTGGGCACAAGTGCTGGCTAGGATCAAGGCAGGGGGCACAAGTGCGGGCTAGGCTTAAGGCCTGGGCACAAGTGCGGGCTAGGCTTAAGGCCTGGGCACAAGTGCGGGCTAGGCTTAAGGCCTGGGCACAAGTGCGGGCTAGGATCAAGGCCTGGGCACAAGTGCGGGCTAGGATCAAGGCAGGGGGCACAAGTGCGGGCTAGGCTTAAGGCCTGGGCACAAGTGCGGGCTAGGCTTAAGGCCTGGGCACAAGTGCGGGCTAGGCTTAAGGCCTGGGCACAAGTGCGGGCTAGGCTTAAGGCCTGGGCACAAGTGCGGGCTAGGCTTAAGGCCTGGGCACAAGTGCGGGCTAGGCTTAAGGCCTGGGCACAAGTGCGGGCTAGGCTTAAGGCCTGGGCACAAGTGCGGGCTAGGCTTAAGGCCTGGGCACAAGTGCGGGCTAGGCTTAAGGCCTGGGCACAAGTGCGGGCTAGGCAGTGCGGGCTAGGCTTAAGGCCTGGGCACAAGTGCAGTGCTGGCTAGGATCAAGGCAGGGGCCACAAGTGCCGGCTAGGCTTAAGGCATAGGCACAAGTGCGGGCTAGGCTTAAGGCATGGGCACAAGTGCAGTGCTGGCTAGGATCAAGGCAGGGGGGGCACAAGTGCTGGCTAGGCTTAAGGCATTCAGCTAACTCTTTGCACTCTTTGCATAAAGGGTTAGGCACCCATAGGGGTGAAGAGCTAGCTTTCACCCCTCTACTCTGTACTTGGACATATAGGACTAGATCCTTTGTTGTACAGTGCGGAGCCTCTCCATAACCCCATGCTCCAAGCGACCAGGCACTTCTTGTCTGTCCTCCGTAAATGGGTAATGCCTTCTTCCCCAATTACAGTCGAGCATGCGCATTCAGACGGGACAAGAGCGAAGAGCGTAAAGTTGGCCCTATGTGCATAACCAACATGAAGCTGAAGACAAAAACAAACAAACAAACAAGCATTCAAGGGGCTCAAAAGTGCGCGCTAGGCTTAAGGCCTGGGCACAAGTGCGGGCTAGGCTTAAGGCCTGGGCACAAGTGCAAGCTAGGCTTAAGGCCTGGGCACAAGTGCAGGCTAGGCTTAAGGCCTGGGCACAAGTGCGGGCTAGGCTTAAGGCCTGGGCACAAGTGTGGGCTAGGCTTAAGGCCTGGGCACAAGTGCGGGCTAGGCTTAAGGCCTGGGCACAAGTGCGGGCTAGGCTTAAGGCCTGGGCACAAGTGCGGGCTAGGCTTAAGGCCTGGGCACAAGTGCGGGCTAGGCTTAAGGCCTGGGCACAAGTGCGGGCTAGGCTTAAGGCCTGGGCACAAGTGCGGGCTAGGCTTAAGGCCTGGGCACAAGTGCGGGCTAGGCTTAAGGCCGGGGCACAAGTGCGGGCTAGGCTTAAGGCCGGGGCACAAGTGCGGGCTAGGCTTAAGGCCTGGGCACAAGTGCGGGCTAGGCTTAAGGCCGGGGCACAAGTGCGGGCTAGGCTTAAGGCCTCGGCACAAGTGCGGGCTAGGCTTAAGGCCTGGGCACAAGTGCGGGCTAGGCTTAAGGCAGGGGCACAAGTGCGGGCTTGGCTTAAGGCCGGGGCACAAGTGCGGACTAGGCTTAAGGCCGGGGCACAAGTGCGGGCTAGGCTTAAGGCCGGGGCACAAGTGCGGGCTAGGCTTAAGGCCGGGGCACAAGTGCGGGCTAGGCTTAAGGCCTGGGCACAAGTGCGGGCTAGGCTTAAGGCCGGGGCACAAGTGCGGGTTAGGCTTAAGGCCTGGGCACAAGTGCGGGCTAGGCTTAAGGCCTGGGCACAAGTGCGGGCTAGGCTTAAAGCCTGGGCACAAGTGCGGGCTAGGCTTAAGGCCTGGGCACAAGTGCGGGCTAGGCTTAAGGCCTGGGCACAAGTGCGGGCTAGGCTTAAGGCCTGGGCACAAGTGCGGGCTAGGCTTAAGGCCTGGGCACAAGTGCAGTGCTGGCTAGGATCAAGGCAGGGGCCACAAGTGCCGGCTAGGCTTAAGGCATAGGCACAAGTACGGGCTAGGCTTAAGGCATGGGCACAAGTGCGGGCTAGGCTTAAGGCATGGGCACAAGTGCAGTGCTGGCTAGGATCAAGGTAGGGGGGCACAAGTGCTGGCTAGGCTTAAGGCATTCAGCTAACTCTTTGCACTCTTTGCATAAAGGGTTAGGCACCCATAGGGGTGAAGAGCTAGCTTTCACCCCTCTACTCTGTACTTGGACATTTAGGACTAAATCCTTTGTTGTACAGTGCGGAGCCTCTCCATAACCCCATGCTCCAAGCGACCAGGCACTTCTTGTCTGTCCTCCGTAAATGGGTAATGCCTTCTTCCCCAATTACAGTCGAGCATGCGCATTCAGACGGGACAAGAGCGAAGAGCGTAAAGTTGGCCCTATGTGCATAACCAACATGAAGCTGAAGACAAAAACAAACAAACAAACAAGCATTCAAGGGGCTCAAAAGTGCAGGCTAGGCTTAAGGCCTGGGCACAAGTGCGGGCTAGGCTTAAGGCCTGGGCACAAGTGCGGGCGAGGCTTAAGGCCTGGGCACAAGTGCGGGCTAGGCTTAAGGCCTGGGCACAAGTGCGGGCTAGGCTTAAGGCCTGGGCACAAGTGCGGGCTAGGCTTAAGGCCTGGGCACAAGTGCGGGCTAGGCTTAAGGCCTGGGCACAAGTGCGGGCTAGGCTTAAGGCCTGGGCACAAGTGCGGGCTAGGCTTAAGGCCTGGGCACAAGTGCGGGCTAGGCTTAAGGCCTGGGCACAAGTGCGGGCTAGGCTTAAGGCCTGGGCACAAGTGCGGGCTAGGTTTAAGGCCTGGGCACAAGTGCGGGCTAGGCTTAAGGCCGGGGCACAAGTGCGGGCTAGGCTTAAGGCCGGGGCACAAGTGCGGGCTAGGCTTAAGGCCTGGGCACAAGTGCGGGCTAGGCTTAAGGCCTGGGCACAAGTGCGGGTTAGGCTTAAGGCCTGGGCACAAGTGCGGGCTAGGCTTAAGGCCTGGGCACAAGTGCGGGCTAGGCTTAAAGCATGGGCACAAGTGCGGGCTAGGCTCAAGGCCTGGGCACAAGTGCGGGCTAGGCTTAAGGCCTGGGCACAAGTGCGGGCTAGGCTTAAGGCCTGGGCACAAGTGCGGGCTAGGCTTAAGGCCTGGGCACAAGTGCGGGCTAGGCTTAAGGCCTGGGCACAAGTGCGGGCTAGGCTTAAGGCCTGGGCACAAGTGCGGGCTAGGCTTAAGGCCTGGGCACAAGTGCGGGCTAGGCTTAAGGCCTGGGCACAAGTGCGGGCTAGGCTTAAGGCCTGGGCACAAGTGCGGGCTAGGCTTAAGGCCTGGGCACAAGTGCAGGCTAGGCTTAAGGCCTGGGCACAAGTGCGGGCTAGGCTTAAGGCCTGGGCACAAGTGCGGGCTAGGCTTAAGGCCTGGGCACAAGTGCGGGCTAGGCTTAAGGCATGGGCACAAGTGCAGTGCTGGCTAGGATCAAGGCAGGGGGGGCACAAGTGCTGGCTAGGCTTAAGGCATTCAGCTAACTCTTTGCACTCTTTGCATAAAGGGTTAGGCACCCATAGGGGTGAAGAGCTAGCTTTCACCCCTCTACTCTGTACTTGGACATTTAGGACTAGATCCTTTGTTGCACAGTGCGGAGCCTCTCCATAACCCCATGCTCCAAGCGACCAGGCACTTCTTGTCTGTCCTCCGTAAATGGGTAATGCCTTCTTCCCCAATTACAGTCGTGCATGCGCATTAAGACGGGACAAGAGCGAAGAGCGTAAAGCTGGCCCTATGTGCATAACCAACATGAAGCTGAAGACAAAAACAAACAAACAAGCATTCAAGGGGCTCAAAAGTGCAGGCTAGGCTTAAGGCCTGGGCACAAGTGCGGGTTAGGCTTAAGGCCTGGGCACAAGTGCGGGCTAGGCTTAAGGCCTGGGCACAAGTGCGAGCTAGGCTTAAGGCCTGGGCACAAGTGCGGGCGAGGCTTAAGGCCTGGGCACAAGTGCGGGCTAGGCTTAAGGCCTGGGCACAAGTGCGGGCTAGGCTTAAGGCCTGGGCACAAGTACGGGCTAGGCTTAAGGCCTGGGCACAAGTGCGGGCTAGGCTTAAGGCCTGGGCACAAGTGCGGGCTAGGCTTAAGGCCTGGGCACAAGTGCGGGCTAGGCTTAAGGCAGGGGGCACAAGTGCGGGCTAGGCTTAAGGCCTGGGCACAAGTGCGGGCTAGGCTTAAGGCCTGGGCACAAGTGCGGGCTAGGCTTAAGGCCTGGGCACAAGTGCGGGCTAGGCTTAAGGCCTGGGCACAAGTGCGGGCTAGGCTTAAGGCCTGGGCACAAGTGCGGGCTAGGCTTAAGGCCTGGGCACAAGTGCGGGCTAGGCTTAAGGCCTGGGCACAAGTGCGGGCTAGGCTTAAGGCCTGGGCACAAGTGCGGGCTAGGCTTAAGGCCTGGGCACAAGTGCGGGCTAGGCTTAAGGCCTGGGCACAAGTGCGGGCTAGGCTTAAGGCCTGGGCACAAGTGCGGGCTAGGCTTAAGGCCTGGGCACAAGTGCGGGCTAGGCTTAAGGCCGGGGCACAAGTGCGGGCTAGGCTTAAGTCCGGGGCACAAGTGCGGGCTAGGCTTAAGGCCTGGGCACAAGTGCGGGCTAGGCTTAAGGCCGGGGCACAAGTGCGGGCTAGGCTTAAGGCCTGGGCACAAGTGCGGGCTAGGCTTAAGGCCTGGGCACAAGTGCGGGCTAGGCTTAAGGCAGGGGCACAAGTGCGGGCTTGGCTTAAGGCCGGGGCACAAGTGCGGGCTAGGCTTAAGGCCGGGGCACAAGTGCGGGCTAGGCTTAAAGCCGGGGCACAAGTGCGGGCTAGGCTTAAGGCCGGGGCACAAGTGCGGGCTAGGCTTAAGGCCTGGGCACAAGTGCGGGCTAGGCTTAAGGCCGGGGCACAAGTGCGGGTTAGGCTTAAGGCCTGGGCACAAGTGCGGGCTAGGCTTAAGGCCTGGGCACAAGTGCGGGTTAGGCTTAAGGCCTGGGCACAAGTGCGGGCTAGGCTTAAAGCCTGGGCACAAGTGCGGGCTAGGCTTAAGGCCTGGGCACAAGTGCGGGCTAGGCTTAAGGCCTGGGCACAAGTGCGGGCTAGGCTTAAGGCCTGGGCACAAGTGCGGGCTAGGCTTAAGGCATGGGCACAAGTGCAGTGCTGGCTAGGATCAAGGCAGGGGGGGCACAAGTGCTGGCTAGGCTTAAGGCATTCAGCTAACTCTTTGCACTCTTTGCATAAAGGGTTAGGCACCCATAGGGGTGAAGAGCTAGCATTCACCCCTCTACTCTGTACTTGGACATTTAGGACTAGATCCTTTGTTGTACAGTGCGGAGCCTCTCCATAACCCCATGCTCCAAGCGACCAGGCACTTCTTGTCTGTCCTCCGTAAATGGGTAATGCCTTCTTCCCCAATTACAGTCGTGCATGCGCATTCAGACGGGACAAGAGCGAAGAGCGTAAAGCTGGCCCTATGTGCATAACCAACATGAAGCTGAAGACAAAAACAAACAAGCATTCAAGGGGATCAAAAGTGCAGGCTAGGCTTAAGGCCTGGGCACAAGTGCGGGTTAGGCTTAAGGCCTGGGCACAAGTGCGGGCTAGGCTTAAGGCCTGGGCACAAGTGCGGGCTAGGCTTAAGGCCTGGGCACAAGTGCGAGCTAGGCTTAAGGCCTGGGCACAAGTGCGGGCTAGGCTTAAGGCCTGGGCACAAGTGCGGGCTAGGCTTAAGGCCTGGGCACAAGTGCGGGCTAGGCTTAAGGCCTGGGCACAAGTGCGGGCTAGGCTTAAGGCCTGGGCACAAGTGCGGGCTAGGCTTAAGGCCTGGGCACAAGTGCGGGCTAGGCTTAAGGCCTGGGCACAAGTGCGGGCTAGGCTTAAGGCCTGGGCACAAGTGTGGGCTAGGCTTAAGGCCTGGGCACAAGTGCGGGCTAGGCTTAAGGCCTGGGCACAAGTGCGGGCTAGGCTTAAGGCCTGGGCACAAGTGCGGGCTAGGCTTAAGGCCTGGGCACAAGTGCGGGCTAGGCTTAAGGCCTGGGCACAAGTGCGGGCTAGGCTTAAGGCCTGGGCACAAGTGCGGGCTAGGCTTAAGGCCTGGGCACAAGTGCGGGCTAGGCTTAAGGCCTGGGCACAAGTGCGGGCTAGGCTTAAGGCCTGGGCACAAGTGCGGGCTAGGCTTAAGGCCTGGGCACAAGTGCGGGCTAAGCTTAAGGCCTGGGCACAAGTGCGGGCTAGGCTTAAGGCCTGGGCACAAGTGCGGGCTAGGCTTAAGGCCTGGGCACAAGTGCGGGCTAGGCTTAAGGCCTGGGCACAAGTGCGGGCTAGGCTTAAGGCCTGGGCACAAGTGCGGGCTAGGCTTAAGGCCTGGGCACAAGTGCGGGCTAGGCTTAAGGCCTGGGCACAAGTGCGGGCTAGGCTTAAGGCCTGGGCACAAGTGCGGGCTAGGCTTAAGGCCTGGGCACAAGTGCGGGCTAGGCTTAAGGCCTGGGCACAAGTGCGGGCTAGGCTTAAGGCAGGGGCACAAGTGCGGGCTAGGCTTAAGGCAGGGTTACAAGTGCGGGCTTGGCTTAAGGCCTGGGCACAAGTGCGGGCTAGGCTTAAGGCCTGGGCACAAGTGCGGGCAAGGCTTAAGGCCTGGGCACAAGTGCAGTGCTGGCTAGGATCAAGGCAGGGGGCACAAGTGCTGGCTAGGCTTAAGGCATTCAGCTAACTCTTTGCACTCTTTGCATAAAGGGTTAGGCACCCATAGGGGTGAAGAGCTAGCTTTCACCCCTCTACTCTGTACTTGGACATTTAGGACTAGATCCTTTGTTGCACAGTGCGGAGCCTCTCCATAACCCCATGCTCCAAGCGACCAGGCACTTCTTGTCTGTCCTCCGTAAATGGGTAATGCCTTCTTCCCCAATTACAGTCATGCATGCGCATTCAGACGGGACAAGAGCGAAGAGCGTAAAGCTGGCCCTATGTGCATAACCAACATGAAGCTGAAGACAAAAACAAACAAACAAGCATTCAAGGGGCTCAAAAGTGCAGGCTAGGCTTAAGGCCTGGGCACAAGCGCGGGCTAGGCTTAAGGTCTGGGCACAAGTGCTGGCTAGGATCAAGGCAGGGGGCACAAGTGCGGGCTAGGCTTAAGGCCTGGGCACAAGTGCGGGCTAGGCTTAAGGCCTGGGCACAAGTGCGGGCTAGGCTTAAGGCCTGGGCACAAGTGCGGGCTAGGATCAAGGCCTGGGCACAAGTGCGGGCTAGGATCAAGGCAGGGGGCACAAGTGCGGGCTAGGCTTAAGGCCTGGGCACAAGTGCGGGCTAGGCTTAAGGCCTGGGCACAAGTGCGGGCTAGGCTTAAGGCCTGGGCACAAGTGCGGGCTAGGCTTAAGGCCTGGGCACAAGTGCGGGCTAGGCTTAAGGCCTGGGCACAAGTGCGGGCTAGGCTTAAGGCCTGGGCACAAGTGCGGGCTAGGCTTAAGGCCTGGGCACAAGTGCGGGCTAGGCTTAAGGCCTGGGCACAAGTGCGGGCTAGGCTTAAGGCCTGGGCACAAGTGCGGGCTAGGCAGTGCGGGCTATTCTTAAGGCCTGGGCACAAGTGCAGTGCTAGCTAGGATCAAGGCAGGGGCCACAAGTGCCGGCTAGGCTTAAGGCATAGGCACAAGTGCGGGCTAGGCTTAAGGCATGGGCACAAGTGCAGTGCTGGCTAGGATCAAGGCAGGGGGGGCACAAGTGCTGGCTAGGCTTAAGGCATTCAGCTAACTCTTTGCACTCTTTGCATAAAGGGTTAGGCACCCATAGGGGTGAAGAGCTAGCTTTCACCCCTCTACTCTGTACTTGGACATATAGGACTAGATCCTTTGTTGTACAGTGCGGAGCCTCTCCATAACCCCATGCTCCAAGCGACCAGGCACTTCTTGTCTGTCCTCCGTAAATGGGTAATGCCTTCTTCCCCAATTACAGTCGAGCATGCGCATTCAGACGGGACAAGAGCGAAGAGCGTAAAGTTGGCCCTATGTGCATAACCAACATGAAGCTGAAGACAAAAACAAACAAACAAACAAGCATTCAAGGGGCTCAAAAGTGCGCGCTAGGCTTAAGGCCTGGGCACAAGTGCGGGCTAGGCTTAAGGCCTGGGCACAAGTGCAAGCTAGGCTTAAGGCCTGGGCACAAGTGCGGGCTAGGCTTAAGGCCTGGGCACAAGTGCGGGCTAGGCTTAAGGCCTGGGCACAAGTGCGGGCTAGGCTTAAGGCCTGGGCACAAGTACGGGCTAGGCTTAAGGCCTGGGCACAAGTGCGGGCTAGGCTTAAGGCCTGGGCACAAGTGCGGGCTAGGCTTAAGGCCTGGGCACAAGTGCGGGCTAGGCTTAAGGCCTGGGCACAAGTGCGGGCTAGGCTTAAGGCCTGGGCACAAGTGCGGGCTAGGCTTAAGGCCTGGGCACAAGTGCGGGCTAGGCTTAAGGCCGGGGCACAAGTGCGGGCTAGGCTTAAGGCCGGGGCACAAGTGCGGGCTAGGCTTAAGGCCTGGGCACAAGTGCGGGCTAGGCTTAAGGCCGGGGCACAAGTGCGGGCTAGGCTTAAGGCCTGGGCACAAGTGCGGGCTAGGCTTAAGGCCTGGGCACAAGTGCGGGCTTGGCTTAAGGCAGGGGCACAAGTGCGGGCTTGGCTTAAGGCCGGGGCACAAGTGCGGGCTAGGCTTAAGGCCGGGGCACAAGTGCGGGCTAGGCTTAAGTCCGGGGCACAAGTGAGGGCTAGGCTTAAGGCCGGGGCACAAGTGCGGGCTAGGCTTAAGGCCGGGGCACAAGTGCGGGCTAGGCTTAAGGCCTGGGCACAAGTGCGGGCTAGGCTTAAGGCCGGGGCACAAGTGCGGGTTAGGCTTAAGGCCTGGGCACAAGTGCGGGCTAGGCTTAAGGCCTGGGCACAAGTGCGGGCTAGGCTTAAAGCCTGGGCACAAGTGCGGGCTAGGCTTAAGGCCTGGGCACAAGTGCTGGCTAGGCTTAAGGCCTGGGCACAAGTGCGGGCTAGGCTTAAGGCCTGGGCACAAGTGCGGGCTAGGCTTAAGGCCTGGGCACAAGTGCAGTGCTGGCTAGGATCAAGGCAGGGGCCACAAGTGCCGGCTAGGCTTAAGGCATAGGCACAAGTGCGGGCTAGGCTTAAGGCATGGGCACAAGTGCGGGCTAGGCTTAAGGCATGGGCACAAGTGCAGTGCTGGCTAGGATCAAGGCAGGGGGGGCACAAGTGCTGGCTAGGCTTAAGGCATTCAGCTAACTCTCTGCACTCTTTGCATAAAGGGTTAGGCACCCATAGGGGTGAAGAGCTAGCTTTCACCCCTCTACTCTGTACTTGGACATTTAGGACTAGATCCTTTGTTGTACAGTGCGGAGCCTCTCCATAACCCCATGCTCCAAGCGACCAGGCACTTCTTGTCTGTCCTCCGTAAATGGGTAATGCCTTCTTCCCCAATTACAGTCGAGCATGCGCATTCAGACGGGACAAGAGCGAAGAGCGTAAAGTTGGCCCTATGTGCATAACCAACATGAAGCTGAAGACAAAAACAAACAAGCATTCAAGGGGCTCAAAAGTGCAGGCTAGGCTTAAGGCCTGGGCACAAGTGCGGGCTAGGCTTAAGGCCTGGGCACAAGTGCGGGCTAGGCTTAAGGCCTGGGCACAAGTGCGGGCTTGGCTTAAGGCCTGGGCACAAGTGAGGGCTAGGCTTAAGGCCTGGGCACAAGTGCGGGCTAGGCTTAAGGCCTGGGCACAAGTGCGGGCTAGGCTTAAGGCAGGGGCACAAGTGCGGGCTAGGCTTAAGGCAGGGGCACAAGTGCGGGCTTGGCTTAAGGCCTGGGCACAAGTGCGGGCTAGGCTTAAGGCCTGGGCACAAGTGCGGGCTAGGCTTAAGGCCTGGGCACAAGTGCGGGCTTGGCTTAAGGCCTGGGCACAAGTGAGGGCTAGGCTTAAGGCCTGGGCACAAGTGCGGGCTAGGCTTAAGGCCTGGGCACAAGTGCCGGCTAGGCTTAAGGCCTGGGCACAAGTGCGGGCTAGGCTTAAGGCCTGGGCACAAGTGCGGGCTAGGCTTAAGGCCTGGGCACAAGTGCGGGCTAGGCTTAAGGCCTGGGCACAAGTGCGGGCTAGGCTTAAGGCCTGGGCACAAGTGCGGGCTAGGCTTAAGGCCTGGGCACAAGTGGTGGCTAGGATCAAGGCAGGGGGCACAAGTGCGGGCTAGGCTTAAGGCCTGGGCACAAGTGCGGGCTAGGCTTAAGGCCTGGGCACAAGTGCGGGCTAGGCTTAAGGCCTGGGCACAAGTGCGGGCTAGGCTTAAGGCCTGGGCACAAGTGCGGGCTAGGCTTAAGGCCTGGGCACAAGTGCGGGCTAGGCTTAAGGCCTGGGCACAAGTGCGGGCTAGGCTTAAGGCCTGGGCACAAGTGCGGGCTAGGCTTAAGGCCTGGGCACAAGTGCGGGCTAGGCTTAAGGCCTGGGCACAAGTGCGGGCTAGGCTTAAGGCCTGGGCACAAATGCGGGCTTGGCTTAAGGCAGAGGCACAAGTGCGGGCTAGGCTTAAGGCCGGGGCACAAGTGCGGGCTAGGCTTAAGGCCGGGCACAAGTGCGGGCTAGGCTTAAGGCCGGGGCACAAGTGCGGGCTAGGCTTAAGGCCTGGGCACAAGTGCGGGCTAGGCTTAAGGCCTGGGCACAAGTGCGGGCTAGGCTTAAGGCCTGGGCACAAGTGCGGGCTAGGCTTAAGGCCTGGGCACAAGTGCGGGCTTGGCTTAAGGCCTGGGCACAAGTGCGGGCTAGGCTTAAGGCCTGGGCACAAGTGCGGGCTAGGCTTAAGGCCTGGGCAAAAGTGCGGGCTAGGCTTAAGGCCTGGGCACAAGTGCGGGCTAGGCTTAAGGCCTGGGCACAAGTGCGGGCTAGGCTTAAGGCCTGGGCACAAGTGCGGGCTAGGCTTAAGGCCTGGGCACAAGTGCGGGCTAGGCTTAAGGCCTGGGCACAAGTGCGGGCTAGGCTTAAGGCAGGGGCACAAGTGCGGGCTAGGCTTAAGGCAGGGGCACAAGTGCGGGCTTGGCTTAAGGCCTGGGCACAAGTGCGGGCTAGGCTTAAGGCCTGGGCACAAGTGCGGGCTAGGCTTAAGGCATGGGCACAAGTGCAGTGCTGGCTAGGATCAAGGCAGGGGGCACAAGTGCTGGCTAGGCTTAAGGCATTCAGCTAACTCTTTGCACTCTTTGCATAAAGGGTTAGGCACCCATAGGGGTGAAGATCTAGCTTTCACCCCTCTACTCTTTACTTGGACATTTAGGATTAGATCCTTTGTTGTACAGTGCGGAGCCTCTCCATAACCCCATGCTCCAAGCGACCAGGCACTTCTTGTCTGTCCTCCGTAAATGGGTAATGCCTTCTTCCCCAATTACAGTCGTGCATGCGCATTCAGACGGGACAAGAGCGAAGAGCGTAAAGCTGGCCCTATGTGCATAACCAACATGAAGCTGAAGACAAAAACCAACAAACAAGCATTCAAGGGGCTCAAAAGTGCGGGCTAGGCTTAAGGCATGGGCACAAGTGAGGGCTAGGCGTAAGGCCTGGGCACAAGTGCGGGCTAGGCTTAAGGCCTGGGCACAAGTGCGGGCTAGGCTTAAGGCCTGGGCACAAGTGCAGGCTAGGCTTAAGGCCTGGGCACAAGTGCGGGCTAGGCTTAAGGCCTGGGCACAAGTGCGGGCTAGGCTTAAGGCCTGGGCACAAGTGCGGGCTAGGCTTAAGGCCTGGGCACAAGTGCGGGCTAGGCTTAAGGCCTGGGCACAAGTGCGGGCTAGGCTTAAGGCATGGGCACAAGTGCGGGCTAGGCTTAAGGCCTGGGCACAAGTGCGGGCTAGGCTTAAGGCCTGGGCACAAGTGCAGTGCTGGCTAGCATCAAGGCAGGGGGCACAAGTGCTGGCTAGGCTTAAGGCATTCAGCTAACTCTTTGCACTCTTTGCATAAAGGGTTAGGCACCCATAGGGGTGAAGAGCTAGCTTTCACCCCTCTACTCTGTACTTGGACATTTAGGACTAGATCCTTTGTTGCACAGTGCGGAGCCTCTCCATAACCCCATGCTCCAAGCGACCAGGCACTTCTTGTCTGTCCTCCGTAAATGGGTAATGCCTTCTTCCCCAATTACAGTCATGCATGCGCATTCAGACGGGACAAGAGCGAAGAGCGTAAAGCTGGCCCTATGTGCATAACCAACATGAAGCTGAAGACAAAAACAAACAAACAAGCATTCAAGGGGCTCAAAAGTGCAGGCTAGGCTTAAGGCCTGGGCACAAGCGCGGGCTAGGCTTAAGGCCTGGGCACAAGTGCTGGCTAGGATCAAGGCAGGGGGCACAAGTGCGGGCTAGGCTTAAGGCCTGGGCACAAGTGCGGGCTAGGCTTAAGGCCTGGGCACAAGTGCGGGCTAGGCTTAAGGCCTGGGCACAAGTGCGGGCTAGGATCAAGGCCTGGGCACAAGTGCGGGCTAGGATCAAGGCAGGGGGCACAAGTGCGGGCTAGGCTTAAGGCCTGGGCACAAGTGCGGGCTAGGCTTAAGGCCTGGGCACAAGTGCGGGCTAGGCTTAAGGCCTGGGCACAAGTGCGGGCTAGGCTTAAGGCCTGGGCACAAGTGCGGGCTAGGCTTAAGGCCTGGGCACAAGTGCGGGCTAGGCTTAAGGCCTGGGCACAAGTGCGGGCTAGGCTTAAGGCCTGGGCACAAGTGCGGGCTAGGCTTAAGGCCTGGGCACAAGTGCGGGCTAGGCTTAAGGCCTGGGCACAAGTGCGGGCTAGGCAGTGCGGGCTAGGCTTAAGGCCTGGGCACAAGTGCAGTGCTGGCTAGGATCAAGGCAGGGGCCACAAGTGCCGGCTAGGCTTAAGGCATAGGCACAAGTGCGGGCTAGGCTTAAGGCATGGGCACAAGTGCAGTGCTGGCTAGGATCAAGGCAGGGGGGGCACAAGTGCTGGCTAGGCTTAAGGCATTCAGCTAACTCTTTGCACTCTTTGCATAAAGGGTTAGGCACCCATAGGGGTGAAGAGCTAGCTTTCACCCCTCTACTCTGTACTTGGACATATAGGACTAGATCCTTTGTTGTACAGTGCGGAGCCTCTCCATAACCCCATGCTCCAAGCGACCAGGCACTTCTTGTCTGTCCTCCGTAAATGGGTAATGCCTTCTTCCCCAATTACAGTCGAGCATGCGCATTCAGACGGGACAAGAGCGAAGAGCGTAAAGTTGGCCCTATGTGCATAACCAACATGAAGCTGAAGACAAAAACAAACAAACAAACAAGCATTCAAGGGGCTCAAAAGTGCGCGCTAGGCTTAAGGCCTGGGCACAAGTGCGGGCTAGGCTTAAGGCCTGGGCACAAGTGCAAGCTAGGCTTAAGGCCTGGGCACAAGTGCAGGCTAGGCTTAAGGCCTGGGCACAAGTGCGGGCTAGGCTTAAGGCCTGGGCACAAGTGTGGGCTAGGCTTAAGGCCTGGGCACAAGTGCGGGCTAGGCTTAAGGCCTGGGCACAAGTGCGGGCTAGGCTTAAGGCCTGGGCACAAGTGCGGGCTAGGCTTAAGGCCTGGGCACAAGTGCGGGCTAGGCTTAAGGCCTGGGCACAAGTGCGGGCTAGGCTTAAGGCCTGGGCACAAGTGCGGGCTAGGCTTAAGGCCTGGGCACAAGTGCGGGCTAGGCTTAAGGCCGGGGCACAAGTGCGGGCTAGGCTTAAGGCCGGGGCACAAGTGCGGGCTAGGCTTAAGGCCTGGGCACAAGTGCGGGCTAGGCTTAAGGCCGGGGCACAAGTGCGGGCTAGGCTTAAGGCCTCGGCACAAGTGCGGGCTAGGCTTAAGGCCTGGGCACAAGTGCGGGCTAGGCTTAAGGCAGGGGCACAAGTGCGGGCTTGGCTTAAGGCCGGGGCACAAGTGCGGACTAGGCTTAAGGCCGGGGCACAAGTGCGGGCTAGGCTTAAGGCCGGGGCACAAGTGCGGGCTAGGCTTAAGGCCGGGGCACAAGTGCGGGCTAGGCTTAAGGCCTGGGCACAAGTGCGGGCTAGGCTTAAGGCCGGGGCACAAGTGCGGGTTAGGCTTAAGGCCTGGGCACAAGTGCGGGCTAGGCTTAAGGCCTGGGCACAAGTGCGGGCTAGGCTTAAAGCCTGGGCACAAGTGCGGGCTAGGCTTAAGGCCTGGGCACAAGTGCGGGCTAGGCTTAAGGCCTGGGCACAAGTGCGGGCTAGGCTTAAGGCCTGGGCACAAGTGCGGGCTAGGCTTAAGGCCTGGGCACAAGTGCAGTGCTGGCTAGGATCAAGGCAGGGGCCACAAGTGCCGGCTAGGCTTAAGGCATAGGCACAAGTACGGGCTAGGCTTAAGGCATGGGCACAAGTGCGGGCTAGGCTTAAGGCATGGGCACAAGTGCAGTGCTGGCTAGGATCAAGGTAGGGGGGCACAAGTGCTGGCTAGGCTTAAGGCATTCAGCTAACTCTTTGCACTCTTTGCATAAAGGGTTAGGCACCCATAGGGGTGAAGAGCTAGCTTTCACCCCTCTACTCTGTACTTGGACATTTAGGACTAAATCCTTTGTTGTACAGTGCGGAGCCTCTCCATAACCCCATGCTCCAAGCGACCAGGCACTTCTTGTCTGTCCTCCGTAAATGGGTAATGCCTTCTTCCCCAATTACAGTCGAGCATGCGCATTCAGACGGGACAAGAGCGAAGAGCGTAAAGTTGGCCCTATGTGCATAACCAACATGAAGCTGAAGACAAAAACAAACAAACAAACAAGCATTCAAGGGGCTCAAAAGTGCAGGCTAGGCTTAAGGCCTGGGCACAAGTGCGGGCTAGGCTTAAGGCCTGGGCACAAGTGCGGGCGAGGCTTAAGGCCTGGGCACAAGTGCGGGCTAGGCTTAAGGCCTGGGCACAAGTGCGGGCTAGGCTTAAGGCCTGGGCACAAGTGCGGGCTAGGCTTAAGGCCTGGGCACAAGTGCGGGCTAGGCTTAAGGCCTGGGCACAAGTGCGGGCTAGGCTTAAGGCCTGGGCACAAGTGCGGGCTAGGCTTAAGGCCTGGGCACAAGTGCGGGCTAGGCTTAAGGCCTGGGCACAAGTGCGGGCTAGGCTTAAGGCCTGGGCACAAGTGCGGGCTAGGTTTAAGGCCTGGGCACAAGTGCGGGCTAGGCTTAAGGCCGGGGCACAAGTGCGGGCTAGGCTTAAGGCCGGGGCACAAGTGCGGGCTAGGCTTAAGGCCTGGGCACAAGTGCGGGCTAGGCTTAAGGCCTGGGCACAAGTGCGGGTTAGGCTTAAGGCCTGGGCACAAGTGCGGGCTAGGCTTAAGGCCTGGGCACAAGTGCGGGCTAGGCTTAAAGCATGGGCACAAGTGCGGGCTAGGCTCAAGGCCTGGGCACAAGTGCGGGCTAGGCTTAAGGCCTGGGCACAAGTGCGGGCTAGGCTTAAGGCCTGGGCACAAGTGCGGGCTAGGCTTAAGGCCTGGGCACAAGTGCGGGCTAGGCTTAAGGCCTGGGCACAAGTGCGGGCTAGGCTTAAGGCCTGGGCACAAGTGCGGGCTAGGCTTAAGGCCTGGGCACAAGTGCGGGCTAGGCTTAAGGCCTGGGCACAAGTGCGGGCTAGGCTTAAGGCCTGGGCACAAGTGCGGGCTAGGCTTAAGGCCTGGGCACAAGTGCAGGCTAGGCTTAAGGCCTGGGCACAAGTGCGGGCTAGGCTTAAGGCCTGGGCACAAGTGCGGGCTAGGCTTAAGGCCTGGGCACAAGTGCGGGCTAGGCTTAAGGCATGGGCACAAGTGCAGTGCTGGCTAGGATCAAGGCAGGGGGGGCACAAGTGCTGGCTAGGCTTAAGGCATTCAGCTAACTCTTTGCACTCTTTGCATAAAGGGTTAGGCACCCATAGGGGTGAAGAGCTAGCTTTCACCCCTCTACTCTGTACTTGGACATTTAGGACTAGATCCTTTGTTGCACAGTGCGGAGCCTCTCCATAACCCCATGCTCCAAGCGACCAGGCACTTCTTGTCTGTCCTCCGTAAATGGGTAATGCCTTCTTCCCCAATTACAGTCGTGCATGCGCATTAAGACGGGACAAGAGCGAAGAGCGTAAAGCTGGCCCTATGTGCATAACCAACATGAAGCTGAAGACAAAAACAAACAAACAAGCATTCAAGGGGCTCAAAAGTGCAGGCTAGGCTTAAGGCCTGGGCACAAGTGCGGGTTAGGCTTAAGGCCTGGGCACAAGTGCGGGCTAGGCTTAAGGCCTGGGCACAAGTGCGAGCTAGGCTTAAGGCCTGGGCACAAGTGCGGGCGAGGCTTAAGGCCTGGGCACAAGTGCGGGCTAGGCTTAAGGCCTGGGCACAAGTGCGGGCTAGGCTTAAGGCCTGGGCACAAGTACGGGCTAGGCTTAAGGCCTGGGCACAAGTGCGGGCTAGGCTTAAGGCCTGGGCACAAGTGCGGGCTAGGCTTAAGGCCTGGGCACAAGTGCGGGCTAGGCTTAAGGCAGGGGGCACAAGTGCGGGCTAGGCTTAAGGCCTGGGCACAAGTGCGGGCTAGGCTTAAGGCCTGGGCACAAGTGCGGGCTAGGCTTAAGGCCTGGGCACAAGTGCGGGCTAGGCTTAAGGCCTGGGCACAAGTGCGGGCTAGGCTTAAGGCCTGGGCACAAGTGCGGGCTAGGCTTAAGGCCTGGGCACAAGTGCGGGCTAGGCTTAAGGCCTGGGCACAAGTGCGGGCTAGGCTTAAGGCCTGGGCACAAGTGCGGGCTAGGCTTAAGGCCTGGGCACAAGTGCGGGCTAGGCTTAAGGCCTGGGCACAAGTGCGGGCTAGGCTTAAGGCCTGGGCACAAGTGCGGGCTAGGCTTAAGGCCTGGGCACAAGTGCGGGCTAGGCTTAAGGCCGGGGCACAAGTGCGGGCTAGGCTTAAGTCCGGGGCACAAGTGCGGGCTAGGCTTAAGGCCTGGGCACAAGTGCGGGCTAGGCTTAAGGCCGGGGCACAAGTGCGGGCTAGGCTTAAGGCCTGGGCACAAGTGCGGGCTAGGCTTAAGGCCTGGGCACAAGTGCGGGCTAGGCTTAAGGCAGGGGCACAAGTGCGGGCTTGGCTTAAGGCCGGGGCACAAGTGCGGGCTAGGCTTAAGGCCGGGGCACAAGTGCGGGCTAGGCTTAAAGCCGGGGCACAAGTGCGGGCTAGGCTTAAGGCCGGGGCACAAGTGCGGGCTAGGCTTAAGGCCTGGGCACAAGTGCGGGCTAGGCTTAAGGCCGGGGCACAAGTGCGGGTTAGGCTTAAGGCCTGGGCACAAGTGCGGGCTAGGCTTAAGGCCTGGGCACAAGTGCGGGTTAGGCTTAAGGCCTGGGCACAAGTGCGGGCTAGGCTTAAAGCCTGGGCACAAGTGCGGGCTAGGCTTAAGGCCTGGGCACAAGTGCGGGCTAGGCTTAAGGCCTGGGCACAAGTGCGGGCTAGGCTTAAGGCCTGGGCACAAGTGCGGGCTAGGCTTAAGGCATGGGCACAAGTGCAGTGCTGGCTAGGATCAAGGCAGGGGGGGCACAAGTGCTGGCTAGGCTTAAGGCATTCAGCTAACTCTTTGCACTCTTTGCATAAAGGGTTAGGCACCCATAGGGGTGAAGAGCTAGCATTCACCCCTCTACTCTGTACTTGGACATTTAGGACTAGATCCTTTGTTGTACAGTGCGGAGCCTCTCCATAACCCCATGCTCCAAGCGACCAGGCACTTCTTGTCTGTCCTCCGTAAATGGGTAATGCCTTCTTCCCCAATTACAGTCGTGCATGCGCATTCAGACGGGACAAGAGCGAAGAGCGTAAAGCTGGCCCTATGTGCATAACCAACATGAAGCTGAAGACAAAAACAAACAAGCATTCAAGGGGATCAAAAGTGCAGGCTAGGCTTAAGGCCTGGGCACAAGTGCGGGTTAGGCTTAAGGCCTGGGCACAAGTGCGGGCTAGGCTTAAGGCCTGGGCACAAGTGCGGGCTAGGCTTAAGGCCTGGGCACAAGTGCGAGCTAGGCTTAAGGCCTGGGCACAAGTGCGGGCTAGGCTTAAGGCCTGGGCACAAGTGCGGGCTAGGCTTAAGGCCTGGGCACAAGTGCGGGCTAGGCTTAAGGCCTGGGCACAAGTGCGGGCTAGGCTTAAGGCCTGGGCACAAGTGCGGGCTAGGCTTAAGGCCTGGGCACAAGTGCGGGCTAGGCTTAAGGCCTGGGCACAAGTGCGGGCTAGGCTTAAGGCCTGGGCACAAGTGTGGGCTAGGCTTAAGGCCTGGGCACAAGTGCGGGCTAGGCTTAAGGCCTGGGCACAAGTGCGGGCTAGGCTTAAGGCCTGGGCACAAGTGCGGGCTAGGCTTAAGGCCTGGGCACAAGTGCGGGCTAGGCTTAAGGCCTGGGCACAAGTGCGGGCTAGGCTTAAGGCCTGGGCACAAGTGCGGGCTAGGCTTAAGGCCTGGGCACAAGTGCGGGCTAGGCTTAAGGCCTGGGCACAAGTGCGGGCTAGGCTTAAGGCCTGGGCACAAGTGCGGGCTAGGCTTAAGGCCTGGGCACAAGTGCGGGCTAAGCTTAAGGCCTGGGCACAAGTGCGGGCTAGGCTTAAGGCCTGGGCACAAGTGCGGGCTAGGCTTAAGGCCTGGGCACAAGTGCAGGCTAGGCTTTATTCCTGGGCACAAGTGCGGGCTTGGCTTAAGGCCGGGGCACAAGTGCGGGCTAGGCTTAAGGCCGGGGCACAAGTGCGGGCTAGGCTTAAGGCCGGGGCACAAGTGCGGGCTAGGCTTAAGGCCGGGGCACAAGTGCGGGCTAGGCTTAAGGCCGGGGCACAAGTGCGGGCTAGGCTTAAGGCCTGGGCACAAGTGCGGGCTAGGCTTAAGGCCTGGGCACAATTGCGGGCTAGGCTTAAGGCCTGGGCACAAGTGCGGGCTAGGCTTAAGGCCTGGGCACAAGTGCGGGCTAGGCTTACAGCCTGGGCACAAGTGCGGGCTAGGCTTAAGGCCTGGGCACAAGTGCGGGCTAGGCTTAAGGCCTGGGCACAAGTGCGGGCTAGGCTTAAGGCCGGGGCACAAGTGCGGGCTAGGCTTAAGGCCGGGGCACAAGTGCGGGCAAGGCTTAAGGCCGGGGCACAAGTGCGGGCTAGGCTTAAGGCCGGGGCACAAGTGCGGGCTAGGCTTAAGGCCGGGGCACAAGTGCGGGCTAGGCTTAAGGCCTGGGCACAAGTGCGGGCTAGGCTTAAGGCCTGGGCACAAGTGCGGGCTAGGCTTAAGGCCTGGGTACAAGTGCGGGCTAGGCTTAAGGCCTGGGCACAAGTGCGGGCTAGGCTTAAAGCCTGGGCACAAGTGCGGGCTAGGCTTAAGGCCTGGGCACAAGTGCGGGCTAGGCTTAAGGCCTGGGCACAAGTGCGGGCTAGGCTTAAGGCCTGGGCACAAGTGCGGGCAAGGCTTAAGGCCTGGGCACAAGTGCAGTGCTGGCTAGGATCAAGGCAGGGGCCACAAGTGCCGGCTAGGCTTAAGGCATAGGCACAAGTGCGGGCTAGGCTTAAGGCCTGGGCACAAGTGCGGGCTAGGCTTAAGGCATGGGCACAAGTGCAGTGCTGGCTAGGATCAAGGCAGGGGGGGCACAAGTGCTGGCTAGGCTTAAGGCATTCAGCTAACTCTTTGCACTCTTTGCATAAAGGGTTAGGCACCCATAGGGGTGAAGAGCTAGCTTTCACCCCTCTACTCTGTACTTGGACATTTAGGACTAGATCCTTTGTTGTACAGTGCGGAGCCTCTCCATAACCCCATGCTCCAAGCGACCAGGCACTTCTTGTCTGTCCTCCGTAAATGGGTAATGCCTTCTCCCCAATTACAGTCGAGCATGCGCATTCAGACGGGACAAGAGCGAAGAGCGTAAAGTTGGCCCTATGTGCATAACCAACATGAAGCTGAAGACAAAAACAAACAAACAAGCATTCAAGGGGCTCAAAAGTGCAGGCTAGGCTTAAGGCCTGGGCACAAGTGCGGGCTAGGCTTAAGGCCTGGGCACAAGTGCGGGCTAGGCTTAAGGCCTGGGCACAAGTGCGGGCTAGGCTTAAGGCCTGGGCACAAGTGCGGGCTAGGCTTAAGGCCTGGGCACAAGTGCGGGCTAGGCTTAAGGCCTGGGCACAAGTGCGGGCTAGGCTTAAGGCCTGGGCACAAGTGCGGGCTAGGCTTAAGGCCTGGGCACAAGTGCGGGCTAGGCTTAAGGCCTGGGCACAAGTGCGGGCTAGGCTTAAGGCCTGGGCACAAGTGCGGGCTAGGCTTAAGGCCTGGGCACAAGTGCGGGCTAGGCTTAAGGCCTGGGCACAAGTGCGGGCTAGGCTTAAGGCCTGGGCACAAGTGCGGGCTAGGCTTAAGGCCTGGGCACAAGTGCGGGCTAGGCTTAAGGCCTGGGCACAAGTGCGGGCTAGGCTTAAGGCCTGGGCACAAGTGCGGGCTAGGCTTAAAGCCTGGGCACAAGTGCGGGCTAGGCTTAAGGCCTGGGCACAAGTGCGGGCTAGGCTTAAGGCCTGGGCACAAGTGCGGGCTAGGCTTAAGGCCTGGGCACAAGTGCAGTGCTGGCTAGGATCAAGGCAGGGGCCACAAGTGCCGGCTAGGCTTAAGGCATAGGCACAAGTGCGGGCTAGGCTTAAGGCATGGGCACAAGTGCGGGCTAGGCTTAAGGCATGGGCACAAGTGCAGTGCTGGCTAGGATCAAGGCAGGGGCCACAAGTGCGGGCTAGGCTTAAAGCCTGGGCACAAGTGCGGGCTAGGCTTAAGGCCTGGGCACAAGTGCTGGCTAGGCTTAAGGCCTGGGCACAAGTGCGGGCTAGGCTTAAGGCCTGGGCACAAGTGCGGGCTAGGCTTAAGGCCTGGGCACAAGTGCAGTGCTGGCTAGGATCAAGGCAGGGGCCACAAGTGCCGGCTAGGCTTAAGGCATAGGCACAAGTGCGGGCTAGGCTTAAGGCATGGGCACAAGTGCGGGCTAGGCTTAAGGCATGGGCACAAGTGCAGTGCTGGCTAGGATCAAGGCAGGGGGGGCACAAGTGCTGGCTAGGCTTAAGGCATTCAGCTAACTCTCTGCACTCTTTGCATAAAGGGTTAGGCACCCATAGGGGTGAAGAGCTAGCTTTCACCCCTCTACTCTGTACTTGGACATTTAGGACTAGATCCTTTGTTGTACAGTGCGGAGCCTCTCCATAACCCCATGCTCCAAGCGACCAGGCACTTCTTGTCTGTCCTCCGTAAATGGGTAATGCCTTCTTCCCCAATTACAGTCGAGCATGCGCATTCAGACGGGACAAGAGCGAAGAGCGTAAAGTTGGCCCTATGTGCATAACCAACATGAAGCTGAAGACAAAAACAAACAAGCATTCAAGGGGCTCAAAAGTGCAGGCTAGGCTTAAGGCCTGGGCACAAGTGCGGGCTAGGCTTAAGGCCTGGGCACAAGTGCGGGCTAGGCTTAAGGCCTGGGCACAAGTGCGGGCTTGGCTTAAGGCCTGGGCACAAGTGAGGGCTAGGCTTAAGGCCTGGGCACAAGTGCGGGCTAGGCTTAAGGCCTGGGCACAAGTGCCGGCTAGGCTTAAGGCCTGGGCACAAGTGCGGGCTAGGCTTAAGGCCTGGGCACAAGTGCGGGCTAGGCTTAAGGCCTGGGCACAAGTGCGGGCTAGGCTTAAGGCCTGGGCACAAGTGCGGGCTAGGCTTAAGGCCTGGGCACAAGTGCGGGCTAGGCTTAAGGCCTGGGCACAAGTGGTGGCTAGGATCAAGGCAGGGGGCACAAGTGCGGGCTAGGCTTAAGGCCTGGGCACAAGTGCGGGCTAGGCTTAAGGCCTGGGCACAAGTGCGGGCTAGGCTTAAGGCCTGGGCACAAGTGCGGGCTAGGCTTAAGGCCTGGGCACAAGTGCGGGCTAGGCTTAAGGCCTGGGCACAAGTGCGGGCTAGGCTTAAGGCCTGGGCACAAGTGCGGGCTAGGCTTAAGGCCTGGGCACAAGTGCGGGCTAGGCTTAAGGCCTGGGCACAAGTGCGGGCTAGGCTTAAGGCCTGGGCACAAGTGCGGGCTAGGCTTAAGGCCTGGGCACAAATGCGGGCTTGGCTTAAGGCAGAGGCACAAGTGCGGGCTAGGCTTAAGGCCGGGGCACAAGTGCGGGCTAGGCTTAAGGCCGGGGCACAAGTGCGGGCTAGGCTTAAGGCCGGGGCACAAGTGCGGGCTAGGCTTAAGGCCTGGGCACAAGTGCGGGCTAGGCTTAAGGCCTGGGCACAAGTGCGGGCTAGGCTTAAGGCCTGGGCACAAGTGCGGGCTAGGCTTAAGGCCTGGGCACAAGTGCGGGCTTGGCTTAAGGCCTGGGCACAAGTGCGGGCTAGGCTTAAGGCCTGGGCACAAGTGCGGGCTAGGCTTAAGGCCTGGGCAAAAGTGCGGGCTAGGCTTAAGGCCTGGGCACAAGTGCGGGCTAGGCTTAAGGCCTGGGCACAAGTGCGGGCTAGGCTTAAGGCCTGGGCACAAGTGCGGGCTAGGCTTAAGGCCTGGGCACAAGTGCGGGCTAGGCTTAAGGCCTGGGCACAAGTGCGGGCTAGGCTTAAGGCAGGGGCACAAGTGCGGGCTAGGCTTAAGGCAGGGGCACAAGTGCGGGCTTGGCTTAAGGCCTGGGCACAAGTGCGGGCTAGGCTTAAGGCCTGGGCACAAGTGCGGGCTAGGCTTAAGGCATGGGCACAAGTGCAGTGCTGGCTAGGATCAAGGCAGGGGGCACAAGTGCTGGCTAGGCTTAAGGCATTCAGCTAACTCTTTGCACTCTTTGCATAAAGGGTTAGGCACCCATAGGGGTGAAGATCTAGCTTTCACCCCTCTACTCTTTACTTGGACATTTAGGATTAGATCCTTTGTTGTACAGTGCGGAGCCTCTCCATAACCCCATGCTCCAAGCGACCAGGCACTTCTTGTCTGTCCTCCGTAAATGGGTAATGCCTTCTTCCCCAATTACAGTCGTGCATGCGCATTCAGACGGGACAAGAGCGAAGAGCGTAAAGCTGGCCCTATGTGCATAACCAACATGAAGCTGAAGACAAAAACCAACAAACAAGCATTCAAGGGGCTCAAAAGTGCGGGCTAGGCTTAAGGCATGGGCACAAGTGAGGGCTAGGCGTAAGGCCTGGGCACAAGTGCGGGCTAGGCTTAAGGCCTGGGCACAAGTGCGGGCTAGGCTTAAGGCCTGGGCACAAGTGCAGGCTAGGCTTAAGGCCTGGGCACAAGTGCGGGCTAGGCTTAAGGCCTGGGCACAAGTGCGGGCTAGGCTTAAGGCCTGGGCACAAGTGCGGGCTAGGCTTAAGGCCTGGGCACAAGTGCGGGCTAGGCTTAAGGCCTGGGCACAAGTGCGGGCTAGGCTTAAGGCATGGGCACAAGTGCGGGCTAGGCTTAAGGCCTGGGCACAAGTGCGGGCTAGGCTTAAGGCCTGGGCACAAGTGCAGTGCTGGCTAGCATCAAGGCAGGGGGCACAAGTGCTGGCTAGGCTTAAGGCATTCAGCTAACTCTTTGCACTCTTTGCATAAAGGGTTAGGCACCCATAGGGGTGAAGAGCTAGCTTTCACCCCTCTACTCTGTACTTGGACATTTAGGACTAGATCCTTTGTTGCACAGTGCGGAGCCTCTCCATAACCCCATGCTCCAAGCGACCAGGCACTTCTTGTCTGTCCTCCGTAAATGGGTAATGCCTTCTTCCCCAATTACAGTCATGCATGCGCATTCAGACGGGACAAGAGCGAAGAGCGTAAAGCTGGCCCTATGTGCATAACCAACATGAAGCTGAAGACAAAAACAAACAAACAAGCATTCAAGGGGCTCAAAAGTGCAGGCTAGGCTTAAGGCCTGGGCACAAGCGCGGGCTAGGCTTAAGGCCTGGGCACAAGTGCTGGCTAGGATCAAGGCAGGGGGCACAAGTGCGGGCTAGGCTTAAGGCCTGGGCACAAGTGCGGGCTAGGCTTAAGGCCTGGGCACAAGTGCGGGCTAGGCTTAAGGCCTGGGCACAAGTGCGGGCTAGGATCAAGGCCTGGGCACAAGTGCGGGCTAGGATCAAGGCAGGGGGCACAAGTGCGGGCTAGGCTTAAGGCCTGGGCACAAGTGCGGGCTAGGCTTAAGGCCTGGGCACAAGTGCGGGCTAGGCTTAAGGCCTGGGCACAAGTGCGGGCTAGGCTTAAGGCCTGGGCACAAGTGCGGGCTAGGCTTAAGGCCTGGGCACAAGTGCGGGCTAGGCTTAAGGCCTGGGCACAAGTGCGGGCTAGGCTTAAGGCCTGGGCACAAGTGCGGGCTAGGCTTAAGGCCTGGGCACAAGTGCGGGCTAGGCTTAAGGCCTGGGCACAAGTGCGGGCTAGGCAGTGCGGGCTAGGCTTAAGGCCTGGGCACAAGTGCAGTGCTGGCTAGGATCAAGGCAGGGGCCACAAGTGCCGGCTAGGCTTAAGGCATAGGCACAAGTGCGGGCTAGGCTTAAGGCATGGGCACAAGTGCAGTGCTGGCTAGGATCAAGGCGGGGGGGCACAAGTGCTGGCTAGGCTTAAGGCATTCAGCTAACTCTTTGCACTCTTTGCATAAAGGGTTAGGCACCCATAGGGGTGAAGAGCTAGCTTTCACCCCTCTACTCTGTACTTGGACATATAGGACTAGATCCTTTGTTGTACAGTGCGGAGCCTCTCCATAACCCCATGCTCCAAGCGACCAGGCACTTCTTGTCTGTCCTCCGTAAATGGGTAATGCCTTCTTCCCCAATTACAGTCGAGCATGCGCATTCAGACGGGACAAGAGCGAAGAGCGTAAAGTTGGCCCTATGTGCATAACCAACATGAAGCTGAAGACAAAAACAAACAAACAAACAAGCATTCAAGGGGCTCAAAAGTGCGCGCTAGGCTTAAGGCCTGGGCACAAGTGCGGGCTAGGCTTAAGGCCTGGGCACAAGTGCAAGCTAGGCTTAAGGCCTGGGCACAAGTGCAGGCTAGGCTTAAGGCCTGGGCACAAGTGCGGGCTAGGCTTAAGGCCTGGGCACAAGTGTGGGCTAGGCTTAAGGCCTGGGCACAAGTGCGGGCTAGGCTTAAGGCCTGGGCACAAGTGCGGGCTAGGCTTAAGGCCTGGGCACAAGTGCGGGCTAGGCTTAAGGCCTGGGCACAAGTGCGGGCTAGGCTTAAGGCCTGGGCACAAGTGCGGGCTAGGCTTAAGGCCTGGGCACAAGTGCGGGCTAGGCTTAAGGCCTGGGCACAAGTGCGGGCTAGGCTTAAGGCCGGGGCACAAGTGCGGGCTAGGCTTAAGGCCGGGGCACAAGTGCGGGCTAGGCTTAAGGCCTGGGCACAAGTGCGGGCTAGGCTTAAGGCCGGGGCACAAGTGCGGGCTAGGCTTAAGGCCTCAGCACAAGTGCGGGCTAGGCTTAAGGCCTGGGCACAAGTGCGGGCTAGGCTTAAGGCAGGGGCACAAGTGCGGGCTTGGCTTAAGGCCGGGGCACAAGTGCGGACTAGGCTTAAGGCCGGGGCACAAGTGCGGGCTAGGCTTAAGGCCGGGGCACAAGTGCGGGCTAGGCTTAAGGCCGGGGCACAAGTGCGGGCTAGGCTTAAGGCCTGGGCACAAGTGCGGGCTAGGCTTAAGGCCGGGGCACAAGTGCGGGTTAGGCTTAAGGCCTGGGCACAAGTGCGGGCTAGGCTTAAGGCCTGGGCACAAGTGCGGGCTAGGCTTAAAGCCTGGGCACAAGTGCGGGCTAGGCTTAAGGCCTGGGCACAAGTGCGGGCTAGGCTTAAGGCCTGGGCACAAGTGCGGGCTAGGCTTAAGGCCTGGGCACAAGTGCGGGCTAGGCTTAAGGCCTGGGCACAAGTGCAGTGCTGGCTAGGATCAAGGCAGGGGCCACAAGTGCCGGCTAGGCTTAAGGCATAGGCACAAGTACGGGCTAGGCTTAAGGCATGGGCACAAGTGCGGGCTAGGCTTAAGGCATGGGCACAAGTGCAGTGCTGGCTAGGATCAAGGTAGGGGGGCACAAGTGCTGGCTAGGCTTAAGGCATTCAGCTAACTCTTTGCACTCTTTGCATAAAGGGTTAGGCACCCATAGGGGTGAAGAGCTAGCTTTCACCCCTCTACTCTGTACTTGGACATTTAGGACTAAATCCTTTGTTGTACAGTGCGGAGCCTCTCCATAACCCCATGCTCCAAGCGACCAGGCACTTCTTGTCTGTCCTCCGTAAATGGGTAATGCCTTCTTCCCCAATTACAGTCGAGCATGCGCATTCAGACGGGACAAGAGCGAAGAGCGTAAAGTTGGCCCTATGTGCATAACCAACATGAAGCTGAAGACAAAAACAAACAAACAAACAAGCATTCAAGGGGCTCAAAAGTGCAGGCTAGGCTTAAGGCCTGGGCACAAGTGCGGGCTAGGCTTAAGGCCTGGGCACAAGTGCGGGCGAGGCTTAAGGCCTGGGCACAAGTGCGGGCTAGGCTTAAGGCCTGGGCACAAGTGCGGGCTAGGCTTAAGGCCTGGGCACAAGTGCGGGCTAGGCTTAAGGCCTGGGCACAAGTGCGGGCTAGGCTTAAGGCCTGGGCACAAGTGCGGGCTAGGCTTAAGGCCTGGGCACAAGTGCGGGCTAGGCTTAAGGCCTGGGCACAAGTGCGGGCTAGGCTTAAGGCCTGGGCACAAGTGCGGGCTAGGCTTAAGGCCTGGGCACAAGTGCGGGCTAGGCTTAAGGCCTGGGCACAAGTGCGGGCTAGGCTTAAGGCCGGGGCACAAGTGCGGGCTAGGCTTAAGGCCGGGGCACAAGTGCGGGCTAGGCTTAAGGCCTGGGCACAAGTGCGGGCTAGGCTTAAGGCCTGGGCACAAGTGCGGGTTAGGCTTAAGGCCTGGGCACAAGTGCGGGCTAGGCTTAAGGCCTGGGCACAAGTGCGGGCTAGGCTTAAAGCATGGGCACAAGTGCGGGCTAGGCTCAAGGCCTGGGCACAAGTGCGGGCTAGGCTTAAGGCCTGGGCACAAGTGCGGGCTAGGCTTAAGGCCTGGGCACAAGTGCGGGCTAGGCTTAAGGCCTGGGCACAAGTGCGGGCTAGGCTTAAGGCCTGGGCACAAGTGCGGGCTAGGCTTAAGGCCTGGGCACAAGTGCGGGCTAGGCTTAAGGCCTGGGCACAAGTGCGGGCTAGGCTTAAGGCCTGGGCACAAGTGCGGGCTAGGCTTAAGGCCTGGGCACAAGTGCGGGCTAGGCTTAAGGCCTGGGCACAAGTGCAGGCTAGGCTTAAGGCCTGGGCACAAGTGCGGGCTAGGCTTAAGGCCTGGGCACAAGTGCGGGCTAGGCTTAAGGCCTGGGCACAAGTGCGGGCTAGGCTTAAGGCATGGGCACAAGTGCAGTGCTGGCTAGGATCAAGGCAGGGGGGGCACAAGTGCTGGCTAGGCTTAAGGCATTCAGCTAACTCTTTGCACTCTTTGCATAAAGGGTTAGGCACCCATAGGGGTGAAGAGCTAGCTTTCACCCCTCTACTCTGTACTTGGACATTTAGGACTAGATCCTTTGTTGCACAGTGCGGAGCCTCTCCATAACCCCATGCTCCAAGCGACCAGGCACTTCTTGTCTGTCCTCCGTAAATGGGTAATGCCTTCTTCCCCAATTACAGTCGTGCATGCGCATTAAGACGGGACAAGAGCGAAGAGCGTAAAGCTGGCCCTATGTGCATAACCAACATGAAGCTGAAGACAAAAACAAACAAACAAGCATTCAAGGGGCTCAAAAGTGCAGGCTAGGCTTAAGGCCTGGGCACAAGTGCGGGTTAGGCTTAAGGCCTGGGCACAAGTGCGGGCTAGGCTTAAGGCCTGGGCACAAGTGCGAGCTAGGCTTAAGGCCTGGGCACAAGTGCGGGCGAGGCTTAAGGCCTGGGCACAAGTGCGGGCTAGGCTTAAGGCCTGGGCACAAGTGCGGGCTAGGCTTAAGGCCTGGGCACAAGTACGGGCTAGGCTTAAGGCCTGGGCACAAGTGCGGGCTAGGCTTAAGCCTGGGCACAAGTGCGGGCTAGGCTTAAGGCCTGGGCACAAGTGCGGGCTAGGCTTAAGGCAGGGGGCACAAGTGCGGGCTAGGCTTAAGGCCTGGGCACAAGTGCGGGCTAGGCTTAAGGCCTGGGCACAAGTGCGGGCTAGGCTTAAGGCCTGGGCACAAGTGCGGGCTAGGCTTAAGGCCTGGGCACAAGTGCGGGCTAGGCTTAAGGCCTGGGCACAAGTGCGGGCTAGGCTTAAGGCCTGGGCACAAGTGCGAGCTAGGCTTAAGGCCTGGGCACAAGTGCGGGCGAGGCTTAAGGCCTGGGCACAAGTGCGGGCTAGGCTTAAGGCCTGGGCACAAGTGCGGGCTAGGCTTAAGGCCTGGGCACAAGTACGGGCTAGGCTTAAGGCCTGGGCACAAGTGCGGGCTAGGCTTAAGCCTGGGCACAAGTGCGGGCTAGGCTTAAGGCCTGGGCACAAGTGCGGGCTAGGCTTAAGGCAGGGGGCACAAGTGCGGGCTAGGCTTAAGGCCTGGGCACAAGTGCGGGCTAGGCTTAAGGCCTGGGCACAAGTGCGGGCTAGGCTTAAGGCCTGGGCACAAGTGCGGGCTAGGCTTAAGGCCTGGGCACAAGTGCGGGCTAGGCTTAAGGCCTGGGCACAAGTGCGGGCTAGGCTTAAGGCCTGGGCACAAGTGCGGGCTAGGCTTAAGGCCTGGGCACAAGTGCGGGCTAGGCTTAAGGCCTGGGCACAAGTGCGGGCTAGGCTTAAGGCCTGGGCACAAGTGCGGGCTAGGCTTAAGGCCTGGGCACAAGTGCGGGCTAGGCTTAAGGCCTGGGCACAAGTGCGGGCTAGGCTTAAGGCCTGGGCACAAGTGCGGGCTAGGCTTAAGGCCGGGGCACAAGTGCGGGCTAGGCTTAAGTCCGGGGCACAAGTGCGGGCTAGGCTTAAGGCCTGGGCACAAGTGCGGGCTAGGCTTAAGGCCGGGGCACAAGTGCGGGCTAGGCTTAAGGCCTGGGCACAAGTGCGGGCTAGGCTTAAGGCCTGGGCACAAGTGCGGGCTAGGCTTAAGGCAGGGGCACAAGTGCGGGCTTGGCTTAAGGCCGGGGCACAAGTGCGGGCTAGGCTTAAGGCCGGGGCACAAGTGCGGGCTAGGCTTAAAGCCGGGGCACAAGTGCGGGCTAGGCTTAAGGCCGGGGCACAAGTGCGGGCTAGGCTTAAGGCCTGGGCACAAGTGCGGGCTAGGCTTAAGGCCGGGGCACAAGTGCGGGCTAGGCTTAAGTCCGGGGCACAAGTGCGGGCTAGGCTTAAGGCCTGGGCACAAGTGCGGGCTAGGCTTAAGGCCGGGGCACAAGTGCGGGCTAGGCTTAAGGCCTGGGCACAAGTGCGGGCTAGGCTTAAGGCCTGGGCACAAGTGCGGGCTAGGCTTAAGGCAGGGGCACAAGTGCGGGCTTGGCTTAAGGCCGGGGCACAAGTGCGGGCTAGGCTTAAGGCCGGGGCACAAGTGCGGGCTAGGCTTAAAGCCGGGGCACAAGTGCGGGCTAGGCTTAAGGCCGGGGCACAAGTGCGGGCTAGGCTTAAGGCCTGGGCACAAGTGCGGGCTAGGCTTATGGCCGGGGCACAAGTGCGGGTTAGGCTTAAGGCCTGGGCACAAGTGCGGGCTAGGCTTAAGGCCTGGGCACAAGTGCGGGTTAGGCTTAAGGCCTGGGCACAAGTGCGGGCTAGGCTTAAAGCCTGGGCACAAGTGCGGGCTAGGCTTAAGGCCTGGGCACAAGTGCGGGCTAGGCTTAAGGCCTGGGCACAAGTGCGGGCTAGGCTTAAGGCCTGGGCACAAGTGCGGGCTAGGCTTAAGGCATGGGCACAAGTGCAGTGCTGGCTAGGATCAAGGCAGGGGGGGCACAAGTGCTGGCTAGGCTTAAGGCATTCAGCTAACTCTTTGCACTCTTTGCATAAAGGGTTAGGCACCCATAGGGGTGAAGAGCTAGCATTCACCCCTCTACTCTGTACTTGGACATTTAGGACTAGATCCTTTGTTGTACAGTGCGGAGCCTCTCCATAACCCCATGCTCCAAGCGACCAGGCACTTCTTGTCTGTCCTCCGTAAATGGGTAATGCCTTCTTCCCCAATTACAGTCGTGCATGCGCATTCAGACGGGACAAGAGCGAAGAGCGTAAAGCTGGCCCTATGTGCATAACCAACATGAAGCTGAAGACAAAAACAAACAAGCATTCAAGGGGATCAAAAGTGCAGGCTAGGCTTAAGGCCTGGGCACAAGTGCGGGTTAGGCTTAAGGCCTGGGCACAAGTGCGGGCTAGGCTTAAGGCCTGGGCACAAGTGCGGGCTAGGCTTAAGGCCTGGGCACAAGTGCGAGCTAGGCTTAAGGCCTGGGCACAAGTGCGGGCTAGGCTTAAGGCCTGGGCACAAGTGCGGGCTAGGCTTAAGGCCTGGGCACAAGTGCGGGCTAGGCTTAAGGCCTGGGCACAAGTGCGGGCTAGGCTTAAGGCCTGGGCACAAGTGCGGGCTAGGCTTAAGGCCTGGGCACAAGTGCGGGCTAGGCTTAAGGCCTGGGCACAAGTGCGGGCTAGGCTTAAGGCCTGGGCACAAGTGCGGGCTAGGCTTAAGGCCTGGGCACAAGTGCGGGCTAGGCTTAAGGCCTGGGCACAAGTGCGGGCTAGGCTTAAGGCCTGGGCACAAGTGCGGGCTAGGCTTAAGGCCTGGGCACAAGTGCGGGCTAGGCTTAAGGCCTGGGCACAAGTGCGGGCTAGGCTTAAGGCCTGGGCACAAGTGCGGGCTAGGCTTAAGGCCTGGGCACAAGTGCGGGCTAGGCTTAAGGCCTGGGCACAAGTGCGGGCTAGGCTTAAGGCCTGGGCACAAGTGCGGGCTAGGCTTAAGGCCTGGGCACAAGTGCGGGCTAAGCTTAAGGCCTGGGCACAAGTGCGGGCTAGGCTTAAGGCCTGGGCACAAGTGCGGGCTAGGCTTAAGGCCTGGGCACAAGTGCAGGCTAGGCTTTATTCCTGGGCACAAGTGCGGGCTTGGCTTAAGGCATTCAGCTAACTCTTTGCACTCTTTGCATAAAGGGTTAGGCACCCATAGGGGTGAAGAGCTAGCTTTCACCCCTCTACTCTGTACTTGGACATTTAGGACTAGATCCTTTGTTGTACAGTGCGGAGCCTCTCCATAACCCCATGCTCCAAGCGACCAGGCACTTCTTGTCTGTCCTCCGTAAATGGGTAATGCCTTCTCCCCAATTACAGTCGAGCATGCGCATTCAGACGGGACAAGAGCGAAGAGCGTAAAGTTGGCCCTATGTGCATAACCAACATGAAGCTGAAGACAAAAACAAACAAACAAGCATTCAAGGGGCTCAAAAGTGCAGGCTAGGCTTAAGGCCTGGGCACAAGTGCGGGCTAGGCTTAAGGCCTGGGCACAAGTGCGGGCTAGGCTTAAGGCCTGGGCACAAGTGCGGGCTAGGCTTAAGGCCTGGGCACAAGTGCGGGCTAGGCTTAAGGCCTGGGCACAAGTGCGGGCTAGGCTTAAGGCCTGGGCACAAGTGCGGGCTAGGCTTAAGGCCTGGGCACAAGTGCGGGCTAGGCTTAAGGCCTGGGCACAAGTGCGGGCTAGGCTTAAGGCCTGGGCACAAGTGCGGGCTAGGCTTAAGGCCTGGGCACAAGTGCGGGCTAGGCTTAAGGCCTGGGCACAAGTGCGGGCTAGGCTTAAGGCCTGGGCACAAGTGCGGGCTAGGCTTAAGGCCTGGGCACAAGTGCGGGCTAGGCTTAAGGCCTGGGCACAAGTGCGGGCTAGGCTTAAGGCCTGGGCACAAGTGCGGGCTAGGCTTAAAGCCTGGGCACAAGTGCGGGCTAGGCTTAAGGCCTGGGCACAAGTGCGGGCTAGGCTTAAGGCCTGGGCACAAGTGCGGGCTAGGCTTAAGGCCTGGGCACAAGTGCAGTGCTGGCTAGGATCAAGGCAGGGGCCACAAGTGCCGGCTAGGCTTAAGGCATAGGCACAAGTGCGGGCTAGGCTTAAGGCATGGGCACAAGTGCGGGCTAGGCTTAAGGCATGGGCACAAGTGCAGTGCTGGCTAGGATCAAGGCAGGGGCCACAAGTGCAGGCTAGGCTTAAAGCCTGGGCACAAGTGCGGGCTAGGCTTAAGGCCTGGGCACAAGTGCTGGCTAGGCTTAAGGCCTGGGCACAAGTGCGGGCTAGGCTTAAGGCCTGGGCACAAGTGCGGGCTAGGCTTAAGGCCTGGGCACAAGTGCAGTGCTGGCTAGGATCAAGGCAGGGGCCACAAGTGCCGGCTAGGCTTAAGGCATAGGCACAAGTGCGGGCTAGGCTTAAGGCATGGGCACAAGTGCGGGCTAGGCTTAAGGCATGGGCACAAGTGCAGTGCTGGCTAGGATCAAGGCAGGGGGGGCACAAGTGCTGGCTAGGCTTAAGGCATTCAGCTAACTCTCTGCACTCTTTGCATAAAGGGTTAGGCACCCATAGGGGTGAAGAGCTAGCTTTCACCCCTCTACTCTGTACTTGGACATTTAGGACTAGATCCTTTGTTGTACAGTGCGGAGCCTCTCCATAACCCCATGCTCCAAGCGACCAGGCACTTCTTGTCTGTCCTCCGTAAATGGGTAATGCCTTCTTCCCCAATTACAGTCGAGCATGCGCATTCAGACGGGACAAGAGCGAAGAGCGTAAAGTTGGCCCTATGTGCATAACCAACATGAAGCTGAAGACAAAAACAAACAAGCATTCAAGGGGCTCAAAAGTGCAGGCTAGGCTTAAGGCCTGGGCACAAGTGCGGGCTAGGCTTAAGGCCTGGGCACAAGTGCGGGCTAGGCTTAAGGCCTGGGCACAAGTGCGGGCTTGGCTTAAGGCCTGGGCACAAGTGAGGGCTAGGCTTAAGGCCTGGGCACAAGTGCGGGCTAGGCTTAAGGCCTGGGCACAAGTGCCGGCTAGGCTTAAGGCCTGGGCACAAGTGCGGGCTAGGCTTAAGGCCTGGGCACAAGTGCGGGCTAGGCTTAAGGCCTGGGCACAAGTGCGGGCTAGGCTTAAGGCCTGGGCACAAGTGCGGGCTAGGCTTATGGCCGGGGCACAAGTGCGGGTTAGGCTTAAGGCCTGGGCACAAGTGCGGGCTAGGCTTAAGGCCTGGGCACAAGTGCGGGTTAGGCTTAAGGCCTGGGCACAAGTGCGGGCTAGGCTTAAAGCCTGGGCACAAGTGCGGGCTAGGCTTAAGGCCTGGGCACAAGTGCGGGCTAGGCTTAAGGCCTGGGCACAAGTGCGGGCTAGGCTTAAGGCCTGGGCACAAGTGCGGGCTAGGCTTAAGGCATGGGCACAAGTGCAGTGCTGGCTAGGATCAAGGCAGGGGGGGCACAAGTGCTGGCTAGGCTTAAGGCATTCAGCTAACTCTTTGCACTCTTTGCATAAAGGGTTAGGCACCCATAGGGGTGAAGAGCTAGCATTCACCCCTCTACTCTGTACTTGGACATTTAGGACTAGATCCTTTGTTGTACAGTGCGGAGCCTCTCCATAACCCCATGCTCCAAGCGACCAGGCACTTCTTGTCTGTCCTCCGTAAATGGGTAATGCCTTCTTCCCCAATTACAGTCGTGCATGCGCATTCAGACGGGACAAGAGCGAAGAGCGTAAAGCTGGCCCTATGTGCATAACCAACATGAAGCTGAAGACAAAAACAAACAAGCATTCAAGGGGATCAAAAGTGCAGGCTAGGCTTAAGGCCTGGGCACAAGTGCGGGTTAGGCTTAAGGCCTGGGCACAAGTGCGGGCTAGGCTTAAGGCCTGGGCACAAGTGCGGGCTAGGCTTAAGGCCTGGGCACAAGTGCGAGCTAGGCTTAAGGCCTGGGCACAAGTGCGGGCTAGGCTTAAGGCCTGGGCACAAGTGCGGGCTAGGCTTAAGGCCTGGGCACAAGTGCGGGCTAGGCTTAAGGCCTGGGCACAAGTGCGGGCTAGGCTTAAGGCCTGGGCACAAGTGCGGGCTAGGCTTAAGGCCTGGGCACAAGTGCGGGCTAGGCTTAAGGCCTGGGCACAAGTGCGGGCTAGGCTTAAGGCCTGGGCACAAGTGCGGGCTAGGCTTAAGGCCTGGGCACAAGTGCGGGCTAGGCTTAAGGCCTGGGCACAAGTGCGGGCTAGGCTTAAGGCCTGGGCACAAGTGCGGGCTAGGCTTAAGGCCTGGGCACAAGTGCGGGCTAGGCTTAAGGCCTGGGCACAAGTGCGGGCTAGGCTTAAGGCCTGGGCACAAGTGCGGGCTAGGCTTAAGGCCTGGGCACAAGTGCGGGCTAGGCTTAAGGCCTGGGCACAAGTGCGGGCTAGGCTTAAGGCCTGGGCACAAGTGCGGGCTAGGCTTAAGGCCTGGGCACAAGTGCGGGCTAAGCTTAAGGCCTGGGCACAAGTGCGGGCTAGGCTTAAGGCCTGGGCACAAGTGCGGGCTAGGCTTAAGGCCTGGGCACAAGTGCAGGCTAGGCTTTATTCCTGGGCACAAGTGCGGGCTTGGCTTAAGGCATTCAGCTAACTCTTTGCACTCTTTGCATAAAGGGTTAGGCACCCATAGGGGTGAAGAGCTAGCTTTCACCCCTCTACTCTGTACTTGGACATTTAGGACTAGATCCTTTGTTGTACAGTGCGGAGCCTCTCCATAACCCCATGCTCCAAGCGACCAGGCACTTCTTGTCTGTCCTCCGTAAATGGGTAATGCCTTCTCCCCAATTACAGTCGAGCATGCGCATTCAGACGGGACAAGAGCGAAGAGCGTAAAGTTGGCCCTATGTGCATAACCAACATGAAAGGCCTGGGCACAAGTGCGGGCTAGGCTTAAGGCCTGGGCACAAGTGCGGGCTAGG
This sequence comes from Ranitomeya imitator, assembly GCF_032444005.1. NCBI lineage: Eukaryota > Metazoa > Chordata > Amphibia > Anura > Dendrobatidae > Ranitomeya > Ranitomeya imitator. The sequence continues at coordinate 144,497 of NW_027194320.1, forward strand.
CTTAAGGCCTGGGCACAAGTGCGGGCTAGGCTTAAGGCCTGGGCACAAGTGCGGGCTAGGCTTAAGGCCTGGGCACAAGTGCGGGCTAGGCTTAAGGCCTGGGCACAAGTGCGGGCTAGGCTTAAGGCCTGGGCACAAGTGCGGGCTAGGCTTAAGGCCTGGGCACAAGTGCGGGCTAGGCTTAAGGCCTGGGCACAAGTGCGGGCTAGGCTTAAGGCCTGGGCACAAGTGCGGGCTAGGCTTAAGGCCTGGGCACAAGTGCGGGCTAGGCTTAAGGCCTGGGCACAAGTGCGGGCTAGGCTTAAGGCCTGGGCACAAGTGCGGGCTAGGCTTAAGGCCTGGGCACAAGTGCGGGCTAGGCTTAAGGCCTGGGCACAAGTGCGGGCTAGGCTTAAAGCCTGGGCACAAGTGCGGGCTAGGCTTAAGGCCTGGGCACAAGTGCGGGCTAGGCTTAAGGCCTGGGCACAAGTGCGGGCTAGGCTTAAGGCCTGGGCACAAGTGCAGTGCTGGCTAGGATCAAGGCAGGGGCCACAAGTGCCGGCTAGGCTTAAGGCATAGGCACAAGTGCGGGCTAGGCTTAAGGCATGGGCACAAGTGCGGGCTAGGCTTAAGGCATGGGCACAAGTGCAGTGCTGGCTAGGATCAAGGCAGGGGCCACAAGTGCAGGCTAGGCTTAAAGCCTGGGCACAAGTGCGGGCTAGGCTTAAGGCCTGGGCACAAGTGCTGGCTAGGCTTAAGGCCTGGGCACAAGTGCGGGCTAGGCTTAAGGCCTGGGCACAAGTGCGGGCTAGGCTTAAGGCCTGGGCACAAGTGCAGTGCTGGCTAGGATCAAGGCAGGGGCCACAAGTGCCGGCTAGGCTTAAGGCATAGGCACAAGTGCGGGCTAGGCTTAAGGCATGGGCACAAGTGCGGGCTAGGCTTAAGGCATGGGCACAAGTGCAGTGCTGGCTAGGATCAAGGCAGGGGGGGCACAAGTGCTGGCTAGGCTTAAGGCATTCAGCTAACTCTCTGCACTCTTTGCATAAAGGGTTAGGCACCCATAGGGGTGAAGAGCTAGCTTTCACCCCTCTACTCTGTACTTGGACATTTAGGACTAGATCCTTTGTTGTACAGTGCGGAGCCTCTCCATAACCCCATGCTCCAAGCGACCAGGCACTTCTTGTCTGTCCTCCGTAAATGGGTAATGCCTTCTTCCCCAATTACAGTCGAGCATGCGCATTCAGACGGGACAAGAGCGAAGAGCGTAAAGTTGGCCCTATGTGCATAACCAACATGAAGCTGAAGACAAAAACAAACAAGCATTCAAGGGGCTCAAAAGTGCAGGCTAGGCTTAAGGCCTGGGCACAAGTGCGGGCTAGGCTTAAGGCCTGGGCACAAGTGCGGGCTAGGCTTAAGGCCTGGGCACAAGTGCGGGCTTGGCTTAAGGCCTGGGCACAAGTGAGGGCTAGGCTTAAGGCCTGGGCACAAGTGCGGGCTAGGCTTAAGGCCTGGGCACAAGTGCCGGCTAGGCTTAAGGCCTGGGCACAAGTGCGGGCTAGGCTTAAGGCCTGGGCACAAGTGCGGGCTAGGCTTAAGGCCTGGGCACAAGTGCGGGCTAGGCTTAAGGCCTGGGCACAAGTGCGGGCTAGGCTTAAGGCCTGGGCACAAGTGCGGGCTAGGCTTAAGGCCTGGGCACAAGTGGTGGCTAGGATCAAGGCAGGGGGCACAAGTGCGGGCTAGGCTTAAGGCCTGGGCACAAGTGCGGGCTAGGCTTAAGGCCTGGGCACAAGTGCGGGCTAGGCTTAAGGCCTGGGCACAAGTGCGGGCTAGGCTTAAGGCCTGGGCACAAGTGCGGGCTAGGCTTAAGGCCTGGGCACAAGTGCGGGCTAGGCTTAAGGCCTGGGCACAAGTGCGGGCTAGGCTTAAGGCCTGGGCACAAGTGCGGGCTAGGCTTAAGGCCTGGGCACAAGTGCGGGCTAGGCTTAAGGCCTGGGCACAAGTGCGGGCTAGGCTTAAGGCCTGGGCACAAATGCGGGCTTGGCTTAAGGCAGAGGCACAAGTGCGGGCTAGGCTTAAGGCCGGGGCACAAGTGCGGGCTAGGCTTAAGGCCGGGGCACAAGTGCGGGCTAGGCTTAAGGCCGGGGCACAAGTGCGGGCTAGGCTTAAGGCCTGGGCACAAGTGCGGGCTAGGCTTAAGGCCTGGGCACAAGTGCGGGCTAGGCTTAAGGCCTGGGCACAAGTGCGGGCTAGGCTTAAGGCCTGGGCACAAGTGCGGGCTAGGCTTAAGGCCTGGGCACAAGTGCGGGCTTGGCTTAAGGCCTGGGCACAAGTGCGGGCTAGGCTTAAGGCCTGGGCACAAGTGCGGGCTAGGCTTAAGGCCTGGGCAAAAGTGCGGGCTAGGCTTAAGGCCTGGGCACAAGTGCGGGCTAGGCTTAAGGCCTGGGCACAAGTGCGGGCTAGGCTTAAGGCCTGGGCACAAGTGCGGGCTAGGCTTAAGGCCTGGGCACAAGTGCGGGCTAGGCTTAAGGCCTGGGCACAAGTGCGGGCTAGGCTTAAGGCAGGGGCACAAGTGCGGGCTAGGCTTAAGGCAGGGGCACAAGTGCGGGCTAGGCTTAAGGCCTGGGCACAAGTGCGGGCTAGGCTTAAGGCCTGGGCACAAGTGCGGGCTAGGCTTAAGGCATGGGCACAAGTGCAGTGCTGGCTAGGATCAAGGCAGGGGGCACAAGTGCTGGCTAGGCTTAAGGCATTCAGCTAACTCTTTGCACTCTTTGCATAAAGGGTTAGGCACCCATAGGGGTGAAGATCTAGCTTTCACCCCTCTACTCTTTACTTGGACATTTAGGATTAGATCCTTTGTTGTACAGTGCGGAGCCTCTCCATAACCCCATGCTCCAAGCGACCAGGCACTTCTTGTCTGTCCTCCGTAAATGGGTAATGCCTTCTTCCCCAATTACAGTCGTGCATGCGCATTCAGACGGGACAAGAGCGAAGAGCGTAAAGCTGGCCCTATGTGCATAACCAACATGAAGCTGAAGACAAAAACCAACAAACAAGCATTCAAGGGGCTCAAAAGTGCGGGCTAGGCTTAAGGCATGGGCACAAGTGAGGGCTAGGCGTAAGGCCTGGGCACAAGTGCGGGCTAGGCTTAAGGCCTGGGCACAAGTGCGGGCTAGGCTTAAGGCCTGGGCACAAGTGCAGGCTAGGCTTAAGGCCTGGGCACAAGTGCGGGCTAGGCTTAAGGCCTGGGCACAAGTGCGGGCTAGGCTTAAGGCCTGGGCACAAGTGCGGGCTAGGCTTAAGGCCTGGGCACAAGTGCGGGCTAGGCTTAAGGCCTGGGCACAAGTGCGGGCTAGGCTTAAGGCATGGGCACAAGTGCGGGCTAGGCTTAAGGCCTGGGCACAAGTGCGGGCTAGGCTTAAGGCCTGGGCACAAGTGCAGTGCTGGCTAGCATCAAGGCAGGGGGCACAAGTGCTGGCTAGGCTTAAGGCATTCAGCTAACTCTTTGCACTCTTTGCATAAAGGGTTAGGCACCCATAGGGGTGAAGAGCTAGCTTTCACCCCTCTACTCTGTACTTGGACATTTAGGACTAGATCCTTTGTTGCACAGTGCGGAGCCTCTCCATAACCCCATGCTCCAAGCGACCAGGCACTTCTTGTCTGTCCTCCGTAAATGGGTAATGCCTTCTTCCCCAATTACAGTCATGCATGCGCATTCAGACGGGACAAGAGCGAAGAGCGTAAAGCTGGCCCTATGTGCATAACCAACATGAAGCTGAAGACAAAAACAAACAAACAAGCATTCAAGGGGCTCAAAAGTGCAGGCTAGGCTTAAGGCCTGGGCACAAGCGCGGGCTAGGCTTAAGGCCTGGGCACAAGTGCTGGCTAGGATCAAGGCAGGGGGCACAAGTGCGGGCTAGGCTTAAGGCCTGGGCACAAGTGCGGGCTAGGCTTAAGGCCTGGGCACAAGTGCGGGCTAGGCTTAAGGCCTGGGCACAAGTGCGGGCTAGGATCAAGGCCTGGGCACAAGTGCGGGCTAGGATCAAGGCAGGGGGCACAAGTGCGGGCTAGGCTTAAGGCCTGGGCACAAGTGCGGGCTAGGCTTAAGGCCTGGGCACAAGTGCGGGCTAGGCTTAAGGCCTGGGCACAAGTGCGGGCTAGGCTTAAGGCCTGGGCACAAGTGCGGGCTAGGCTTAAGGCCTGGGCACAAGTGCGGGCTAGGCTTAAGGCCTGGGCACAAGTGCGGGCTAGGCTTAAGGCCTGGGCACAAGTGCGGGCTAGGCTTAAGGCCTGGGCACAAGTGCGGGCTAGGCTTAAGGCCTGGGCACAAGTGCGGGCTAGGCAGTGCGGGCTAGGCTTAAGGCCTGGGCACAAGTGCAGTGCTGGCTAGGATCAAGGCAGGGGCCACAAGTGCCGGCTAGGCTTAAGGCATAGGCACAAGTGCGGGCTAGGCTTAAGGCATGGGCACAAGTGCAGTGCTGGCTAGGATCAAGGCAGGGGGGGCACAAGTGCTGGCTAGGCTTAAGGCATTCAGCTAACTCTTTGCACTCTTTGCATAAAGGGTTAGGCACCCATAGGGGTGAAGAGCTAGCTTTCACCCCTCTACTCTGTACTTGGACATATAGGACTAGATCCTTTGTTGTACAGTGCGGAGCCTCTCCATAACCCCATGCTCCAAGCGACCAGGCACTTCTTGTCTGTCCTCCGTAAATGGGTAATGCCTTCTTCCCCAATTACAGTCGAGCATGCGCATTCAGACGGGACAAGAGCGAAGAGCGTAAAGTTGGCCCTATGTGCATAACCAACATGAAGCTGAAGACAAAAACAAACAAACAAACAAGCATTCAAGGGGCTCAAAAGTGCGCGCTAGGCTTAAGGCCTGGGCACAAGTGCGGGCTAGGCTTAAGGCCTGGGCACAAGTGCAAGCTAGGCTTAAGGCCTGGGCACAAGTGCAGGCTAGGCTTAAGGCCTGGGCACAAGTGCGGGCTAGGCTTAAGGCCTGGGCACAAGTGTGGGCTAGGCTTAAGGCCTGGGCACAAGTGCGGGCTAGGCTTAAGGCCTGGGCACAAGTGCGGGCTAGGCTTAAGGCCTGGGCACAAGTGCGGGCTAGGCTTAAGGCCTGGGCACAAGTGCGGGCTAGGCTTAAGGCCTGGGCACAAGTGCGGGCTAGGCTTAAGGCCTGGGCACAAGTGCGGGCTAGGCTTAAGGCCTGGGCACAAGTGCGGGCTAGGCTTAAGGCCGGGGCACAAGTGCGGGCTAGGCTTAAGGCCGGGGCACAAGTGCGGGCTAGGCTTAAGGCCTGGGCACAAGTGCGGGCTAGGCTTAAGGCCGGGGCACAAGTGCGGGCTAGGCTTAAGGCCTCAGCACAAGTGCGGGCTAGGCTTAAGGCCTGGGCACAAGTGCGGGCTAGGCTTAAGGCAGGGGCACAAGTGCGGGCTTGGCTTAAGGCCGGGGCACAAGTGCGGGCTAGGCTTAAGGCCTGGGCACAAGTGCGGGCTAGGCTTAAGGCCGGGGCACAAGTGCGGGTTAGGCTTAAGGCCTGGGCACAAGTGCGGGCTAGGCTTAAGGCCTGGGCACAAGTGCGGGCTAGGCTTAAAGCCTGGGCACAAGTGCGGGCTAGGCTTAAGGCCTGGGCACAAGTGCGGGCTAGGCTTAAGGCCTGGGCACAAGTGCGGGCTAGGCTTAAGGCCTGGGCACAAGTGCGGGCTAGGCTTAAGGCCTGGGCACAAGTGCAGTGCTGGCTAGGATCAAGGCAGGGGCCACAAGTGCCGGCTAGGCTTAAGGCATAGGCACAAGTACGGGCTAGGCTTAAGGCATGGGCACAAGTGCGGGCTAGGCTTAAGGCATGGGCACAAGTGCAGTGCTGGCTAGGATCAAGGTAGGGGGGCACAAGTGCTGGCTAGGCTTAAGGCATTCAGCTAACTCTTTGCACTCTTTGCATAAAGGGTTAGGCACCCATAGGGGTGAAGAGCTAGCTTTCACCCCTCTACTCTGTACTTGGACATTTAGGACTAAATCCTTTGTTGTACAGTGCGGAGCCTCTCCATAACCCCATGCTCCAAGTGACCAGGCACTTCTTGTCTGTCCTCCGTAAATGGGTAATGCCTTCTTCCCCAATTACAGTCGAGCATGCGCATTCAGACGGGACAAGAGCGAAGAGCGTAAAGTTGGCCCTATGTGCATAACCAACATGAAGCTGAAGACAAAAACAAACAAACAAACAAGCATTCAAGGGGCTCAAAAGTGCAGGCTAGGCTTAAGGCCTGGGCACAAGTGCGGGCTAGGCTTAAGGCCTGGGCACAAGTGCGGGCGAGGCTTAAGGCCTGGGCACAAGTGCGGGCTAGGCTTAAGGCCTGGGCACAAGTGCGGGCTAGGCTTAAGGCCTGGGCACAAGTGCGGGCTAGGCTTAAGGCCTGGGCACAAGTGCGGGCTAGGCTTAAGGCCTGGGCACAAGTGCGGGCTAGGCTTAAGGCCTGGGCACAAGTGCGGGCTAGGCTTAAGGCCTGGGCACAAGTGCGGGCTAGGCTTAAGGCCTGGGCACAAGTGCGGGCTAGGCTTAAGGCCTGGGCACAAGTGCGGGCTAGGCTTAAGGCCTGGGCACAAGTGCGGGCTAGGCTTAAGGCCGGGGCACAAGTGCGGGCTAGGCTTAAGGCCGGGGCACAAGTGCGGGCTAGGCTTAAGGCCTGGGCACAAGTGCGGGCTAGGCTTAAGGCCTGGGCACAAGTGCGGGTTAGGCTTAAGGCCTGGGCACAAGTGCGGGCTAGGCTTAAGGCCTGGGCACAAGTGCGGGCTAGGCTTAAAGCATGGGCACAAGTGCGGGCTAGGCTCAAGGCCTGGGCACAAGTGCGGGCTAGGCTTAAGGCCTGGGCACAAGTGCGGGCTAGGCTTAAGGCCTGGGCACAAGTGCGGGCTAGGCTTAAGGCCTGGGCACAAGTGCGGGCTAGGCTTAAGGCCTGGGCACAAGTGGTGGCTAGGATCAAGGCAGGGGGCACAAGTGCGGGCTAGGCTTAAGGCCTGGGCACAAGTGCGGGCTAGGCTTAAGGCCTGGGCACAAGTGCGGGCTAGGCTTAAGGCCTGGGCACAAGTGCGGGCTAGGCTTAAGGCCTGGGCACAAGTGCGGGCTAGGCTTAAGGCCTGGGCACAAGTGCGGGCTAGGCTTAAGGCCTGGGCACAAGTGCGGGCTAGGCTTAAGGCCTGGGCACAAGTGCGGGCTAGGCTTAAGGCCTGGGCACAAGTGCGGGCTAGGCAGTGCGGGCTAGGCTTAAGGCCTGGGCACAAGTGCAGTGCTGGCTAGGATCAAGGCAGGGGCCACAAGTGCCGGCTAGGCTTAAGGCATAGGCACAAGTGCGGGCTAGGCTTAAGGCATGGGCACAAGTGCAGTGCTGGCTAGGATCAAGGCAGGGGGGGCACAAGTGCTGGCTAGGCTTAAGGCATTCAGCTAACTCTTTGCACTCTTTGCATAAAGGGTTAGGCACCCATAGGGGTGAAGAGCTAGCTTTCACCCCTCTACTCTGTACTTGGACATATAGGACTAGATCCTTTGTTGTACAGTGCGGAGCCTCTCCATAACCCCATGCTCCAAGCGACCAGGCACTTCTTGTCTGTCCTCCGTAAATGGGTAATGCCTTCTTCCCCAATTACAGTCGAGCATGCGCATTCAGACGGGACAAGAGCGAAGAGCGTAAAGTTGGCCCTATGTGCATAACCAACATGAAGCTGAAGACAAAAACAAACAAACAAACAAGCATTCAAGGGGCTCAAAAGTGCGCGCTAGGCTTAAGGCCTGGGCACAAGTGCGGGCTAGGCTTAAGGCCTGGGCACAAGTGCAAGCTAGGCTTAAGGCCTGGGCACAAGTGCAGGCTAGGCTTAAGGCCTGGGCACAAGTGCGGGCTAGGCTTAAGGCCTGGGCACAAGTGTGGGCTAGGCTTAAGGCCTGGGCACAAGTGCGGGCTAGGCTTAAGGCCTGGGCACAAGTGCGGGCTAGGCTTAAGGCCTGGGCACAAGTGCGGGCTAGGCTTAAGGCCTGGGCACAAGTGCGGGCTAGGCTTAAGGCCTGGGCACAAGTGCGGGCTAGGCTTAAGGCCTGGGCACAAGTGCGGGCTAGGCTTAAGGCCTGGGCACAAGTGCGGGCTAGGCTTAAGGCCGGGGCACAAGTGCGGGCTAGGCTTAAGGCCGGGGCACAAGTGCGGGCTAGGCTTAAGGCCTGGGCACAAGTGCGGGCTAGGCTTAAGGCCGGGGCACAAGTGCGGGCTAGGCTTAAGGCCTCAGCACAAGTGCGGGCTAGGCTTAAGGCCTGGGCACAAGTGCGGGCTAGGCTTAAGGCAGGGGCACAAGTGCGGGCTTGGCTTAAGGCCGGGGCACAAGTGCGGGCTAGGCTTAAGGCCTGGGCACAAGTGCGGGCTAGGCTTAAGGCCGGGGCACAAGTGCGGGTTAGGCTTAAGGCCTGGGCACAAGTGCGGGCTAGGCTTAAGGCCTGGGCACAAGTGCGGGCTAGGCTTAAAGCCTGGGCACAAGTGCGGGCTAGGCTTAAGGCCTGGGCACAAGTGCGGGCTAGGCTTAAGGCCTGGGCACAAGTGCGGGCTAGGCTTAAGGCCTGGGCACAAGTGCGGGCTAGGCTTAAGGCCTGGGCACAAGTGCAGTGCTGGCTAGGATCAAGGCAGGGGCCACAAGTGCCGGCTAGGCTTAAGGCATAGGCACAAGTACGGGCTAGGCTTAAGGCATGGGCACAAGTGCGGGCTAGGCTTAAGGCATGGGCACAAGTGCAGTGCTGGCTAGGATCAAGGTAGGGGGGCACAAGTGCTGGCTAGGCTTAAGGCATTCAGCTAACTCTTTGCACTCTTTGCATAAAGGGTTAGGCACCCATAGGGGTGAAGAGCTAGCTTTCACCCCTCTACTCTGTACTTGGACATTTAGGACTAAATCCTTTGTTGTACAGTGCGGAGCCTCTCCATAACCCCATGCTCCAAGTGACCAGGCACTTCTTGTCTGTCCTCCGTAAATGGGTAATGCCTTCTTCCCCAATTACAGTCGAGCATGCGCATTCAGACGGGACAAGAGCGAAGAGCGTAAAGTTGGCCCTATGTGCATAACCAACATGAAGCTGAAGACAAAAACAAACAAACAAACAAGCATTCAAGGGGCTCAAAAGTGCAGGCTAGGCTTAAGGCCTGGGCACAAGTGCGGGCTAGGCTTAAGGCCTGGGCACAAGTGCGGGCGAGGCTTAAGGCCTGGGCACAAGTGCGGGCTAGGCTTAAGGCCTGGGCACAAGTGCGGGCTAGGCTTAAGGCCTGGGCACAAGTGCGGGCTAGGCTTAAGGCCTGGGCACAAGTGCGGGCTAGGCTTAAGGCCTGGGCACAAGTGCGGGCTAGGCTTAAGGCCTGGGCACAAGTGCGGGCTAGGCTTAAGGCCTGGGCACAAGTGCGGGCTAGGCTTAAGGCCTGGGCACAAGTGCGGGCTAGGCTTAAGGCCTGGGCACAAGTGCGGGCTAGGCTTAAGGCCTGGGCACAAGTGCGGGCTAGGCTTAAGGCCGGGGCACAAGTGCGGGCTAGGCTTAAGGCCGGGGCACAAGTGCGGGCTAGGCTTAAGGCCTGGGCACAAGTGCGGGCTAGGCTTAAGGCCTGGGCACAAGTGCGGGTTAGGCTTAAGGCCTGGGCACAAGTGCGGGCTAGGCTTAAGGCCTGGGCACAAGTGCGGGCTAGGCTTAAAGCATGGGCACAAGTGCGGGCTAGGCTCAAGGCCTGGGCACAAGTGCGGGCTAGGCTTAAGGCCTGGGCACAAGTGCGGGCTAGGCTTAAGGCCTGGGCACAAGTGCGGGCTAGGCTTAAGGCCTGGGCACAAGTGCGGGCTAGGCTTAAGGCCTGGGCACAAGTGGTGGCTAGGATCAAGGCAGGGGGCACAAGTGCGGGCTAGGCTTAAGGCCTGGGCACAAGTGCGGGCTAGGCTTAAGGCCTGGGCACAAGTGCGGGCTAGGCTTAAGGCCTGGGCACAAGTGCGGGCTAGGCTTAAGGCCTGGGCACAAGTGCGGGCTAGGCTTAAGGCCTGGGCACAAGTGCGGGCTAGGCTTAAGGCCTGGGCACAAGTGCGGGCTAGGCTTAAGGCCTGGGCACAAGTGCGGGCTAGGCTTAAGGCCTGGGCACAAGTGCGGGCTAGGCTTAAGGCCTGGGCACAAGTGCGGGCTAGGCTTAAGGCCTGGGCACAAATGCGGGCTTGGCTTAAGGCAGAGGCACAAGTGCGGGCTAGGCTTAAGGCCGGGGCACAAGTGCGGGCTAGGCTTAAGGCCGGGGCACAAGTGCGGGCTAGGCTTAAGGCCGGGGCACAAGTGCGGGCTAGGCTTAAGGCCTGGGCACAAGTGCGGGCTAGGCTTAAGGCCTGGGCACAAGTGCGGGCTAGGCTTAAGGCCTGGGCACAAGTGCGGGCTAGGCTTAAGGCCTGGGCACAAGTGCGGGCTTGGCTTAAGGCCTGGGCACAAGTGCGGGCTAGGCTTAAGGCCTGGGCACAAGTGCGGGCTAGGCTTAAGGCCTGGGCAAAAGTGCGGGCTAGGCTTAAGGCCTGGGCACAAGTGCGGGCTAGGCTTAAGGCCTGGGCACAAGTGCGGGCTAGGCTTAAGGCCTGGGCACAAGTGCGGGCTAGGCTTAAGGCCTGGGCACAAGTGCGGGCTAGGCTTAAGGCCTGGGCACAAGTGCGGGCTAGGCTTAAGGCAGGGGCACAAGTGCGGGCTAGGCTTAAGGCAGGGGCACAAGTGCGGGCTTGGCTTAAGGCCTGGGCACAAGTGCGGGCTAGGCTTAAGGCCTGGGCACAAGTGCGGGCTAGGCTTAAGGCATGGGCACAAGTGCAGTGCTGGCTAGGATCAAGGCAGGGGGCACAAGTGCTGGCTAGGCTTAAGGCATTCAGCTAACTCTTTGCACTCTTTGCATAAAGGGTTAGGCACCCATAGGGGTGAAGATCTAGCTTTCACCCCTCTACTCTTTACTTGGACATTTAGGATTAGATCCTTTGTTGTACAGTGCGGAGCCTCTCCATAACCCCATGCTCCAAGCGACCAGGCACTTCTTGTCTGTCCTCCGTAAATGGGTAATGCCTTCTTCCCCAATTACAGTCGTGCATGCGCATTCAGACGGGACAAGAGCGAAGAGCGTAAAGCTGGCCCTATGTGCATAACCAACATGAAGCTGAAGACAAAAACCAACAAACAAGCATTCAAGGGGCTCAAAAGTGCGGGCTAGGCTTAAGGCATGGGCACAAGTGAGGGCTAGGCGTAAGGCCTGGGCACAAGTGCGGGCTAGGCTTAAGGCCTGGGCACAAGTGCGGGCTAGGCTTAAGGCCTGGGCACAAGTGCAGGCTAGGCTTAAGGCCTGGGCACAAGTGCGGGCTAGGCTTAAGGCCTGGGCACAAGTGCGGGCTAGGCTTAAGGCCTGGGCACAAGTGCGGGCTAGGCTTAAGGCCTGGGCACAAGTGCGGGCTAGGCTTAAGGCCTGGGCACAAGTGCGGGCTAGGCTTAAGGCATGGGCACAAGTGCGGGCTAGGCTTAAGGCCTGGGCACAAGTGCGGGCTAGGCTTAAGGCCTGGGCACAAGTGCAGTGCTGGCTAGCATCAAGGCAGGGGGCACAAGTGCTGGCTAGGCTTAAGGCATTCAGCTAACTCTTTGCACTCTTTGCATAAAGGGTTAGGCACCCATAGGGGTGAAGAGCTAGCTTTCACCCCTCTACTCTGTACTTGGACATTTAGGACTAGATCCTTTGTTGCACAGTGCGGAGCCTCTCCATAACCCCATGCTCCAAGCGACCAGGCACTTCTTGTCTGTCCTCCGTAAATGGGTAATGCCTTCTTCCCCAATTACAGTCATGCATGCGCATTCAGACGGGACAAGAGCGAAGAGCGTAAAGCTGGCCCTATGTGCATAACCAACATGAAGCTGAAGACAAAAACAAACAAACAAGCATTCAAGGGGCTCAAAAGTGCAGGCTAGGCTTAAGGCCTGGGCACAAGCGCGGGCTAGGCTTAAGGCCTGGGCACAAGTGCTGGCTAGGATCAAGGCAGGGGGCACAAGTGCGGGCTAGGCTTAAGGCCTGGGCACAAGTGCGGGCTAGGCTTAAGGCCTGGGCACAAGTGCGGGCTAGGCTTAAGGCCTGGGCACAAGTGCGGGCTAGGATCAAGGCCTGGGCACAAGTGCGGGCTAGGATCAAGGCAGGGGGCACAAGTGCGGGCTAGGCTTAAGGCCTGGGCACAAGTGCGGGCTAGGCTTAAGGCCTGGGCACAAGTGCGGGCTAGGCTTAAGGCCTGGGCACAAGTGCGGGCTAGGCTTAAGGCCTGGGCACAAGTGCGGGCTAGGCTTAAGGCCTGGGCACAAGTGCGGGCTAGGCTTAAGGCCTGGGCACAAGTGCGGGCTAGGCTTAAGGCCTGGGCACAAGTGCGGGCTAGGCTTAAGGCCTGGGCACAAGTGCGGGCTAGGCTTAAGGCCTGGGCACAAGTGCGGGCTAGGCAGTGCGGGCTAGGCTTAAGGCCTGGGCACAAGTGCAGTGCTGGCTAGGATCAAGGCAGGGGCCACAAGTGCCGGCTAGGCTTAAGGCATAGGCACAAGTGCGGGCTAGGCTTAAGGCATGGGCACAAGTGCAGTGCTGGCTAGGATCAAGGCAGGGGGGGCACAAGTGCTGGCTAGGCTTAAGGCATTCAGCTAACTCTTTGCACTCTTTGCATAAAGGGTTAGGCACCCATAGGGGTGAAGAGCTAGCTTTCACCCCTCTACTCTGTACTTGGACATATAGGACTAGATCCTTTGTTGTACAGTGCGGAGCCTCTCCATAACCCCATGCTCCAAGCGACCAGGCACTTCTTGTCTGTCCTCCGTAAATGGGTAATGCCTTCTTCCCCAATTACAGTCAAGCATGCGCATTCAGACGGGACAAGAGCGAAGAGCGTAAAGTTGGCCCTATGTGCATAACCAACATGAAGCTGAAGACAAAAACAAACAAACAAACAAGCATTCAAGGGGCTCAAAAGTGCGCGCTAGGCTTAAGGCCTGGGCACAAGTGCGGGCTAGGCTTAAGGCCTGGGCACAAGTGCAAGCTAGGCTTAAGGCCTGGGCACAAGTGCAGGCTAGGCTTAAAGCCTGGGCACAAGTGCGGGCTAGGCTTAAGGCCTGGGCACAAGTGTGGGCTAGGCTTAAGGCCTGGGCACAAGTGCGGGCTAGGCTTAAGGCCTGGGCACAAGTGCGGGCTAGGCTTAAGGCCTGGGCACAAGTGCGGGCTAGGCTTAAGGCCTGGGCACAAGTGCGGGCTAGGCTTAAGGCCTGGGCACAAGTGCGGGCTAGGCTTAAGGCCTGGGCACAAGTGCGGGCTAGGCTTAAGGCCTGGGCACAAGTGCGGGCTAGGCTTAAGGCCGGGGCACAAGTGCGGGCTAGGCTTAAGGCCGGGGCACAAGTGCGGGCTAGGCTTAAGGCCTGGGCACAAGTGCGGGCTAGGCTTAAGGCCGGGGCACAAGTGCGGGCTAGGCTTAAGGCCTCAGCACAAGTGCGGGCTAGGCTTAAGGCCTGGGCACAAGTGCGGGCTAGGCTTAAGGCAGGGGCACAAGTGCGGGCTTGGCTTAAGGCCGGGGCACAAGTGCGGGCTAGGCTTAAGGCCTGGGCACAAGTGCGGGCTAGGCTTAAGGCCGGGGCACAAGTGCGGGTTAGGCTTAAGGCCTGGGCACAAGTGCGGGCTAGGCTTAAGGCCTGGGCACAAGTGCGGGCTAGGCTTAAAGCCTGGGCACAAGTGCGGGCTAGGCTTAAGGCCTGGGCACAAGTGCGGGCTAGGCTTAAGGCCTGGGCACAAGTGCGGGCTAGGCTTAAGGCCTGGGCACAAGTGCGGGCTAGGCTTAAGGCCTGGGCACAAGTGCAGTGCTGGCTAGGATCAAGGCAGGGGCCACAAGTGCCGGCTAGGCTTAAGGCATAGGCACAAGTACGGGCTAGGCTTAAGGCATGGGCACAAGTGCGGGCTAGGCTTAAGGCATGGGCACAAGTGCAGTGCTGGCTAGGATCAAGGTAGGGGGGCACAAGTGCTGGCTAGGCTTAAGGCATTCAGCTAACTCTTTGCACTCTTTGCATAAAGGGTTAGGCACCCATAGGGGTGAAGAGCTAGCTTTCACCCCTCTACTCTGTACTTGGACATTTAGGACTAAATCCTTTGTTGTACAGTGCGGAGCCTCTCCATAACCCCATGCTCCAAGCGACCAGGCACTTCTTGTCTGTCCTCCGTAAATGGGTAATGCCTTCTTCCCCAATTACAGTCGAGCATGCGCATTCAGACGGGACAAGAGCGAAGAGCGTAAAGTTGGCCCTATGTGCATAACCAACATGAAGCTGAAGACAAAAACAAACAAACAAACAAGCATTCAAGGGGCTCAAAAGTGCAGGCTAGGCTTAAGGCCTGGGCACAAGTGCGGGCTAGGCTTAAGGCCTGGGCACAAGTGCGGGCGAGGCTTAAGGCCTGGGCACAAGTGCGGGCTAGGCTTAAGGCCTGGGCACAAGTGCGGGCTAGGCTTAAGGCCTGGGCACAAGTGCGGGCTAGGCTTAAGGCCTGGGCACAAGTGCGGGCTAGGCTTAAGGCCTGGGCACAAGTGCGGGCTAGGCTTAAGGCCTGGGCACAAGTGCGGGCTAGGCTTAAGGCCTGGGCACAAGTGCGGGCTAGGCTTAAGGCCTGGGCACAAGTGCGGGCTAGGCTTAAGGCCTGGGCACAAGTGCGGGCTAGGCTTAAGGCCTGGGCACAAGTGCGGGCTAGGCTTAAGGCCGGGGCACAAGTGCGGGCTAGGCTTAAGGCCGGGGCACAAGTGCGGGCTAGGCTTAAGGCCTGGGCACAAGTGCGGGCTAGGCTTAAGGCCTGGGCACAAGTGCGGGTTAGGCTTAAGGCCTGGGCACAAGTGCGGGCTAGGCTTAAGGCCTGGGCACAAGTGCGGGCTAGGCTTAAAGCATGGGCACAAGTGCGGGCTAGGCTCAAGGCCTGGGCACAAGTGCGGGCTAGGCTTAAGGCCTGGGCACAAGTGCGGGCTAGGCTTAAGGCCTGGGCACAAGTGCGGGCTAGGCTTAAGGCCTGGGCACAAGTGCGGGCTAGGCTTAAGGCCTGGGCACAAGTGCGGGCTAGGCTTAAGGCCTGGGCACAAGTGCGGGCTAGGCTTAAGGCCTGGGCACAAGTGCGGGCTAGGCTTAAGGCCTGGGCACAAGTGCGGGCTAGGCTTAAGGCCTGGGCACAAGTGCGGGCTAGGCTTAAGGCCTGGGCACAAGTGCAGGCTAGGCTTAAGGCCTGGGCACAAGTGCGGGCTAGGCTTAAGGCCTGGGCACAAGTGCGGGCTAGGCTTAAGGCCTGGGCACAAGTGCGGGCTAGGCTTAAGGCATGGGCACAAGTGCAGTGCTGGCTAGGATCAAGGCAGGGGGGGCACAAGTGCTGGCTAGGCTTAAGGCATTCAGCTAACTCTTTGCACTCTTTGCATAAAGGGTTAGGCACCCATAGGGGTGAAGAGCTAGCTTTCACCCCTCTACTCTGTACTTGGACATTTAGGACTAGATCCTTTGTTGCACAGTGCGGAGCCTCTCCATAACCCCATGCTCCAAGCGACCAGGCACTTCTTGTCTGTCCTCCGTAAATGGGTAATGCCTTCTTCCCCAATTACAGTCGTGCATGCGCATTAAGACGGGACAAGAGCGAAGAGCGTAAAGCTGGCCCTATGTGCATAACCAACATGAAGCTGAAGACAAAAACAAACAAACAAGCATTCAAGGGGCTCAAAAGTGCAGGCTAGGCTTAAGGCCTGGGCACAAGTGCGGGCTAGGCTTAAGGCCTGGGCACAAGTGCGGGCTAGGCTTAAGGCCTGGGCACAAGTGCGGGCTAGGCTTAAGGCCTGGGCACAAGTGCGGGCTAGGCTTAAGGCCTGGGCACAAGTGCGGGCTAGGCAGTGCGGGCTAGGCTTAAGGCCTGGGCACAAGTGCAGTGCTGGCTAGGATCAAGGCAGGGGCCACAAGTGCCGGCTAGGCTTAAGGCATAGGCACAAGTTCGGGCTAGGCTTAAGGCATGGGCACAAGTGCAGTGCTGGCTAGGATCAAGGCAGGGGGGGCACAAGTGCTGGCTAGGCTTAAGGCATTCAGCTAACTCTTTGCACTCTTTGCATAAAGGGTTAGGCACCCATAGGGGTGAAGAGCTAGCTTTCACCCCTCTACTCTATACTTGGACATATAGGACTAGATCCTTTGTTGTACAGTGCGGAGCCTCTCCATAACCCCATGCTCCAAGCGACCAGGCACTTCTTGTTTGTCCTCCATAAATGGGTAATGCCTTCTTCCCCAATTACAGTCGAGCATGCGCATTCAGACGGGACAAGAGCGAAGAGCGTAAAGTTGGCCCTATGTGCATAACCAACATGAAGCTGAAGACAAAAACAAACAAACAAACAAGCATTCAAGGGGCTCAAAAGTGCGCGCTAGGCTTAAGGCCTGGGCACAAGTGCGGGCTAGGCTTAAGGCCTGGGCACAAGTGCAAGCTAGGCTTAAGGCCTGGGCACAAGTGCAGGCTAGGCTTAAGGCCTGGGCACAAGTGCGGGCTAGGCTTAAGGCCTGGGCACAAGTGTGGGCTAGGCTTAAGGCCTGGGCACAAGTGCGGGCTAGGCTTAAGGCCTGGGCACAAGTGCGGGCTAGGCTTAAGGCCTGGGCACAAGTGCGGGCTAGGCTTAAGGCCTGGGCACAAGTGCGGGCTAGGCTTAAGGCCTGGGCACAAGTGCGGGCTAGGCTTAAGGCCTGGGCACAAGTGCGGGCTAGGCTTAAGGCCTGGGCACAAGTGCGGGCTAGGCTTAAGGCCGGGGCACAAGTGCGGGCTAGGCTTAAGGCCGGGGCACAAGTGCGGGCTAGGCTTAAGGCCTGGGCACAAGTGCGGGCTAGGCTTAAGGCCGGGGCACAAGTGCGGGCTAGGCTTAAGGCCTCAGCACAAGTGCGGGCTAGGCTTAAGGCCTGGGCACAAGTGCGGGCTAGGCTTAAGGCAGGGGCACAAGTGCGGGCTTGGCTTAAGGCCGGGGCACAAGTGCGGGCTAGGCTTAAGGCCTGGGCACAAGTGCGGGCTAGGCTTAAGGCCGGGGCACAAGTGCGGGTTAGGCTTAAGGCCTGGGCACAAGTGCGGGCTAGGCTTAAGGCCTGGGCACAAGTGCGGGCTAGGCTTAAAGCCTGGGCACAAGTGCGGGCTAGGCTTAAGGCCTGGGCACAAGTGCGGGCTAGGCTTAAGGCCTGGGCACAAGTGCGGGCTAGGCTTAAGGCCTGGGCACAAGTGCGGGCTAGGCTTAAGGCCTGGGCACAAGTGCAGTGCTGGCTAGGATCAAGGCAGGGGCCACAAGTGCCGGCTAGGCTTAAGGCATAGGCACAAGTACGGGCTAGGCTTAAGGCATGGGCACAAGTGCGGGCTAGGCTTAAGGCATGGGCACAAGTGCAGTGCTGGCTAGGATCAAGGTAGGGGGGCACAAGTGCTGGCTAGGCTTAAGGCATTCAGCTAACTCTTTGCACTCTTTGCATAAAGGGTTAGGCACCCATAGGGGTGAAGAGCTAGCTTTCACCCCTCTACTCTGTACTTGGACATTTAGGACTAAATCCTTTGTTGTACAGTGCGGAGCCTCTCCATAACCCCATGCTCCAAGCGACCAGGCACTTCTTGTCTGTCCTCCGTAAATGGGTAATGCCTTCTTCCCCAATTACAGTCGAGCATGCGCATTCAGACGGGACAAGAGCGAAGAGCGTAAAGTTGGCCCTATGTGCATAACCAACATGAAGCTGAAGACAAAAACAAACAAACAAACAAGCATTCAAGGGGCTCAAAAGTGCAGGCTAGGCTTAAGGCCTGGGCACAAGTGCGGGCTAGGCTTAAGGCCTGGGCACAAGTGCGGGCGAGGCTTAAGGCCTGGGCACAAGTGCGGGCTAGGCTTAAGGCCTGGGCACAAGTGCGGGCTAGGCTTAAGGCCTGGGCACAAGTGCGGGCTAGGCTTAAGGCCTGGGCACAAGTGCGGGCTAGGCTTAAGGCCTGGGCACAAGTGCGGGCTAGGCTTAAGGCCTGGGCACAAGTGCGGGCTAGGCTTAAGGCCTGGGCACAAGTGCGGGCTAGGCTTAAGGCCTGGGCACAAGTGCGGGCTAGGCTTAAGGCCTGGGCACAAGTGCGGGCTAGGCTTAAGGCCTGGGCACAAGTGCGGGCTAGGCTTAAGGCCGGGGCACAAGTGCGGGCTAGGCTTAAGGCCGGGGCACAAGTGCGGGCTAGGCTTAAGGCCTGGGCACAAGTGCGGGCTAGGCTTAAGGCCTGGGCACAAGTGCGGGTTAGGCTTAAGGCCTGGGCACAAGTGCGGGCTAGGCTTAAGGCCTGGGCACAAGTGCGGGCTAGGCTTAAAGCATGGGCACAAGTGCGGGCTAGGCTCAAGGCCTGGGCACAAGTGCGGGCTAGGCTTAAGGCCTGGGCACAAGTGCGGGCTAGGCTTAAGGCCTGGGCACAAGTGCGGGCTAGGCTTAAGGCCTGGGCACAAGTGCGGGCTAGGCTTAAGGCCTGGGCACAAGTGGTGGCTAGGATCAAGGCAGGGGGCACAAGTGCGGGCTAGGCTTAAGGCCTGGGCACAAGTGCGGGCTAGGCTTAAGGCCTGGGCACAAGTGCGGGCTAGGCTTAAGGCCTGGGCACAAGTGCGGGCTAGGCTTAAGGCCTGGGCACAAGTGCGGGCTAGGCTTAAGGCCTGGGCACAAGTGCGGGCTAGGCTTAAGGCCTGGGCACAAGTGCGGGCTAGGCTTAAGGCCTGGGCACAAGTGCGGGCTAGGCTTAAGGCCTGGGCACAAGTGCGGGCTAGGCTTAAGGCCTGGGCACAAGTGCGGGCTAGGCTTAAGGCCTGGGCACAAATGCGGGCTTGGCTTAAGGCAGAGGCACAAGTGCGGGCTAGGCTTAAGGCCGGGGCACAAGTGCGGGCTAGGCTTAAGGCCGGGGCACAAGTGCGGGCTAGGCTTAAGGCCGGGGCACAAGTGCGGGCTAGGCTTAAGGCCTGGGCACAAGTGCGGGCTAGGCTTAAGGCCTGGGCACAAGTGCGGGCTAGGCTTAAGGCCTGGGCACAAGTGCGGGCTAGGCTTAAGGCCTGGGCACAAGTGCGGGCTTGGCTTAAGGCCTGGGCACAAGTGCGGGCTAGGCTTAAGGCCTGGGCACAAGTGCGGGCTAGGCTTAAGGCCTGGGCAAAAGTGCGGGCTAGGCTTAAGGCCTGGGCACAAGTGCGGGCTAGGCTTAAGGCCTGGGCACAAGTGCGGGCTAGGCTTAAGGCCTGGGCACAAGTGCGGGCTAGGCTTAAGGCCTGGGCACAAGTGCGGGCTAGGCTTAAGGCCTGGGCACAAGTGCGGGCTAGGCTTAAGGCAGGGGCACAAGTGCGGGCTAGGCTTAAGGCAGGGGCACAAGTGCGGGCTTGGCTTAAGGCCTGGGCACAAGTGCGGGCTAGGCTTAAGGCCTGGGCACAAGTGCGGGCTAGGCTTAAGGCATGGGCACAAGTGCAGTGCTGGCTAGGATCAAGGCAGGGGGCACAAGTGCTGGCTAGGCTTAAGGCATTCAGCTAACTCTTTGCACTCTTTGCATAAAGGGTTAGGCACCCATAGGGGTGAAGATCTAGCTTTCACCCCTCTACTCTTTACTTGGACATTTAGGATTAGATCCTTTGTTGTACAGTGCGGAGCCTCTCCATAACCCCATGCTCCAAGCGACCAGGCACTTCTTGTCTGTCCTCCGTAAATGGGTAATGCCTTCTTCCCCAATTACAGTCGTGCATGCGCATTCAGACGGGACAAGAGCGAAGAGCGTAAAGCTGGCCCTATGTGCATAACCAACATGAAGCTGAAGACAAAAACCAACAAACAAGCATTCAAGGGGCTCAAAAGTGCGGGCTAGGCTTAAGGCATGGGCACAAGTGAGGGCTAGGCGTAAGGCCTGGGCACAAGTGCGGGCTAGGCTTAAGGCCTGGGCACAAGTGCGGGCTAGGCTTAAGGCCTGGGCACAAGTGCAGGCTAGGCTTAAGGCCTGGGCACAAGTGCGGGCTAGGCTTAAGGCCTGGGCACAAGTGCGGGCTAGGCTTAAGGCCTGGGCACAAGTGCGGGCTAGGCTTAAGGCCTGGGCACAAGTGCGGGCTAGGCTTAAGGCCTGGGCACAAGTGCGGGCTAGGCTTAAGGCATGGGCACAAGTGCGGGCTAGGCTTAAGGCCTGGGCACAAGTGCGGGCTAGGCTTAAGGCCTGGGCACAAGTGCAGTGCTGGCTAGCATCAAGGCAGGGGGCACAAGTGCTGGCTAGGCTTAAGGCATTCAGCTAACTCTTTGCACTCTTTGCATAAAGGGTTAGGCACCCATAGGGGTGAAGAGCTAGCTTTCACCCCTCTACTCTGTACTTGGACATTTAGGACTAGATCCTTTGTTGCACAGTGCGGAGCCTCTCCATAACCCCATGCTCCAAGCGACCAGGCACTTCTTGTCTGTCCTCCGTAAATGGGTAATGCCTTCTTCCCCAATTACAGTCATGCATGCGCATTCAGACGGGACAAGAGCGAAGAGCGTAAAGCTGGCCCTATGTGCATAACCAACATGAAGCTGAAGACAAAAACAAACAAACAAGCATTCAAGGGGCTCAAAAGTGCAGGCTAGGCTTAAGGCCTGGGCACAAGCGCGGGCTAGGCTTAAGGCCTGGGCACAAGTGCTGGCTAGGATCAAGGCAGGGGGCACAAGTGCGGGCTAGGCTTAAGGCCTGGGCACAAGTGCGGGCTAGGCTTAAAGCCTGGGCACAAGTGCGGGCTAGGCTTAAGGCCTGGGCACAAGTGCGGGCTAGGATCAAGGCCTGGGCACAAGTGCGGGCTAGGATCAAGGCAGGGGGCACAAGTGCGGGCTAGGCTTAAGGCCTGGGCACAAGTGCGGGCTAGGCTTAAGGCCTGGGCACAAGTGCGGGCTAGGCTTAAGGCCTGGGCACAAGTGCGGGCTAGGCTTAAGGCCTGGGCACAAGTGCGGGCTAGGCTTAAGGCCTGGGCACAAGTGCGGGCTAGGCTTAAGGCCTGGGCACAAGTGCGGGCTAGGCTTAAGGCCTGGGCACAAGTGCGGGCTAGGCTTAAGGCCTGGGCACAAGTGCGGGCTAGGCTTAAGGCCTGGGCACAAGTGCGGGCTAGGCAGTGCGGGCTAGGCTTAAGGCCTGGGCACAAGTGCAGTGCTGGCTAGGATCAAGGCAGGGGCCACAAGTGCCGGCTAGGCTTAAGGCATAGGCACAAGTGCGGGCTAGGCTTAAGGCATGGGCACAAGTGCAGTGCTGGCTAGGATCAAGGCAGGGGGGGCACAAGTGCTGGCTAGGCTTAAGGCATTCAGCTAACTCTTTGCACTCTTTGCATAAAGGGTTAGGCACCCATAGGGGTGAAGAGCTAGCTTTCACCCCTCTACTCTGTACTTGGACATATAGGACTAGATCCTTTGTTGTACAGTGCGGAGCCTCTCCATAACCCCATGCTCCAAGCGACCAGGCACTTCTTGTCTGTCCTCCGTAAATGGGTAATGCCTTCTTCCCCAATTACAGTCAAGCATGCGCATTCAGACGGGACAAGAGCGAAGAGCGTAAAGTTGGCCCTATGTGCATAACCAACATGAAGCTGAAGACAAAAACAAACAAACAAACAAGCATTCAAGGGGCTCAAAAGTGCGCGCTAGGCTTAAGGCCTGGGCACAAGTGCGGGCTAGGCTTAAGGCCTGGGCACAAGTGCAAGCTAGGCTTAAGGCCTGGGCACAAGTGCAGGCTAGGCTTAAGGCCTGGGCACAAGTGCGGGCTAGGCTTAAGGCCTGGGCACAAGTGTGGGCTAGGCTTAAGGCCTGGGCACAAGTGCGGGCTAGGCTTAAGGCCTGGGCACAAGTGCGGGCTAGGCTTAAGGCCTGGGCACAAGTGCGGGCTAGGCTTAAGGCCTGGGCACAAGTGCGGGCTAGGCTTAAGGCCTGGGCACAAGTGCGGGCTAGGCTTAAGGCCTGGGCACAAGTGCGGGCTAGGCTTAAGGCCTGGGCACAAGTGCGGGCTAGGCTTAAGGCCGGGGCACAAGTGCGGGCTAGGCTTAAGGCCGGGGCACAAGTGCGGGCTAGGCTTAAGGCCTGGGCACAAGTGCGGGCTAGGCTTAAGGCCGGGGCACAAGTGCGGGCTAGGCTTAAGGGCTCAGCACAAGTGCGGGCTAGGCTTAAGGCCTGGGCACAAGTGCGGGCTAGGCTTAAGGCAGGGGCACAAGTGCGGGCTTGGCTTAAGGCCGGGGCACAAGTGCGGGCTAGGCTTAAGGCCTGGGCACAAGTGCGGGCTAGGCTTAAGGCCGGGGCACAAGTGCGGGTTAGGCTTAAGGCCTGGGCACAAGTGCGGGCTAGGCTTAAGGCCTGGGCACAAGTGCGGGCTAGGCTTAAAGCCTGGGCACAAGTGCGGGCTAGGCTTAAGGCCTGGGCACAAGTGCGGGCTAGGCTTAAGGCCTGGGCACAAGTGCGGGCTAGGCTTAAGGCCTGGGCACAAGTGCGGGCTAGGCTTAAGGCCTGGGCACAAGTGCAGTGCTGGCTAGGATCAAGGCAGGGGCCACAAGTGCCGGCTAGGCTTAAGGCATAGGCACAAGTACGGGCTAGGCTTAAGGCATGGGCACAAGTGCGGGCTAGGCTTAAGGCATGGGCACAAGTGCAGTGCTGGCTAGGATCAAGGTAGGGGGGCACAAGTGCTGGCTAGGCTTAAGGCATTCAGCTAACTCTTTGCACTCTTTGCATAAAGGGTTAGGCACCCATAGGGGTGAAGAGCTAGCTTTCACCCCTCTACTCTGTACTTGGACATTTAGGACTAAATCCTTTGTTGTACAGTGCGGAGCCTCTCCATAACCCCATGCTCCAAGCGACCAGGCACTTCTTGTCTGTCCTCCGTAAATGGGTAATGCCTTCTTCCCCAATTACAGTCGAGCATGCGCATTCAGACGGGACAAGAGCGAAGAGCGTAAAGTTGGCCCTATGTGCATAACCAACATGAAGCTGAAGACAAAAACAAACAAACAAACAAGCATTCAAGGGGCTCAAAAGTGCAGGCTAGGCTTAAGGCCTGGGCACAAGTGCGGGCTAGGCTTAAGGCCTGGGCACAAGTGCGGGCGAGGCTTAAGGCCTGGGCACAAGTGCGGGCTAGGCTTAAGGCCTGGGCACAAGTGCGGGCTAGGCTTAAGGCCTGGGCACAAGTGCGGGCTAGGCTTAAGGCCTGGGCACAAGTGCGGGCTAGGCTTAAGGCCTGGGCACAAGTGCGGGCTAGGCTTAAGGCCTGGGCACAAGTGCGGGCTAGGCTTAAGGCCTGGGCACAAGTGCGGGCTAGGCTTAAGGCCTGGGCACAAGTGCGGGCTAGGCTTAAGGCCTGGGCACAAGTGCGGGCTAGGCTTAAGGCCTGGGCACAAGTGCGGGCTAGGCTTAAGGCCGGGGCACAAGTGCGGGCTAGGCTTAAGGCCGGGGCACAAGTGCGGGCTAGGCTTAAGGCCTGGGCACAAGTGCGGGCTAGGCTTAAGGCCTGGGCACAAGTGCGGGTTAGGCTTAAGGCCTGGGCACAAGTGCGGGCTAGGCTTAAGGCCTGGGCACAAGTGCGGGCTAGGCTTAAAGCATGGGCACAAGTGCGGGCTAGGCTCAAGGCCTGGGCACAAGTGCGGGCTAGGCTTAAGGCCTGGGCACAAGTGCGGGCTAGGCTTAAGGCCTGGGCACAAGTGCGGGCTAGGCTTAAGGCCTGGGCACAAGTGCGGGCTAGGCTTAAGGCCTGGGCACAAGTGGTGGCTAGGATCAAGGCAGGGGGCACAAGTGCGGGCTAGGCTTAAGGCCTGGGCACAAGTGCGGGCTAGGCTTAAGGCCTGGGCACAAGTGCGGGCTAGGCTTAAGGCCTGGGCACAAGTGCGGGCTAGGCTTAAGGCCTGGGCACAAGTGCGGGCTAGGCTTAAGGCCTGGGCACAAGTGCGGGCTAGGCTTAAGGCCTGGGCACAAGTGCGGGCTAGGCTTAAGGCCTGGGCACAAGTGCGGGCTAGGCTTAAGGCCTGGGCACAAGTGCGGGCTAGGCTTAAGGCCTGGGCACAAGTGCGGGCTAGGCTTAAGGCCTGGGCACAAATGCGGGCTTGGCTTAAGGCAGAGGCACAAGTGCGGGCTAGGCTTAAGGCCGGGGCACAAGTGCGGGCTAGGCTTAAGGCCGGGGCACAAGTGCGGGCTAGGCTTAAGGCCGGGGCACAAGTGCGGGCTAGGCTTAAGGCCTGGGCACAAGTGCGGGCTAGGCTTAAGGCCTGGGCACAAGTGCGGGCTAGGCTTAAGGCCTGGGCACAAGTGCGGGCTAGGCTTAAGGCCTGGGCACAAGTGCGGGCTTGGCTTAAGGCCTGGGCACAAGTGCGGGCTAGGCTTAAGGCCTGGGCACAAGTGCGGGCTAGGCTTAAGGCCTGGGCAAAAGTGCGGGCTAGGCTTAAGGCCTGGGCACAAGTGCGGGCTAGGCTTAAGGCCTGGGCACAAGTGCGGGCTAGGCTTAAGGCCTGGGCACAAGTGCGGGCTAGGCTTAAGGCCTGGGCACAAGTGCGGGCTAGGCTTAAGGCCTGGGCACAAGTGCGGGCTAGGCTTAAGGCAGGGGCACAAGTGCGGGCTAGGCTTAAGGCAGGGGCACAAGTGCGGGCTTGGCTTAAGGCCTGGGCACAAGTGCGGGCTAGGCTTAAGGCCTGGGCACAAGTGCGGGCTAGGCTTAAGGCATGGGCACAAGTGCAGTGCTGGCTAGGATCAAGGCAGGGGGCACAAGTGCTGGCTAGGCTTAAGGCATTCAGCTAACTCTTTGCACTCTTTGCATAAAGGGTTAGGCACCCATAGGGGTGAAGATCTAGCTTTCACCCCTCTACTCTTTACTTGGACATTTAGGATTAGATCCTTTGTTGTACAGTGCGGAGCCTCTCCATAACCCCATGCTCCAAGCGACCAGGCACTTCTTGTCTGTCCTCCGTAAATGGGTAATGCCTTCTTCCCCAATTACAGTCGTGCATGCGCATTCAGACGGGACAAGAGCGAAGAGCGTAAAGCTGGCCCTATGTGCATAACCAACATGAAGCTGAAGACAAAAACCAACAAACAAGCATTCAAGGGGCTCAAAAGTGCGGGCTAGGCTTAAGGCATGGGCACAAGTGAGGGCTAGGCGTAAGGCCTGGGCACAAGTGCGGGCTAGGCTTAAGGCCTGGGCACAAGTGCGGGCTAGGCTTAAGGCCTGGGCACAAGTGCAGGCTAGGCTTAAGGCCTGGGCACAAGTGCGGGCTAGGCTTAAGGCCTGGGCACAAGTGCGGGCTAGGCTTAAGGCCTGGGCACAAGTGCGGGCTAGGCTTAAGGCCTGGGCACAAGTGCGGGCTAGGCTTAAGGCCTGGGCACAAGTGCGGGCTAGGCTTAAGGCATGGGCACAAGTGCGGGCTAGGCTTAAGGCCTGGGCACAAGTGCGGGCTAGGCTTAAGGCCTGGGCACAAGTGCAGTGCTGGCTAGCATCAAGGCAGGGGGCACAAGTGCTGGCTAGGCTTAAGGCATTCAGCTAACTCTTTGCACTCTTTGCATAAAGGGTTAGGCACCCATAGGGGTGAAGAGCTAGCTTTCACCCCTCTACTCTGTACTTGGACATTTAGGACTAGATCCTTTGTTGCACAGTGCGGAGCCTCTCCATAACCCCATGCTCCAAGCGACCAGGCACTTCTTGTCTGTCCTCCGTAAATGGGTAATGCCTTCTTCCCCAATTACAGTCATGCATGCGCATTCAGACGGGACAAGAGCGAAGAGCGTAAAGCTGGCCCTATGTGCATAACCAACATGAAGCTGAAGACAAAAACAAACAAACAAGCATTCAAGGGGCTCAAAAGTGCAGGCTAGGCTTAAGGCCTGGGCACAAGCGCGGGCTAGGCTTAAGGCCTGGGCACAAGTGCTGGCTAGGATCAAGGCAGGGGGCACAAGTGCGGGCTAGGCTTAAGGCCTGGGCACAAGTGCGGGCTAGGCTTAAGGCCTGGGCACAAGTGCGGGCTAGGCTTAAGGCCTGGGCACAAGTGCGGGCTAGGATCAAGGCCTGGGCACAAGTGCGGGCTAGGATCAAGGCAGGGGGCACAAGTGCGGGCTAGGCTTAAGGCCTGGGCACAAGTGCGGGCTAGGCTTAAGGCCTGGGCACAAGTGCGGGCTAGGCTTAAGGCCTGGGCACAAGTGCGGGCTAGGCTTAAGGCCTGGGCACAAGTGCGGGCTAGGCTTAAGGCCTGGGCACAAGTGCGGGCTAGGCTTAAGGCCTGGGCACAAGTGCGGGCTAGGCTTAAGGCCTGGGCACAAGTGCGGGCTAGGCTTAAGGCCTGGGCACAAGTGCGGGCTAGGCTTAAGGCCTGGGCACAAGTGCGGGCTAGGCAGTGCGGGCTAGGCTTAAGGCCTGGGCACAAGTGCAGTGCTGGCTAGGATCAAGGCAGGGGCCACAAGTGCCGGCTAGGCTTAAGGCATAGGCACAAGTGCGGGCTAGGCTTAAGGCATGGGCACAAGTGCAGTGCTGGCTAGGATCAAGGCAGGGGGGGCACAAGTGCTGGCTAGGCTTAAGGCATTCAGCTAACTCTTTGCACTCTTTGCATAAAGGGTTAGGCACCCATAGGGGTGAAGAGCTAGCTTTCACCCCTCTACTCTGTACTTGGACATATAGGACTAGATCCTTTGTTGTACAGTGCGGAGCCTCTCCATAACCCCATGCTCCAAGCGACCAGGCACTTCTTGTCTGTCCTCCGTAAATGGGTAATGCCTTCTTCCCCAATTACAGTCAAGCATGCGCATTCAGACGGGACAAGAGCGAAGAGCGTAAAGTTGGCCCTATGTGCATAACCAACATGAAGCTGAAGACAAAAACAAACAAACAAACAAGCATTCAAGGGGCTCAAAAGTGCGCGCTAGGCTTAAGGCCTGGGCACAAGTGCGGGCTAGGCTTAAGGCCTGGGCACAAGTGCAAGCTAGGCTTAAGGCCTGGGCACAAGTGCAGGCTAGGCTTAAGGCCTGGGCACAAGTGCGGGCTAGGCTTAAGGCCTGGGCACAAGTGTGGGCTAGGCTTAAGGCCTGGGCACAAGTGCGGGCTAGGCTTAAGGCCTGGGCACAAGTGCGGGCTAGGCTTAAGGCCTGGGCACAAGTGCGGGCTAGGCTTAAGGCCTGGGCACAAGTGCGGGCTAGGCTTAAGGCCTGGGCACAAGTGCGGGCTAGGCTTAAGGCCTGGGCACAAGTGCGGGCTAGGCTTAAGGCCTGGGCACAAGTGCGGGCTAGGCTTAAGGCCGGGGCACAAGTGCGGGCTAGGCTTAAGGCCGGGGCACAAGTGCGGGCTAGGCTTAAGGCCTGGGCACAAGTGCGGGCTAGGCTTAAGGCCGGGGCACAAGTGCGGGCTAGGCTTAAGGCCTCAGCACAAGTGCGGGCTAGGCTTAAGGCCTGGGCACAAGTGCGGGCTAGGCTTAAGGCAGGGGCACAAGTGCGGGCTTGGCTTAAGGCCGGGGCACAAGTGCGGGCTAGGCTTAAGGCCTGGGCACAAGTGCGGGCTAGGCTTAAGGCCGGGGCACAAGTGCGGGTTAGGCTTAAGGCCTGGGCACAAGTGCGGGCTAGGCTTAAGGCCTGGGCACAAGTGCGGGCTAGGCTTAAAGCCTGGGCACAAGTGCGGGCTAGGCTTAAGGCCTGGGCACAAGTGCGGGCTAGGCTTAAGGCCTGGGCACAAGTGCGGGCTAGGCTTAAGGCCTGGGCACAAGTGCGGGCTAGGCTTAAGGCCTGGGCACAAGTGCAGTGCTGGCTAGGATCAAGGCAGGGGCCACAAGTGCCGGCTAGGCTTAAGGCATAGGCACAAGTACGGGCTAGGCTTAAGGCATGGGCACAAGTGCGGGCTAGGCTTAAGGCATGGGCACAAGTGCAGTGCTGGCTAGGATCAAGGTAGGGGGGCACAAGTGCTGGCTAGGCTTAAGGCATTCAGCTAACTCTTTGCACTCTTTGCATAAAGGGTTAGGCACCCATAGGGGTGAAGAGCTAGCTTTCACCCCTCTACTCTGTACTTGGACATTTAGGACTAAATCCTTTGTTGTACAGTGCGGAGCCTCTCCATAACCCCATGCTCCAAGCGACCAGGCACTTCTTGTCTGTCCTCCGTAAATGGGTAATGCCTTCTTCCCCAATTACAGTCGAGCATGCGCATTCAGACGGGACAAGAGCGAAGAGCGTAAAGTTGGCCCTATGTGCATAACCAACATGAAGCTGAAGACAAAAACAAACAAACAAACAAGCATTCAAGGGGCTCAAAAGTGCAGGCTAGGCTTAAGGCCTGGGCACAAGTGCGGGCTAGGCTTAAGGCCTGGGCACAAGTGCGGGCGAGGCTTAAGGCCTGGGCACAAGTGCGGGCTAGGCTTAAGGCCTGGGCACAAGTGCGGGCTAGGCTTAAGGCCTGGGCACAAGTGCGGGCTAGGCTTAAGGCCTGGGCACAAGTGCGGGCTAGGCTTAAGGCCTGGGCACAAGTGCGGGCTAGGCTTAAGGCCTGGGCACAAGTGCGGGCTAGGCTTAAGGCCTGGGCACAAGTGCGGGCTAGGCTTAAGGCCTGGGCACAAGTGCGGGCTAGGCTTAAGGCCTGGGCACAAGTGCGGGCTAGGCTTAAGGCCTGGGCACAAGTGCGGGCTAGGCTTAAGGCCGGGGCACAAGTGCGGGCTAGGCTTAAGGCCGGGGCACAAGTGCGGGCTAGGCTTAAGGCCTGGGCACAAGTGCGGGCTAGGCTTAAGGCCTGGGCACAAGTGCGGGTTAGGCTTAAGGCCTGGGCACAAGTGCGGGCTAGGCTTAAGGCCTGGGCACAAGTGCGGGCTAGGCTTAAAGCATGGGCACAAGTGCGGGCTAGGCTCAAGGCCTGGGCACAAGTGCGGGCTAGGCTTAAGGCCTGGGCACAAGTGCGGGCTAGGCTTAAGGCCTGGGCACAAGTGCGGGCTAGGCTTAAGGCCTGGGCACAAGTGCGGGCTAGGCTTAAGGCCTGGGCACAAGTGCGGGCTAGGCTTAAGGCCTGGGCACAAGTGCGGGCTAGGCTTAAGGCCTGGGCACAAGTGCGGGCTAGGCTTAAGGCCTGGGCACAAGTGCGGGCTAGGCTTAAGGCCTGGGCACAAGTGCGGGCTAGGCTTAAGGCCTGGGCACAAGTGCAGGCTAGGCTTAAGGCCTGGGCACAAGTGCGGGCTAGGCTTAAGGCCTGGGCACAAGTGCGGGCTAGGCTTAAGGCCTGGGCACAAGTGCGGGCTAGGCTTAAGGCATGGGCACAAGTGCAGTGCTGGCTAGGATCAAGGCAGGGGGGGCACAAGTGCTGGCTAGGCTTAAGGCATTCAGCTAACTCTTTGCACTCTTTGCATAAAGGGTTAGGCACCCATAGGGGTGAAGAGCTAGCTTTCACCCCTCTACTCTGTACTTGGACATTTAGGACTAGATCCTTTGTTGCACAGTGCGGAGCCTCTCCATAACCCCATGCTCCAAGCGACCAGGCACTTCTTGTCTGTCCTCCGTAAATGGGTAATGCCTTCTTCCCCAATTACAGTCGTGCATGCGCATTAAGACGGGACAAGAGCGAAGAGCGTAAAGCTGGCCCTATGTGCATAACCAACATGAAGCTGAAGACAAAAACAAACAAACAAGCATTCAAGGGGCTCAAAAGTGCAGGCTAGGCTTAAGGCCTGGGCACAAGTGCGGGCTAGGCTTAAGGCCTGGGCACAAGTGCGGGCTAGGCTTAAGGCCTGGGCACAAGTGCGGGCTAGGCTTAAGGCCTGGGCACAAGTGCGGGCTAGGCTTAAGGCCTGGGCACAAGTGCGGGCTAGGCAGTGCGGGCTAGGCTTAAGGCCTGGGCACAAGTGCAGTGCTGGCTAGGATCAAGGCAGGGGCCACAAGTGCCGGCTAGGCTTAAGGCATAGGCACAAGTTCGGGCTAGGCTTAAGGCATGGGCACAAGTGCAGTGCTGGCTAGGATCAAGGCAGGGGGGGCACAAGTGCTGGCTAGGCTTAAGGCATTCAGCTAACTCTTTGCACTCTTTGCATAAAGGGTTAGGCACCCATAGGGGTGAAGAGCTAGCTTTCACCCCTCTACTCTATACTTGGACATATAGGACTAGATCCTTTGTTGTACAGTGCGGAGCCTCTCCATAACCCCATGCTCCAAGCGACCAGGCACTTCTTGTTTGTCCTCCGTAAATGGGTAATGCCTTCTTCCCCAATTACAGTCGAGCATGCGCATTCAGACGGGACAAGAGCGAAGAGCGTAAAGTTGGCCCTATGTGCATAACCAACATGAAGCTGAAGACAAAAACAAACAAACAAACAAGCATTCAAGGGGCTCAAAAGTGCGCGCTAGGCTTAAGGCCTGGGCACAAGTGCGGGCTAGGCTTAAGGCCTGGGCACAAGTGCAAGCTAGGCTTAAGGCCTGGGCACAAGTGCAGGCTAGGCTTAAGGCCTGGGCACAAGTGCGGGCTAGGCTTAAGGCCTGGGCACAAGTGTGGGCTAGGCTTAAGGCCTGGGCACAAGTGCGGGCTAGGCTTAAGGCCTGGGCACAAGTGCGGGCTAGGCTTAAGGCCTGGGCACAAGTGCGGGCTAGGCTTAAGGCCTGGGCACAAGTGCGGGCTAGGCTTAAGGCCTGGGCACAAGTGCGGGCTAGGCTTAAGGCCTGGGCACAAGTGCGGGCTAGGCTTAAGGCCTGGGCACAAGTGCGGGCTAGGCTTAAGGCCGGGGCACAAGTGCGGGCTAGGCTTAAGGCCGGGGCACAAGTGCGGGCTAGGCTTAAGGCCTGGGCACAAGTGCGGGCTAGGCTTAAGGCCGGGGCACAAGTGCGGGCTAGGCTTAAGGCCTCAGCACAAGTGCGGGCTAGGCTTAAGGCCTGGGCACAAGTGCGGGCTAGGCTTAAGGCAGGGGCACAAGTGCGGGCTTGGCTTAAGGCCGGGGCACAAGTGCGGGCTAGGCTTAAGGCCTGGGCACAAGTGCGGGCTAGGCTTAAGGCCGGGGCACAAGTGCGGGTTAGGCTTAAGGCCTGGGCACAAGTGCGGGCTAGGCTTAAGGCCTGGGCACAAGTGCGGGCTAGGCTTAAAGCCTGGGCACAAGTGCGGGCTAGGCTTAAGGCCTGGGCACAAGTGCGGGCTAGGCTTAAGGCCTGGGCACAAGTGCGGGCTAGGCTTAAGGCCTGGGCACAAGTGCGGGCTAGGCTTAAGGCCTGGGCACAAGTGCAGTGCTGGCTAGGATCAAGGCAGGGGCCATCAGTGCCGGCTAGGCTTAAGGCATAGGCACAAGTACGGGCTAGGCTTAAGGCATGGGCACAAGTGCGGGCTAGGCTTAAGGCATGGGCACAAGTGCAGTGCTGGCTAGGATCAAGGTAGGGGGGCACAAGTGCTGGCTAGGCTTAAGGCATTCAGCTAACTCTTTGCACTCTTTGCATAAAGGGTTAGGCACCCATAGGGGTGAAGAGCTAGCTTTCACCCCTCTACTCTGTACTTGGACATTTAGGACTAAATCCTTTGTTGTACAGTGCGGAGCCTCTCCATAACCCCATGCTCCAAGCGACCAGGCACTTCTTGTCTGTCCTCCGTAAATGGGTAATGCCTTCTTCCCCAATTACAGTCGAGCATGCGCATTCAGACGGGACAAGAGCGAAGAGCGTAAAGTTGGCCCTATGTGCATAACCAACATGAAGCTGAAGACAAAAACAAACAAACAAACAAGCATTCAAGGGGCTCAAAAGTGCAGGCTAGGCTTAAGGCCTGGGCACAAGTGCGGGCTAGGCTTAAGGCCTGGGCACAAGTGCGGGCGAGGCTTAAGGCCTGGGCACAAGTGCGGGCTAGGCTTAAGGCCTGGGCACAAGTGCGGGCTAGGCTTAAGGCCTGGGCACAAGTGCGGGCTAGGCTTAAGGCCTGGGCACAAGTGCGGGCTAGGCTTAAGGCCTGGGCACAAGTGCGGGCTAGGCTTAAGGCCTGGGCACAAGTGCGGGCTAGGCTTAAGGCCTGGGCACAAGTGCGGGCTAGGCTTAAGGCCTGGGCACAAGTGCGGGCTAGGCTTAAGGCCTGGGCACAAGTGCGGGCTAGGCTTAAGGCCTGGGCACAAGTGCGGGCTAGGCTTAAGGCCGGGGCACAAGTGCGGGCTAGGCTTAAGGCCGGGGCACAAGTGCGGGCTAGGCTTAAGGCCTGGGCACAAGTGCGGGCTAGGCTTAAGGCCTGGGCACAAGTGCGGGCTAGGCTTAAAGCATGGGCACAAGTGCGGGCTAGGCTCAAGGCCTGGGCACAAGTGCGGGCTAGGCTTAAGGCCTGGGCACAAGTGCGGGCTAGGCTTAAGGCCTGGGCACAAGTGCGGGCTAGGCTTAAGGCCTGGGCACAAGTGCGGGCTAGGCTTAAGGCCTGGGCACAAGTGGTGGCTAGGATCAAGGCAGGGGGCACAAGTGCGGGCTAGGCTTAAGGCCTGGGCACAAGTGCGGGCTAGGCTTAAGGCCTGGGCACAAGTGCGGGCTAGGCTTAAGGCCTGGGCACAAGTGCGGGCTAGGCTTAAGGCCTGGGCACAAGTGCGGGCTAGGCTTAAGGCCTGGGCACAAGTGCGGGCTAGGCTTAAGGCCTGGGCACAAGTGCGGGCTAGGCTTAAGGCCTGGGCACAAGTGCGGGCTAGGCTTAAGGCCTGGGCACAAGTGCGGGCTAGGCTTAAGGCCTGGGCACAAGTGCGGGCTAGGCTTAAGGCCTGGGCACAAATGCGGGCTTGGCTTAAGGCAGAGGCACAAGTGCGGGCTAGGCTTAAGGCCGGGGCACAAGTGCGGGCTAGGCTTAAGGCCGGGGCACAAGTGCGGGCTAGGCTTAAGGCCGGGGCACAAGTGCGGGCTAGGCTTAAGGCCTGGGCACAAGTGCGGGCTAGGCTTAAGGCCTGGGCACAAGTGCGGGCTAGGCTTAAGGCCTGGGCACAAGTGCGGGCTAGGCTTAAGGCCTGGGCACAAGTGCGGGCTTGGCTTAAGGCCTGGGCACAAGTGCGGGCTAGGCTTAAGGCCTGGGCACAAGTGCGGGCTAGGCTTAAGGCCTGGGCAAAAGTGCGGGCTAGGCTTAAGGCCTGGGCACAAGTGCGGGCTAGGCTTAAGGCCTGGGCACAAGTGCGGGCTAGGCTTAAGGCCTGGGCACAAGTGCGGGCTAGGCTTAAGGCCTGGGCACAAGTGCGGGCTAGGCTTAAGGCCTGGGCACAAGTGCGGGCTAGGCTTAAGGCAGGGGCACAAGTGCGGGCTAGGCTTAAGGCAGGGGCACAAGTGCGGGCTTGGCTTAAGGCCTGGGCACAAGTGCGGGCTAGGCTTAAGGCCTGGGCACAAGTGCGGGCTAGGCTTAAGGCATGGGCACAAGTGCAGTGCTGGCTAGGATCAAGGCAGGGGGCACAAGTGCTGGCTAGGCTTAAGGCATTCAGCTAACTCTTTGCACTCTTTGCATAAAGGGTTAGGCACCCATAGGGGTGAAGATCTAGCTTTCACCCCTCTACTCTTTACTTGGACATTTAGGATTAGATCCTTTGTTGTACAGTGCGGAGCCTCTCCATAACCCCATGCTCCAAGCGACCAGGCACTTCTTGTCTGTCCTCCGTAAATGGGTAATGCCTTCTTCCCCAATTACAGTCGTGCATGCGCATTCAGACGGGACAAGAGCGAAGAGCGTAAAGCTGGCCCTATGTGCATAACCAACATGAAGCTGAAGACAAAAACCAACAAACAAGCATTCAAGGGGCTCAAAAGTGCGGGCTAGGCTTAAGGCATGGGCACAAGTGAGGGCTAGGCGTAAGGCCTGGGCACAAGTGCGGGCTAGGCTTAAGGCCTGGGCACAAGTGCGGGCTAGGCTTAAGGCCTGGGCACAAGTGCAGGCTAGGCTTAAGGCCTGGGCACAAGTGCGGGCTAGGCTTAAGGCCTGGGCACAAGTGCGGGCTAGGCTTAAGGCCTGGGCACAAGTGCGGGCTAGGCTTAAGGCCTGGGCACAAGTGCGGGCTAGGCTTAAGGCCTGGGCACAAGTGCGGGCTAGGCTTAAGGCATGGGCACAAGTGCGGGCTAGGCTTAAGGCCTGGGCACAAGTGCGGGCTAGGCTTAAGGCCTGGGCACAAGTGCAGTGCTGGCTAGCATCAAGGCAGGGGGCACAAGTGCTGGCTAGGCTTAAGGCATTCAGCTAACTCTTTGCACTCTTTGCATAAAGGGTTAGGCACCCATAGGGGTGAAGAGCTAGCTTTCACCCCTCTACTCTGTACTTGGACATTTAGGACTAGATCCTTTGTTGCACAGTGCGGAGCCTCTCCATAACCCCATGCTCCAAGCGACCAGGCACTTCTTGTCTGTCCTCCGTAAATGGGTAATGCCTTCTTCCCCAATTACAGTCATGCATGCGCATTCAGACGGGACAAGAGCGAAGAGCGTAAAGCTGGCCCTATGTGCATAACCAACATGAAGCTGAAGACAAAAACAAACAAACAAGCATTCAAGGGGCTCAAAAGTGCAGGCTAGGCTTAAGGCCTGGGCACAAGCGCGGGCTAGGCTTAAGGCCTGGGCACAAGTGCTGGCTAGGATCAAGGCAGGGGGCACAAGTGCGGGCTAGGCTTAAGGCCTGGGCACAAGTGCGGGCTAGGCTTAAGGCCTGGGCACAAGTGCGGGCTAGGCTTAAGGCCTGGGCACAAGTGCGGGCTAGGATCAAGGCCTGGGCACAAGTGCGGGCTAGGATCAAGGCAGGGGGCACAAGTGCGGGCTAGGCTTAAGGCCTGGGCACAAGTGCGGGCTAGGCTTAAGGCCTGGGCACAAGTGCGGGCTAGGCTTAAGGCCTGGGCACAAGTGCGGGCTAGGCTTAAGGCCTGGGCACAAGTGCGGGCTAGGCTTAAGGCCTGGGCACAAGTGCGGGCTAGGCTTAAGGCCTGGGCACAAGTGCGGGCTAGGCTTAAGGCCTGGGCACAAGTGCGGGCTAGGCTTAAGGCCTGGGCACAAGTGCGGGCTAGGCTTAAGGCCTGGGCACAAGTGCGGGCTAGGCAGTGCGGGCTAGGCTTAAGGCCTGGGCACAAGTGCAGTGCTGGCTAGGATCAAGGCAGGGGCCACAAGTGCCGGCTAGGCTTAAGGCATAGGCACAAGTGCGGGCTAGGCTTAAGGCATGGGCACAAGTGCAGTGCTGGCTAGGATCAAGGCAGGGGGGGCACAAGTGCTGGCTAGGCTTAAGGCATTCAGCTAACTCTTTGCACTCTTTGCATAAAGGGTTAGGCACCCATAGGGGTGAAGAGCTAGCTTTCACCCCTCTACTCTGTACTTGGACATATAGGACTAGATCCTTTGTTGTACAGTGCGGAGCCTCTCCATAACCCCATGCTCCAAGCGACCAGGCACTTCTTGTCTGTCCTCCGTAAATGGGTAATGCCTTCTTCCCCAATTACAGTCAAGCATGCGCATTCAGACGGGACAAGAGCGAAGAGCGTAAAGTTGGCCCTATGTGCATAACCAACATGAAGCTGAAGACAAAAACAAACAAACAAACAAGCATTCAAGGGGCTCAAAAGTGCGCGCTAGGCTTAAGGCCTGGGCACAAGTGCGGGCTAGGCTTAAGGCCTGGGCACAAGTGCAAGCTAGGCTTAAGGCCTGGGCACAAGTGCAGGCTAGGCTTAAGGCCTGGGCACAAGTGCGGGCTAGGCTTAAGGCCTGGGCACAAGTGTGGGCTAGGCTTAAGGCCTGGGCACAAGTGCGGGCTAGGCTTAAGGCCTGGGCACAAGTGCGGGCTAGGCTTAAGGCCTGGGCACAAGTGCGGGCTAGGCTTAAGGCCTGGGCACAAGTGCGGGCTAGGCTTAAGGCCTGGGCACAAGTGCGGGCTAGGCTTAAGGCCTGGGCACAAGTGCGGGCTAGGCTTAAGGCCTGGGCACAAGTGCGGGCTAGGCTTAAGGCCGGGGCACAAGTGCGGGCTAGGCTTAAGGCCGGGGCACAAGTGCGGGCTAGGCTTAAGGCCTGGGCACAAGTGCGGGCTAGGCTTAAGGCCGGGGCACAAGTGCGGGCTAGGCTTAAGGCCTCAGCACAAGTGCGGGCTAGGCTTAAGGCCTGGGCACAAGTGCGGGCTAGGCTTAAGGCAGGGGCACAAGTGCGGGCTTGGCTTAAGGCCGGGGCACAAGTGCGGGCTAGGCTTAAGGCCTGGGCACAAGTGCGGGCTAGGCTTAAGGCCGGGGCACAAGTGCGGGTTAGGCTTAAGGCCTGGGCACAAGTGCGGGCTAGGCTTAAGGCCTGGGCACAAGTGCGGGCTAGGCTTAAAGCCTGGGCACAAGTGCGGGCTAGGCTTAAGGCCTGGGCACAAGTGCGGGCTAGGCTTAAGGCCTGGGCACAAGTGCGGGCTAGGCTTAAGGCCTGGGCACAAGTGCGGGCTAGGCTTAAGGCCTGGGCACAAGTGCAGTGCTGGCTAGGATCAAGGCAGGGGCCACAAGTGCCGGCTAGGCTTAAGGCATAGGCACAAGTACGGGCTAGGCTTAAGGCATGGGCACAAGTGCGGGCTAGGCTTAAGGCATGGGCACAAGTGCAGTGCTGGCTAGGATCAAGGTAGGGGGGCACAAGTGCTGGCTAGGCTTAAGGCATTCAGCTAACTCTTTGCACTCTTTGCATAAAGGGTTAGGCACCCATAGGGGTGAAGAGCTAGCTTTCACCCCTCTACTCTGTACTTGGACATTTAGGACTAAATCCTTTGTTGTACAGTGCGGAGCCTCTCCATAACCCCATGCTCCAAGCGACCAGGCACTTCTTGTCTGTCCTCCGTAAATGGGTAATGCCTTCTTCCCCAATTACAGTCGAGCATGCGCATTCAGACGGGACAAGAGCGAAGAGCGTAAAGTTGGCCCTATGTGCATAACCAACATGAAGCTGAAGACAAAAACAAACAAACAAACAAGCATTCAAGGGGCTCAAAAGTGCAGGCTAGGCTTAAGGCCTGGGCACAAGTGCGGGCTAGGCTTAAGGCCTGGGCACAAGTGCGGGCGAGGCTTAAGGCCTGGGCACAAGTGCGGGCTAGGCTTAAGGCCTGGGCACAAGTGCGGGCTAGGCTTAAGGCCTGGGCACAAGTGCGGGCTAGGCTTAAGGCCTGGGCACAAGTGCGGGCTAGGCTTAAGGCCTGGGCACAAGTGCGGGCTAGGCTTAAGGCCTGGGCACAAGTGCGGGCTAGGCTTAAGGCCTGGGCACAAGTGCGGGCTAGGCTTAAGGCCTGGGCACAAGTGCGGGCTAGGCTTAAGGCCTGGGCACAAGTGCGGGCTAGGCTTAAGGCCTGGGCACAAGTGCGGGCTAGGCTTAAGGCCGGGGCACAAGTGCGGGCTAGGCTTAAGGCCGGGGCACAAGTGCGGGCTAGGCTTAAGGCCTGGGCACAAGTGCGGGCTAGGCTTAAGGCCTGGGCACAAGTGCGGGTTAGGCTTAAGGCCTGGGCACAAGTGCGGGCTAGGCTTAAGGCCTGGGCACAAGTGCGGGCTAGGCTTAAAGCATGGGCACAAGTGCGGGCTAGGCTCAAGGCCTGGGCACAAGTGCGGGCTAGGCTTAAGGCCTGGGCACAAGTGCGGGCTAGGCTTAAGGCCTGGGCACAAGTGCGGGCTAGGCTTAAGGCCTGGGCACAAGTGCGGGCTAGGCTTAAGGCCTGGGCACAAGTGCGGGCTAGGCTTAAGGCCTGGGCACAAGTGCGGGCTAGGCTTAAGGCCTGGGCACAAGTGCGGGCTAGGCTTAAGGCCTGGGCACAAGTGCGGGCTAGGCTTAAGGCCTGGGCACAAGTGCGGGCTAGGCTTAAGGCCTGGGCACAAGTGCAGGCTAGGCTTAAGGCCTGGGCACAAGTGCGGGCTAGGCTTAAGGCCTGGGCACAAGTGCGGGCTAGGCTTAAGGCCTGGGCACAAGTGCGGGCTAGGCTTAAGGCATGGGCACAAGTGCAGTGCTGGCTAGGATCAAGGCAGGGGGGGCACAAGTGCTGGCTAGGCTTAAGGCATTCAGCTAACTCTTTGCACTCTTTGCATAAAGGGTTAGGCACCCATAGGGGTGAAGAGCTAGCTTTCACCCCTCTACTCTGTACTTGGACATTTAGGACTAGATCCTTTGTTGCACAGTGCGGAGCCTCTCCATAACCCCATGCTCCAAGCGACCAGGCACTTCTTGTCTGTCCTCCGTAAATGGGTAATGCCTTCTTCCCCAATTACAGTCGTGCATGCGCATTAAGACGGGACAAGAGCGAAGAGCGTAAAGCTGGCCCTATGTGCATAACCAACATGAAGCTGAAGACAAAAACAAACAAACAAGCATTCAAGGGGCTCAAAAGTGCAGGCTAGGCTTAAGGCCTGGGCACAAGTGCGGGCTAGGCTTAAGGCCTGGGCACAAGTGCGGGCTAGGCTTAAGGCCTGGGCACAAGTGCGGGCTAGGCTTAAGGCCTGGGCACAAGTGCGGGCTAGGCTTAAGGCCTGGGCACAAGTGCGGGCTAGGCAGTGCGGGCTAGGCTTAAGGCCTGGGCACAAGTGCAGTGCTGGCTAGGATCAAGGCAGGGGCCACAAGTGCCGGCTAGGCTTAAGGCATAGGCACAAGTTCGGGCTAGGCTTAAGGCATGGGCACAAGTGCAGTGCTGGCTAGGATCAAGGCAGGGGGGGCACAAGTGCTGGCTAGGCTTAAGGCATTCAGCTAACTCTTTGCACTCTTTGCATAAAGGGTTAGGCACCCATAGGGGTGAAGAGCTAGCTTTCACCCCTCTACTCTATACTTGGACATATAGGACTAGATCCTTTGTTGTACAGTGCGGAGCCTCTCCATAACCCCATGCTCCAAGCGACCAGGCACTTCTTGTTTGTCCTCCGTAAATGGGTAATGCCTTCTTCCCCAATTACAGTCGAGCATGCGCATTCAGACGGGACAAGAGCGAAGAGCGTAAAGTTGGCCCTATGTGCATAACCAACATGAAGCTGAAGACAAAAACAAACAAACAAACAAGCATTCAAGGGGCTCAAAAGTGCGCGCTAGGCTTAAGGCCTGGGCACAAGTGCGGGCTAGGCTTAAGGCCTGGGCACAAGTGCAAGCTAGGCTTAAGGCCTGGGCACAAGTGCAGGCTAGGCTTAAGGCCTGGGCACAAGTGCGGGCTAGGCTTAAGGCCTGGGCACAAGTGTGGGCTAGGCTTAAGGCCTGGGCACAAGTGCGGGCTAGGCTTAAGGCCTGGGCACAAGTGCGGGCTAGGCTTAAGGCCTGGGCACAAGTGCGGGCTAGGCTTAAGGCCTGGGCACAAGTGCGGGCTAGGCTTAAGGCCTGGGCACAAGTGCGGGCTAGGCTTAAGGCCTGGGCACAAGTGCGGGCTAGGCTTAAGGCCTGGGCACAAGTGCGGGCTAGGCTTAAGGCCGGGGCACAAGTGCGGGCTAGGCTTAAGGCCGGGGCACAAGTGCGGGCTAGGCTTAAGGCCTGGGCACAAGTGCGGGCTAGGCTTAAGGCCGGGGCACAAGTGCGGGCTAGGCTTAAGGCCTCAGCACAAGTGCGGGCTAGGCTTAAGGCCTGGGCACAAGTGCGGGCTAGGCTTAAGGCAGGGGCACAAGTGCGGGCTTGGCTTAAGGCCGGGGCACAAGTGCGGGCTAGGCTTAAGGCCTGGGCACAAGTGCGGGCTAGGCTTAAGGCCGGGGCACAAGTGCGGGTTAGGCTTAAGGCCTGGGCACAAGTGCGGGCTAGGCTTAAGGCCTGGGCACAAGTGCGGGCTAGGCTTAAAGCCTGGGCACAAGTGCGGGCTAGGCTTAAGGCCTGGGCACAAGTGCGGGCTAGGCTTAAGGCCTGGGCACAAGTGCGGGCTAGGCTTAAGGCCTGGGCACAAGTGCGGGCTAGGCTTAAGGCCTGGGCACAAGTGCAGTGCTGGCTAGGATCAAGGCAGGGGCCATCAGTGCCGGCTAGGCTTAAGGCATAGGCACAAGTACGGGCTAGGCTTAAGGCATGGGCACAAGTGCGGGCTAGGCTTAAGGCATGGGCACAAGTGCAGTGCTGGCTAGGATCAAGGTAGGGGGGCACAAGTGCTGGCTAGGCTTAAGGCATTCAGCTAACTCTTTGCACTCTTTGCATAAAGGGTTAGGCACCCATAGGGGTGAAGAGCTAGCTTTCACCCCTCTACTCTGTACTTGGACATTTAGGACTAAATCCTTTGTTGTACAGTGCGGAGCCTCTCCATAACCCCATGCTCCAAGCGACCAGGCACTTCTTGTCTGTCCTCCGTAAATGGGTAATGCCTTCTTCCCCAATTACAGTCGAGCATGCGCATTCAGACGGGACAAGAGCGAAGAGCGTAAAGTTGGCCCTATGTGCATAACCAACATGAAGCTGAAGACAAAAACAAACAAACAAACAAGCATTCAAGGGGCTCAAAAGTGCAGGCTAGGCTTAAGGCCTGGGCACAAGTGCGGGCTAGGCTTAAGGCCTGGGCACAAGTGCGGGCGAGGCTTAAGGCCTGGGCACAAGTGCGGGCTAGGCTTAAGGCCTGGGCACAAGTGCGGGCTAGGCTTAAGGCCTGGGCACAAGTGCGGGCTAGGCTTAAGGCCTGGGCACAAGTGCGGGCTAGGCTTAAGGCCTGGGCACAAGTGCGGGCTAGGCTTAAGGCCTGGGCACAAGTGCG
Organism: Ranitomeya imitator; assembly: GCF_032444005.1. Lineage (NCBI taxonomy): Eukaryota > Metazoa > Chordata > Amphibia > Anura > Dendrobatidae > Ranitomeya > Ranitomeya imitator. Next base: position 185,047 of record NW_027194320.1, read on the forward strand.
GGCTAGGCTTAAGGCCTGGGCACAAGTGCGGGCTAGGCTTAAGGCCTGGGCACAAGTGCGGGCTAGGCTTAAGGCCTGGGCACAAGTGCGGGCTAGGCTTAAGGCCTGGGCACAAGTGCGGGCTAGGCTTAAGGCCGGGGCACAAGTGCGGGCTAGGCTTAAGGCCGGGGCACAAGTGCGGGCTAGGCTTAAGGCCTGGGCACAAGTGCGGGCTAGGCTTAAGGCCTGGGCACAAGTGCGGGTTAGGCTTAAGGCCTGGGCACAAGTGCGGGCTAGGCTTAAGGCCTGGGCACAAGTGCGGGCTAGGCTTAAAGCATGGGCACAAGTGCGGGCTAGGCTCAAGGCCTGGGCACAAGTGCGGGCTAGGCTTAAGGCCTGGGCACAAGTGCGGGCTAGGCTTAAGGCCTGGGCACAAGTGCGGGCTAGGCTTAAGGCCTGGGCACAAGTGCGGGCTAGGCTTAAGGCCTGGGCACAAGTGGTGGCTAGGATCAAGGCAGGGGGCACAAGTGCGGGCTAGGCTTAAGGCCTGGGCACAAGTGCGGGCTAGGCTTAAGGCCTGGGCACAAGTGCGGGCTAGGCTTAAGGCCTGGGCACAAGTGCGGGCTAGGCTTAAGGCCTGGGCACAAGTGCGGGCTAGGCTTAAGGCCTGGGCACAAGTGCGGGCTAGGCTTAAGGCCTGGGCACAAGTGCGGGCTAGGCTTAAGGCCTGGGCACAAGTGCGGGCTAGGCTTAAGGCCTGGGCACAAGTGCGGGCTAGGCTTAAGGCCTGGGCACAAGTGCGGGCTAGGCTTAAGGCCTGGGCACAAATGCGGGCTTGGCTTAAGGCAGAGGCACAAGTGCGGGCTAGGCTTAAGGCCGGGGCACAAGTGCGGGCTAGGCTTAAGGCCGGGGCACAAGTGCGGGCTAGGCTTAAGGCCGGGGCACAAGTGCGGGCTAGGCTTAAGGCCTGGGCACAAGTGCGGGCTAGGCTTAAGGCCTGGGCACAAGTGCGGGCTAGGCTTAAGGCCTGGGCACAAGTGCGGGCTAGGCTTAAGGCCTGGGCACAAGTGCGGGCTTGGCTTAAGGCCTGGGCACAAGTGCGGGCTAGGCTTAAGGCCTGGGCACAAGTGCGGGCTAGGCTTAAGGCCTGGGCAAAAGTGCGGGCTAGGCTTAAGGCCTGGGCACAAGTGCGGGCTAGGCTTAAGGCCTGGGCACAAGTGCGGGCTAGGCTTAAGGCCTGGGCACAAGTGCGGGCTAGGCTTAAGGCCTGGGCACAAGTGCGGGCTAGGCTTAAGGCCTGGGCACAAGTGCGGGCTAGGCTTAAGGCAGGGGCACAAGTGCGGGCTAGGCTTAAGGCAGGGGCACAAGTGCGGGCTTGGCTTAAGGCCTGGGCACAAGTGCGGGCTAGGCTTAAGGCCTGGGCACAAGTGCGGGCTAGGCTTAAGGCATGGGCACAAGTGCAGTGCTGGCTAGGATCAAGGCAGGGGGCACAAGTGCTGGCTAGGCTTAAGGCATTCAGCTAACTCTTTGCACTCTTTGCATAAAGGGTTAGGCACCCATAGGGGTGAAGATCTAGCTTTCACCCCTCTACTCTTTACTTGGACATTTAGGATTAGATCCTTTGTTGTACAGTGCGGAGCCTCTCCATAACCCCATGCTCCAAGCGACCAGGCACTTCTTGTCTGTCCTCCGTAAATGGGTAATGCCTTCTTCCCCAATTACAGTCGTGCATGCGCATTCAGACGGGACAAGAGCGAAGAGCGTAAAGCTGGCCCTATGTGCATAACCAACATGAAGCTGAAGACAAAAACCAACAAACAAGCATTCAAGGGGCTCAAAAGTGCGGGCTAGGCTTAAGGCATGGGCACAAGTGAGGGCTAGGCGTAAGGCCTGGGCACAAGTGCGGGCTAGGCTTAAGGCCTGGGCACAAGTGCGGGCTAGGCTTAAGGCCTGGGCACAAGTGCAGGCTAGGCTTAAGGCCTGGGCACAAGTGCGGGCTAGGCTTAAGGCCTGGGCACAAGTGCGGGCTAGGCTTAAGGCCTGGGCACAAGTGCGGGCTAGGCTTAAGGCCTGGGCACAAGTGCGGGCTAGGCTTAAGGCCTGGGCACAAGTGCGGGCTAGGCTTAAGGCATGGGCACAAGTGCGGGCTAGGCTTAAGGCCTGGGCACAAGTGCGGGCTAGGCTTAAGGCCTGGGCACAAGTGCAGTGCTGGCTAGCATCAAGGCAGGGGGCACAAGTGCTGGCTAGGCTTAAGGCATTCAGCTAACTCTTTGCACTCTTTGCATAAAGGGTTAGGCACCCATAGGGGTGAAGAGCTAGCTTTCACCCCTCTACTCTGTACTTGGACATTTAGGACTAGATCCTTTGTTGCACAGTGCGGAGCCTCTCCATAACCCCATGCTCCAAGCGACCAGGCACTTCTTGTCTGTCCTCCGTAAATGGGTAATGCCTTCTTCCCCAATTACAGTCATGCATGCGCATTCAGACGGGACAAGAGCGAAGAGCGTAAAGCTGGCCCTATGTGCATAACCAACATGAAGCTGAAGACAAAAACAAACAAACAAGCATTCAAGGGGCTCAAAAGTGCAGGCTAGGCTTAAGGCCTGGGCACAAGCGCGGGCTAGGCTTAAGGCCTGGGCACAAGTGCTGGCTAGGATCAAGGCAGGGGGCACAAGTGCGGGCTAGGCTTAAGGCCTGGGCACAAGTGCGGGCTAGGCTTAAAGCCTGGGCACAAGTGCGGGCTAGGCTTAAGGCCTGGGCACAAGTGCGGGCTAGGATCAAGGCCTGGGCACAAGTGCGGGCTAGGATCAAGGCAGGGGGCACAAGTGCGGGCTAGGCTTAAGGCCTGGGCACAAGTGCGGGCTAGGCTTAAGGCCTGGGCACAAGTGCGGGCTAGGCTTAAGGCCTGGGCACAAGTGCGGGCTAGGCTTAAGGCCTGGGCACAAGTGCGGGCTAGGCTTAAGGCCTGGGCACAAGTGCGGGCTAGGCTTAAGGCCTGGGCACAAGTGCGGGCTAGGCTTAAGGCCTGGGCACAAGTGCGGGCTAGGCTTAAGGCCTGGGCACAAGTGCGGGCTAGGCTTAAGGCCTGGGCACAAGTGCGGGCTAGGCAGTGCGGGCTAGGCTTAAGGCCTGGGCACAAGTGCAGTGCTGGCTAGGATCAAGGCAGGGGCCACAAGTGCCGGCTAGGCTTAAGGCATAGGCACAAGTGCGGGCTAGGCTTAAGGCATGGGCACAAGTGCAGTGCTGGCTAGGATCAAGGCAGGGGGGGCACAAGTGCTGGCTAGGCTTAAGGCATTCAGCTAACTCTTTGCACTCTTTGCATAAAGGGTTAGGCACCCATAGGGGTGAAGAGCTAGCTTTCACCCCTCTACTCTGTACTTGGACATATAGGACTAGATCCTTTGTTGTACAGTGCGGAGCCTCTCCATAACCCCATGCTCCAAGCGACCAGGCACTTCTTGTCTGTCCTCCGTAAATGGGTAATGCCTTCTTCCCCAATTACAGTCAAGCATGCGCATTCAGACGGGACAAGAGCGAAGAGCGTAAAGTTGGCCCTATGTGCATAACCAACATGAAGCTGAAGACAAAAACAAACAAACAAACAAGCATTCAAGGGGCTCAAAAGTGCGCGCTAGGCTTAAGGCCTGGGCACAAGTGCGGGCTAGGCTTAAGGCCTGGGCACAAGTGCAAGCTAGGCTTAAGGCCTGGGCACAAGTGCAGGCTAGGCTTAAGGCCTGGGCACAAGTGCGGGCTAGGCTTAAGGCCTGGGCACAAGTGTGGGCTAGGCTTAAGGCCTGGGCACAAGTGCGGGCTAGGCTTAAGGCCTGGGCACAAGTGCGGGCTAGGCTTAAGGCCTGGGCACAAGTGCGGGCTAGGCTTAAGGCCTGGGCACAAGTGCGGGCTAGGCTTAAGGCCTGGGCACAAGTGCGGGCTAGGCTTAAGGCCTGGGCACAAGTGCGGGCTAGGCTTAAGGCCTGGGCACAAGTGCGGGCTAGGCTTAAGGCCGGGGCACAAGTGCGGGCTAGGCTTAAGGCCGGGGCACAAGTGCGGGCTAGGCTTAAGGCCTGGGCACAAGTGCGGGCTAGGCTTAAGGCCGGGGCACAAGTGCGGGCTAGGCTTAAGGGCTCAGCACAAGTGCGGGCTAGGCTTAAGGCCTGGGCACAAGTGCGGGCTAGGCTTAAGGCAGGGGCACAAGTGCGGGCTTGGCTTAAGGCCGGGGCACAAGTGCGGGCTAGGCTTAAGGCCTGGGCACAAGTGCGGGCTAGGCTTAAGGCCGGGGCACAAGTGCGGGTTAGGCTTAAGGCCTGGGCACAAGTGCGGGCTAGGCTTAAGGCCTGGGCACAAGTGCGGGCTAGGCTTAAAGCCTGGGCACAAGTGCGGGCTAGGCTTAAGGCCTGGGCACAAGTGCGGGCTAGGCTTAAGGCCTGGGCACAAGTGCGGGCTAGGCTTAAGGCCTGGGCACAAGTGCGGGCTAGGCTTAAGGCCTGGGCACAAGTGCAGTGCTGGCTAGGATCAAGGCAGGGGCCACAAGTGCCGGCTAGGCTTAAGGCATAGGCACAAGTACGGGCTAGGCTTAAGGCATGGGCACAAGTGCGGGCTAGGCTTAAGGCATGGGCACAAGTGCAGTGCTGGCTAGGATCAAGGTAGGGGGGCACAAGTGCTGGCTAGGCTTAAGGCATTCAGCTAACTCTTTGCACTCTTTGCATAAAGGGTTAGGCACCCATAGGGGTGAAGAGCTAGCTTTCACCCCTCTACTCTGTACTTGGACATTTAGGACTAAATCCTTTGTTGTACAGTGCGGAGCCTCTCCATAACCCCATGCTCCAAGCGACCAGGCACTTCTTGTCTGTCCTCCGTAAATGGGTAATGCCTTCTTCCCCAATTACAGTCGAGCATGCGCATTCAGACGGGACAAGAGCGAAGAGCGTAAAGTTGGCCCTATGTGCATAACCAACATGAAGCTGAAGACAAAAACAAACAAACAAACAAGCATTCAAGGGGCTCAAAAGTGCAGGCTAGGCTTAAGGCCTGGGCACAAGTGCGGGCTAGGCTTAAGGCCTGGGCACAAGTGCGGGCGAGGCTTAAGGCCTGGGCACAAGTGCGGGCTAGGCTTAAGGCCTGGGCACAAGTGCGGGCTAGGCTTAAGGCCTGGGCACAAGTGCGGGCTAGGCTTAAGGCCTGGGCACAAGTGCGGGCTAGGCTTAAGGCCTGGGCACAAGTGCGGGCTAGGCTTAAGGCCTGGGCACAAGTGCGGGCTAGGCTTAAGGCCTGGGCACAAGTGCGGGCTAGGCTTAAGGCCTGGGCACAAGTGCGGGCTAGGCTTAAGGCCTGGGCACAAGTGCGGGCTAGGCTTAAGGCCTGGGCACAAGTGCGGGCTAGGCTTAAGGCCGGGGCACAAGTGCGGGCTAGGCTTAAGGCCGGGGCACAAGTGCGGGCTAGGCTTAAGGCCTGGGCACAAGTGCGGGCTAGGCTTAAGGCCTGGGCACAAGTGCGGGTTAGGCTTAAGGCCTGGGCACAAGTGCGGGCTAGGCTTAAGGCCTGGGCACAAGTGCGGGCTAGGCTTAAAGCATGGGCACAAGTGCGGGCTAGGCTCAAGGCCTGGGCACAAGTGCGGGCTAGGCTTAAGGCCTGGGCACAAGTGCGGGCTAGGCTTAAGGCCTGGGCACAAGTGCGGGCTAGGCTTAAGGCCTGGGCACAAGTGCGGGCTAGGCTTAAGGCCTGGGCACAAGTGCGGGCTAGGCTTAAGGCCTGGGCACAAGTGCGGGCTAGGCTTAAGGCCTGGGCACAAGTGCGGGCTAGGCTTAAGGCCTGGGCACAAGTGCGGGCTAGGCTTAAGGCCTGGGCACAAGTGCGGGCTAGGCTTAAGGCCTGGGCACAAGTGCAGGCTAGGCTTAAGGCCTGGGCACAAGTGCGGGCTAGGCTTAAGGCCTGGGCACAAGTGCGGGCTAGGCTTAAGGCCTGGGCACAAGTGCGGGCTAGGCTTAAGGCATGGGCACAAGTGCAGTGCTGGCTAGGATCAAGGCAGGGGGGGCACAAGTGCTGGCTAGGCTTAAGGCATTCAGCTAACTCTTTGCACTCTTTGCATAAAGGGTTAGGCACCCATAGGGGTGAAGAGCTAGCTTTCACCCCTCTACTCTGTACTTGGACATTTAGGACTAGATCCTTTGTTGCACAGTGCGGAGCCTCTCCATAACCCCATGCTCCAAGCGACCAGGCACTTCTTGTCTGTCCTCCGTAAATGGGTAATGCCTTCTTCCCCAATTACAGTCGTGCATGCGCATTAAGACGGGACAAGAGCGAAGAGCGTAAAGCTGGCCCTATGTGCATAACCAACATGAAGCTGAAGACAAAAACAAACAAACAAGCATTCAAGGGGCTCAAAAGTGCAGGCTAGGCTTAAGGCCTGGGCACAAGTGCGGGCTAGGCTTAAGGCCTGGGCACAAGTGCGGGCTAGGCTTAAGGCCTGGGCACAAGTGCGGGCTAGGCTTAAGGCCTGGGCACAAGTACGGGCTAGGCTTAAGGCCTGGGCACAAGTGCGGGCTAGGCTTAAGCCTGGGCACAAGTGCGGGCTAGGCTTAAGGCCTGGGCACAAGTGCGGGCTAGGCTTAAGGCAGGGGGCACAAGTGCGGGCTAGGCTTAAGGCCTGGGCACAAGTGCGGGCTAGGCTTAAGGCCTGGGCACAAGTGCGGGCTAGGCTTAAGGCCTGGGCACAAGTGCGGGCTAGGCTTAAGGCCTGGGCACAAGTGCGGGCTAGGCTTAAGGCCTGGGCACAAGTGCGGGCTAGGCTTAAGGCCTGGGCACAAGTGCGGGCTAGGCTTAAGGCCTGGGCACAAGTGCGGGCTAGGCTTAAGGCCTGGGCACAAGTGCGGGCTAGGCTTAAGGCCTGGGCACAAGTGCGGGCTAGGCTTAAGGCCTGGGCACAAGTGCGGGCTAGGCTTAAGGCCTGGGCACAAGTGCGGGCTAGGCTTAAGGCCTGGGCACAAGTGCGGGCTAGGCTTAAGGCCGGGGCACAAGTGCGGGCTAGGCTTAAGTCCGGGGCACAAGTGCGGGCTAGGCTTAAGGCCTGGGCACAAGTGCGGGCTAGGCTTAAGGCCGGGGCACAAGTGCGGGCTAGGCTTAAGGCCTGGGCACAAGTGCGGGCTAGGCTTAAGGCCTGGGCACAAGTGCGGGCTAGGCTTAAGGCAGGGGCACAAGTGCGGGCTTGGCTTAAGGCCGGGGCACAAGTGCGGGCTAGGCTTAAGGCCGGGGCACAAGTGCGGGCTAGGCTTAAAGCCGGGGCACAAGTGCGGGCTAGGCTTAAGGCCGGGGCACAAGTGCGGGCTAGGCTTAAGGCCTGGGCACAAGTGCGGGCTAGGCTTATGGCCGGGGCACAAGTGCGGGTTAGGCTTAAGGCCTGGGCACAAGTGCGGGCTAGGCTTAAGGCCTGGGCACAAGTGCGGGTTAGGCTTAAGGCCTGGGCACAAGTGCGGGCTAGGCTTAAAGCCTGGGCACAAGTGCGGGCTAGGCTTAAGGCCTGGGCACAAGTGCGGGCTAGGCTTAAGGCCTGGGCACAAGTGCGGGCTAGGCTTAAGGCCTGGGCACAAGTGCGGGCTAGGCTTAAGGCATGGGCACAAGTGCAGTGCTGGCTAGGATCAAGGCAGGGGGGGCACAAGTGCTGGCTAGGCTTAAGGCATTCAGCTAACTCTTTGCACTCTTTGCATAAAGGGTTAGGCACCCATAGGGGTGAAGAGCTAGCATTCACCCCTCTACTCTGTACTTGGACATTTAGGACTAGATCCTTTGTTGTACAGTGCGGAGCCTCTCCATAACCCCATGCTCCAAGCGACCAGGCACTTCTTGTCTGTCCTCCGTAAATGGGTAATGCCTTCTTCCCCAATTACAGTCGTGCATGCGCATTCAGACGGGACAAGAGCGAAGAGCGTAAAGCTGGCCCTATGTGCATAACCAACATGAAGCTGAAGACAAAAACAAACAAGCATTCAAGGGGATCAAAAGTGCAGGCTAGGCTTAAGGCCTGGGCACAAGTGCGGGTTAGGCTTAAGGCCTGGGCACAAGTGCGGGCTAGGCTTAAGGCCTGGGCACAAGTGCGGGCTAGGCTTAAGGCCTGGGCACAAGTGCGAGCTAGGCTTAAGGCCTGGGCACAAGTGCGGGCTAGGCTTAAGGCCTGGGCACAAGTGCGGGCTAGGCTTAAGGCCTGGGCACAAGTGCGGGCTAGGCTTAAGGCCTGGGCACAAGTGCGGGCTAGGCTTAAGGCCTGGGCACAAGTGCGGGCTAGGCTTAAGGCCTGGGCACAAGTGCGGGCTAGGCTTAAGGCCTGGGCACAAGTGCGGGCTAGGCTTAAGGCCTGGGCACAAGTGCGGGCTAGGCTTAAGGCCTGGGCACAAGTGCGGGCTAGGCTTAAGGCCTGGGCACAAGTGCGGGCTAGGCTTAAGGCCTGGGCACAAGTGCGGGCTAGGCTTAAGGCCTGGGCACAAGTGCGGGCTAGGCTTAAGGCCTGGGCACAAGTGCGGGCTAGGCTTAAGGCCTGGGCACAAGTGCGGGCTAGGCTTAAGGCCTGGGCACAAGTGCGGGCTAGGCTTAAGGCCTGGGCACAAGTGCGGGCTAGGCTTAAGGCCTGGGCACAAGTGCGGGCTAGGCTTAAGGCCTGGGCACAAGTGCGGGCTAAGCTTAAGGCCTGGGCACAAGTGCGGGCTAGGCTTAAGGCCTGGGCACAAGTGCGGGCTAGGCTTAAGGCCTGGGCACAAGTGCAGGCTAGGCTTTATTCCTGGGCACAAGTGCGGGCTTGGCTTAAGGCCGGGGCACAAGTGCGGGCTAGGCTTAAGGCCGGGGCACAAGTGCGGGCTAGGCTTAAGGCCGGGGCACAAGTGCGGGCTAGGCTTAAGGCCGGGGCACAAGTGCGGGCTAGGCTTAAGGCCGGGGCACAAGTGCGGGCTAGGCTTAAGGCCTGGGCACAAGTGCGGGCTAGGCTTAAGGCCTGGGCACAATTGCGGGCTAGGCTTAAGGCCTGGGCACAAGTGCGGGCTAGGCTTAAGGCCTGGGCACAAGTGCGGGCTAGGCTTAAAGCCTGGGCACAAGTGCGGGCTAGGCTTAAGGCCTGGGCACAAGTGCGGGCTAGGCTTAAGGCCTGGGCACAAGTGCGGGCTAGGCTTAAGGCCGGGGCACAAGTGCGGGCTAGGCTTAAGGCCGGGGCACAAGTGCGGGCAAGGCTTAAGGCCGGGGCACAAGTGCGGGCTAGGCTTAAGGCCGGGGCACAAGTGCGGGCTAGGCTTAAGGCCGGGGCACAAGTGCGGGCTAGGCTTAAGGCCTGGGCACAAGTGCGGGCTAGGCTTAAGGCCTGGGCACAAGTGCGGGCTAGGCTTAAGGCCTGGGTACAAGTGCGGGCTAGGCTTAAGGCCTGGGCACAAGTGCGGGCTAGGCTTAAAGCCTGGGCACAAGTGCGGGCTAGGCTTAAGGCCTGGGCACAAGTGCGAGCTAGGCTTAAGGCCTGGGCACAAGTGCGGGCTAGGCTTAAGGCCTGGGCACAAGTGCAGGCTAGGCTTAAGGCCTGGGCACAAGTGCGGGCTAGGCTTAAGGCCTGGGCACAAGTGCAGGCTAGGCTTAAGGCCTGGGCACAAGTGCGGGCTAGGCTTAAGGCCTGGGCACAAGTGCGGGCTAGGCTTAAGGCCTGGGCACAAGTGCGGGCTAGGCTTAAGGCCTGGGCACAAGTGCGGGCTAGGCTTAAGGCCTGGGCACAAGTGCGGGCTAGGCTTAAGGCATGGGCACAAGTGCGGGCTAGGCTTAAGGCCTGGGCACAAGTGCGGGCTAGGCTTAAGGCCTGGGCACAAGTGCAGTGCTGGCTAGCATCAAGGCAGGGGGCACAAGTGCTGGCTAGGCTTAAGGCATTCAGCTAACTCTTTGCACTCTTTGCATAAAGGGTTAGGCACCCATAGGGGTGAAGAGCTAGCTTTCACCCCTCTACTCTGTACTTGGACATTTAGGACTAGATCCTTTGTTGCACAGTGCGGAGCCTCTCCATAACCCCATGCTCCAAGCGACCAGGCACTTCTTGTCTGTCCTCCGTAAATGGGTAATGCCTTCTTCCCCAATTACAGTCATGCATGCGCATTCAGACGGGACAAGAGCGAAGAGCGTAAAGCTGGCCCTATGTGCATAACCAACATGAAGCTGAAGACAAAAACAAACAAACAAGCATTCAAGGGGCTCAAAAGTGCAGGCTAGGCTTAAGGCCTGGGCACAAGCGCGGGCTAGGCTTAAGGCCTGGGCACAAGTGCTGGCTAGGATCAAGGCAGGGGGCACAAGTGCGGGCTAGGCTTAAGGCCTGGGCACAAGTGCGGGCTAGGCTTAAAGCCTGGGCACAAGTGCGGGCTAGGCTTAAGGCCTGGGCACAAGTGCGGGCTAGGATCAAGGCCTGGGCACAAGTGCGGGCTAGGATCAAGGCAGGGGGCACAAGTGCGGGCTAGGCTTAAGGCCTGGGCACAAGTGCGGGCTAGGCTTAAGGCCTGGGCACAAGTGCGGGCTAGGCTTAAGGCCTGGGCACAAGTGCGGGCTAGGCTTAAGGCCTGGGCACAAGTGCGGGCTAGGCTTAAGGCCTGGGCACAAGTGCGGGCTAGGCTTAAGGCCTGGGCACAAGTGCGGGCTAGGCTTAAGGCCTGGGCACAAGTGCGGGCTAGGCTTAAGGCCTGGGCACAAGTGCGGGCTAGGCTTAAGGCCTGGGCACAAGTGCGGGCTAGGCAGTGCGGGCTAGGCTTAAGGCCTGGGCACAAGTGCAGTGCTGGCTAGGATCAAGGCAGGGGCCACAAGTGCCGGCTAGGCTTAAGGCATAGGCACAAGTGCGGGCTAGGCTTAAGGCATGGGCACAAGTGCAGTGCTGGCTAGGATCAAGGCAGGGGGGGCACAAGTGCTGGCTAGGCTTAAGGCATTCAGCTAACTCTTTGCACTCTTTGCATAAAGGGTTAGGCACCCATAGGGGTGAAGAGCTAGCTTTCACCCCTCTACTCTGTACTTGGACATATAGGACTAGATCCTTTGTTGTACAGTGCGGAGCCTCTCCATAACCCCATGCTCCAAGCGACCAGGCACTTCTTGTCTGTCCTCCGTAAATGGGTAATGCCTTCTTCCCCAATTACAGTCAAGCATGCGCATTCAGACGGGACAAGAGCGAAGAGCGTAAAGTTGGCCCTATGTGCATAACCAACATGAAGCTGAAGACAAAAACAAACAAACAAACAAGCATTCAAGGGGCTCAAAAGTGCGCGCTAGGCTTAAGGCCTGGGCACAAGTGCGGGCTAGGCTTAAGGCCTGGGCACAAGTGCAAGCTAGGCTTAAGGCCTGGGCACAAGTGCAGGCTAGGCTTAAGGCCTGGGCACAAGTGCGGGCTAGGCTTAAGGCCTGGGCACAAGTGTGGGCTAGGCTTAAGGCCTGGGCACAAGTGCGGGCTAGGCTTAAGGCCTGGGCACAAGTGCGGGCTAGGCTTAAGGCCTGGGCACAAGTGCGGGCTAGGCTTAAGGCCTGGGCACAAGTGCGGGCTAGGCTTAAGGCCTGGGCACAAGTGCGGGCTAGGCTTAAGGCCTGGGCACAAGTGCGGGCTAGGCTTAAGGCCTGGGCACAAGTGCGGGCTAGGCTTAAGGCCGGGGCACAAGTGCGGGCTAGGCTTAAGGCCGGGGCACAAGTGCGGGCTAGGCTTAAGGCCTGGGCACAAGTGCGGGCTAGGCTTAAGGCCGGGGCACAAGTGCGGGCTAGGCTTAAGGGCTCAGCACAAGTGCGGGCTAGGCTTAAGGCCTGGGCACAAGTGCGGGCTAGGCTTAAGGCAGGGGCACAAGTGCGGGCTTGGCTTAAGGCCGGGGCACAAGTGCGGGCTAGGCTTAAGGCCTGGGCACAAGTGCGGGCTAGGCTTAAGGCCGGGGCACAAGTGCGGGTTAGGCTTAAGGCCTGGGCACAAGTGCGGGCTAGGCTTAAGGCCTGGGCACAAGTGCGGGCTAGGCTTAAAGCCTGGGCACAAGTGCGGGCTAGGCTTAAGGCCTGGGCACAAGTGCGGGCTAGGCTTAAGGCCTGGGCACAAGTGCGGGCTAGGCTTAAGGCCTGGGCACAAGTGCGGGCTAGGCTTAAGGCCTGGGCACAAGTGCAGTGCTGGCTAGGATCAAGGCAGGGGCCACAAGTGCCGGCTAGGCTTAAGGCATAGGCACAAGTACGGGCTAGGCTTAAGGCATGGGCACAAGTGCGGGCTAGGCTTAAGGCATGGGCACAAGTGCAGTGCTGGCTAGGATCAAGGTAGGGGGGCACAAGTGCTGGCTAGGCTTAAGGCATTCAGCTAACTCTTTGCACTCTTTGCATAAAGGGTTAGGCACCCATAGGGGTGAAGAGCTAGCTTTCACCCCTCTACTCTGTACTTGGACATTTAGGACTAAATCCTTTGTTGTACAGTGCGGAGCCTCTCCATAACCCCATGCTCCAAGCGACCAGGCACTTCTTGTCTGTCCTCCGTAAATGGGTAATGCCTTCTTCCCCAATTACAGTCGAGCATGCGCATTCAGACGGGACAAGAGCGAAGAGCGTAAAGTTGGCCCTATGTGTATAACCAACATGAAGCTGAAGACAAAAACAAACAAACAAACAAGCATTCAAGGGGCTCAAAAGTGCAGGCTAGGCTTAAGGCCTGGGCACAAGTGCGGGCTAGGCTTAAGGCCTGGGCACAAGTGCGGGCGAGGCTTAAGGCCTGGGCACAAGTGCGGGCTAGGCTTAAGGCCTGGGCACAAGTGCGGGCTAGGCTTAAGGCCTGGGCACAAGTGCGGGCTAGGCTTAAGGCCTGGGCACAAGTGCGGGCTAGGCTTAAGGCCTGGGCACAAGTGCGGGCTAGGCTTAAGGCCTGGGCACAAGTGCGGGCTAGGCTTAAGGCCTGGGCACAAGTGCGGGCTAGGCTTAAGGCCTGGGCACAAGTGCGGGCTAGGCTTAAGGCCTGGGCACAAGTGCGGGCTAGGCTTAAGGCCTGGGCACAAGTGCGGGCTAGGCTTAAGGCCGGGGCACAAGTGCGGGCTAGGCTTAAGGCCGGGGCACAAGTGCGGGCTAGGCTTAAGGCCTGGGCACAAGTGCGGGCTAGGCTTAAGGCCTGGGCACAAGTGCGGGTTAGGCTTAAGGCCTGGGCACAAGTGCGGGCTAGGCTTAAGGCCTGGGCACAAGTGCGGGCTAGGCTTAAAGCATGGGCACAAGTGCGGGCTAGGCTCAAGGCCTGGGCACAAGTGCGGGCTAGGCTTAAGGCCTGGGCACAAGTGCGGGCTAGGCTTAAGGCCTGGGCACAAGTGCGGGCTAGGCTTAAGGCCTGGGCACAAGTGCGGGCTAGGCTTAAGGCCTGGGCACAAGTGCGGGCTAGGCTTAAGGCCTGGGCACAAGTGCGGGCTAGGCTTAAGGCCTGGGCACAAGTGCGGGCTAGGCTTAAGGCCTGGGCACAAGTGCGGGCTAGGCTTAAGGCCTGGGCACAAGTGCGGGCTAGGCTTAAGGCCTGGGCACAAGTGCAGGCTAGGCTTAAGGCCTGGGCACAAGTGCGGGCTAGGCTTAAGGCCTGGGCACAAGTGCGGGCTAGGCTTAAGGCCTGGGCACAAGTGCGGGCTAGGCTTAAGGCATGGGCACAAGTGCAGTGCTGGCTAGGATCAAGGCAGGGGGGGCACAAGTGCTGGCTAGGCTTAAGGCATTCAGCTAACTCTTTGCACTCTTTGCATAAAGGGTTAGGCACCCATAGGGGTGAAGAGCTAGCTTTCACCCCTCTACTCTGTACTTGGACATTTAGGACTAGATCCTTTGTTGCACAGTGCGGAGCCTCTCCATAACCCCATGCTCCAAGCGACCAGGCACTTCTTGTCTGTCCTCCGTAAATGGGTAATGCCTTCTTCCCCAATTACAGTCGTGCATGCGCATTAAGACGGGACAAGAGCGAAGAGCGTAAAGCTGGCCCTATGTGCATAACCAACATGAAGCTGAAGACAAAAACAAACAAACAAGCATTCAAGGGGCTCAAAAGTGCAGGCTAGGCTTAAGGCCTGGGCACAAGTGCGGGCTAGGCTTAAGGCCTGGGCACAAGTGCGGGCTAGGCTTAAGGCCTGGGCACAAGTGCGGGCTAGGCTTAAGGCCTGGGCACAAGTACGGGCTAGGCTTAAGGCCTGGGCACAAGTGCGGGCTAGGCTTAAGCCTGGGCACAAGTGCGGGCTAGGCTTAAGGCCTGGGCACAAGTGCGGGCTAGGCTTAAGGCAGGGGGCACAAGTGCGGGCTAGGCTTAAGGCCTGGGCACAAGTGCGGGCTAGGCTTAAGGCCTGGGCACAAGTGCGGGCTAGGCTTAAGGCCTGGGCACAAGTGCGGGCTAGGCTTAAGGCCTGGGCACAAGTGCGGGCTAGGCTTAAGGCCTGGGCACAAGTGCGGGCTAGGCTTAAGGCCTGGGCACAAGTGCGGGCTAGGCTTAAGGCCTGGGCACAAGTGCGGGCTAGGCTTAAGGCCTGGGCACAAGTGCGGGCTAGGCTTAAGGCCTGGGCACAAGTGCGGGCTAGGCTTAAGGCCTGGGCACAAGTGCGGGCTAGGCTTAAGGCCTGGGCACAAGTGCGGGCTAGGCTTAAGGCCTGGGCACAAGTGCGGGCTAGGCTTAAGGCCGGGGCACAAGTGCGGGCTAGGCTTAAGTCCGGGGCACAAGTGCGGGCTAGGCTTAAGGCCTGGGCACAAGTGCGGGCTAGGCTTAAGGCCGGGGCACAAGTGCGGGCTAGGCTTAAGGCCTGGGCACAAGTGCGGGCTAGGCTTAAGGCCTGGGCACAAGTGCGGGCTAGGCTTAAGGCAGGGGCACAAGTGCGGGCTTGGCTTAAGGCCGGGGCACAAGTGCGGGCTAGGCTTAAGGCCGGGGCACAAGTGCGGGCTAGGCTTAAAGCCGGGGCACAAGTGCGGGCTAGGCTTAAGGCCGGGGCACAAGTGCGGGCTAGGCTTAAGGCCTGGGCACAAGTGCGGGCTAGGCTTATGGCCGGGGCACAAGTGCGGGTTAGGCTTAAGGCCTGGGCACAAGTGCGGGCTAGGCTTAAGGCCTGGGCACAAGTGCGGGTTAGGCTTAAGGCCTGGGCACAAGTGCGGGCTAGGCTTAAAGCCTGGGCACAAGTGCGGGCTAGGCTTAAGGCCTGGGCACAAGTGCGGGCTAGGCTTAAGGCCTGGGCACAAGTGCGGGCTAGGCTTAAGGCCTGGGCACAAGTGCGGGCTAGGCTTAAGGCATGGGCACAAGTGCAGTGCTGGCTAGGATCAAGGCAGGGGGGGCACAAGTGCTGGCTAGGCTTAAGGCATTCAGCTAACTCTTTGCACTCTTTGCATAAAGGGTTAGGCACCCATAGGGGTGAAGAGCTAGCATTCACCCCTCTACTCTGTACTTGGACATTTAGGACTAGATCCTTTGTTGTACAGTGCGGAGCCTCTCCATAACCCCATGCTCCAAGCGACCAGGCACTTCTTGTCTGTCCTCCGTAAATGGGTAATGCCTTCTTCCCCAATTACAGTCGTGCATGCGCATTCAGACGGGACAAGAGCGAAGAGCGTAAAGCTGGCCCTATGTGCATAACCAACATGAAGCTGAAGACAAAAACAAACAAGCATTCAAGGGGATCAAAAGTGCAGGCTAGGCTTAAGGCCTGGGCACAAGTGCGGGTTAGGCTTAAGGCCTGGGCACAAGTGCGGGCTAGGCTTAAGGCCTGGGCACAAGTGCGGGCTAGGCTTAAGGCCTGGGCACAAGTGCGAGCTAGGCTTAAGGCCTGGGCACAAGTGCGGGCTAGGCTTAAGGCCTGGGCACAAGTGCGGGCTAGGCTTAAGGCCTGGGCACAAGTGCGGGCTAGGCTTAAGGCCTGGGCACAAGTGCGGGCTAGGCTTAAGGCCTGGGCACAAGTGCGGGCTAGGCTTAAGGCCTGGGCACAAGTGCGGGCTAGGCTTAAGGCCTGGGCACAAGTGCGGGCTAGGCTTAAGGCCTGGGCACAAGTGCGGGCTAGGCTTAAGGCCTGGGCACAAGTGCGGGCTAGGCTTAAGGCCTGGGCACAAGTGCGGGCTAGGCTTAAGGCCTGGGCACAAGTGCGGGCTAGGCTTAAGGCCTGGGCACAAGTGCGGGCTAGGCTTAAGGCCTGGGCACAAGTGCGGGCTAGGCTTAAGGCCTGGGCACAAGTGCGGGCTAGGCTTAAGGCCTGGGCACAAGTGCGGGCTAGGCTTAAGGCCTGGGCACAAGTGCGGGCTAGGCTTAAGGCCTGGGCACAAGTGCGGGCTAGGCTTAAGGCCTGGGCACAAGTGCGGGCTAAGCTTAAGGCCTGGGCACAAGTGCGGGCTAGGCTTAAGGCCTGGGCACAAGTGCGGGCTAGGCTTAAGGCCTGGGCACAAGTGCAGGCTAGGCTTTATTCCTGGGCACAAGTGCGGGCTTGGCTTAAGGCCGGGGCACAAGTGCGGGCTAGGCTTAAGGCCGGGGCACAAGTGCGGGCTAGGCTTAAGGCCGGGGCACAAGTGCGGGCTAGGCTTAAGGCCGGGGCACAAGTGCGGGCTAGGCTTAAGGCCGGGGCACAAGTGCGGGCTAGGCTTAAGGCCTGGGCACAAGTGCGGGCTAGGCTTAAGGCCTGGGCACAATTGCGGGCTAGGCTTAAGGCCTGGGCACAAGTGCGGGCTAGGCTTAAGGCCTGGGCACAAGTGCGGGCTAGGCTTAAAGCCTGGGCACAAGTGCGGGCTAGGCTTAAGGCCTGGGCACAAGTGCGGGCTAGGCTTAAGGCCTGGGCACAAGTGCGGGCTAGGCTTAAGGCCGGGGCACAAGTGCGGGCTAGGCTTAAGGCCGGGGCACAAGTGCGGGCAAGGCTTAAGGCCGGGGCACAAGTGCGGGCTAGGCTTAAGGCCGGGGCACAAGTGCGGGCTAGGCTTAAGGCCGGGGCACAAGTGCGGGCTAGGCTTAAGGCCTGGGCACAAGTGCGGGCTAGGCTTAAGGCCTGGGCACAAGTGCGGGCTAGGCTTAAGGCCTGGGTACAAGTGCGGGCTAGGCTTAAGGCCTGGGCACAAGTGCGGGCTAGGCTTAAAGCCTGGGCACAAGTGCGGGCTAGGCTTAAGGCCTGGGCACAAGTGCGAGCTAGGCTTAAGGCCTGGGCACAAGTGCGGGCGAGGCTTAAGGCCTGGGCACAAGTGCGGGCTAGGCTTAAGGCCTGGGCACAAGTGCGGGCTAGGCTTAAGGCCTGGGCACAAGTACGGGCTAGGCTTAAGGCCTGGGCACAAGTGCGGGCTAGGCTTAAGCCTGGGCACAAGTGCGGGCTAGGCTTAAGGCCTGGGCACAAGTGCGGGCTAGGCTTAAGGCAGGGGGCACAAGTGCGGGCTAGGCTTAAGGCCTGGGCACAAGTGCGGGCTAGGCTTAAGGCCTGGGCACAAGTGCGGGCTAGGCTTAAGGCCTGGGCACAAGTGCGGGCTAGGCTTAAGGCCTGGGCACAAGTGCGGGCTAGGCTTAAGGCCTGGGCACAAGTGCGGGCTAGGCTTAAGGCCTGGGCACAAGTGCGGGCTAGGCTTAAGGCCTGGGCACAAGTGCGGGCTAGGCTTAAGGCCTGGGCACAAGTGCGGGCTAGGCTTAAGGCCTGGGCACAAGTGCGGGCTAGGCTTAAGGCCTGGGCACAAGTGCGGGCTAGGCTTAAGGCCTGGGCACAAGTGCGGGCTAGGCTTAAGGCCTGGGCACAAGTGCGGGCTAGGCTTAAGGCCGGGGCACAAGTGCGGGCTAGGCTTAAGTCCGGGGCACAAGTGCGGGCTAGGCTTAAGGCCTGGGCACAAGTGCGGGCTAGGCTTAAGGCCGGGGCACAAGTGCGGGCTAGGCTTAAGGCCTGGGCACAAGTGCGGGCTAGGCTTAAGGCCTGGGCACAAGTGCGGGCTAGGCTTAAGGCAGGGGCACAAGTGCGGGCTTGGCTTAAGGCCGGGGCACAAGTGCGGGCTAGGCTTAAGGCCGGGGCACAAGTGCGGGCTAGGCTTAAAGCCGGGGCACAAGTGCGGGCTAGGCTTAAGGCCGGGGCACAAGTGCGGGCTAGGCTTAAGGCCTGGGCACAAGTGCGGGCTAGGCTTATGGCCGGGGCACAAGTGCGGGTTAGGCTTAAGGCCTGGGCACAAGTGCGGGCTAGGCTTAAGGCCTGGGCACAAGTGCGGGTTAGGCTTAAGGCCTGGGCACAAGTGCGGGCTAGGCTTAAAGCCTGGGCACAAGTGCGGGCTAGGCTTAAGGCCTGGGCACAAGTGCGGGCTAGGCTTAAGGCCTGGGCACAAGTGCGGGCTAGGCTTAAGGCCTGGGCACAAGTGCGGGCTAGGCTTAAGGCATGGGCACAAGTGCAGTGCTGGCTAGGATCAAGGCAGGGGGGGCACAAGTGCTGGCTAGGCTTAAGGCATTCAGCTAACTCTTTGCACTCTTTGCATAAAGGGTTAGGCACCCATAGGGGTGAAGAGCTAGCATTCACCCCTCTACTCTGTACTTGGACATTTAGGACTAGATCCTTTGTTGTACAGTGCGGAGCCTCTCCATAACCCCATGCTCCAAGCGACCAGGCACTTCTTGTCTGTCCTCCGTAAATGGGTAATGCCTTCTTCCCCAATTACAGTCGTGCATGCGCATTCAGACGGGACAAGAGCGAAGAGCGTAAAGCTGGCCCTATGTGCATAACCAACATGAAGCTGAAGACAAAAACAAACAAGCATTCAAGGGGATCAAAAGTGCAGGCTAGGCTTAAGGCCTGGGCACAAGTGCGGGTTAGGCTTAAGGCCTGGGCACAAGTGCGGGCTAGGCTTAAGGCCTGGGCACAAGTGCGGGCTAGGCTTAAGGCCTGGGCACAAGTGCGAGCTAGGCTTAAGGCCTGGGCACAAGTGCGGGCTAGGCTTAAGGCCTGGGCACAAGTGCGGGCTAGGCTTAAGGCCTGGGCACAAGTGCGGGCTAGGCTTAAGGCCTGGGCACAAGTGCGGGCTAGGCTTAAGGCCTGGGCACAAGTGCGGGCTAGGCTTAAGGCCTGGGCACAAGTGCGGGCTAGGCTTAAGGCCTGGGCACAAGTGCGGGCTAGGCTTAAGGCCTGGGCACAAGTGCGGGCTAGGCTTAAGGCCTGGGCACAAGTGCGGGCTAGGCTTAAGGCCTGGGCACAAGTGCGGGCTAGGCTTAAGGCCTGGGCACAAGTGCGGGCTAGGCTTAAGGCCTGGGCACAAGTGCGGGCTAGGCTTAAGGCCTGGGCACAAGTGCGGGCTAGGCTTAAGGCCTGGGCACAAGTGCGGGCTAGGCTTAAGGCCTGGGCACAAGTGCGGGCTAGGCTTAAGGCCTGGGCACAAGTGCGGGCTAGGCTTAAGGCCTGGGCACAAGTGCGGGCTAGGCTTAAGGCCTGGGCACAAGTGCGGGCTAAGCTTAAGGCCTGGGCACAAGTGCGGGCTAGGCTTAAGGCCTGGGCACAAGTGCGGGCTAGGCTTAAGGCCTGGGCACAAGTGCAGGCTAGGCTTTATTCCTGGGCACAAGTGCGGGCTTGGCTTAAGGCCGGGGCACAAGTGCGGGCTAGGCTTAAGGCCGGGGCACAAGTGCGGGCTAGGCTTAAGGCCGGGGCACAAGTGCGGGCTAGGCTTAAGGCCGGGGCACAAGTGCGGGCTAGGCTTAAGGCCGGGGCACAAGTGCGGGCTAGGCTTAAGGCCTGGGCACAAGTGCGGGCTAGGCTTAAGGCCTGGGCACAATTGCGGGCTAGGCTTAAGGCCTGGGCACAAGTGCGGGCTAGGCTTAAGGCCTGGGCACAAGTGCGGGCTAGGCTTAAAGCCTGGGCACAAGTGCGGGCTAGGCTTAAGGCCTGGGCACAAGTGCGGGCTAGGCTTAAGGCCTGGGCACAAGTGCGGGCTAGGCTTAAGGCCGGGGCACAAGTGCGGGCTAGGCTTAAGGCCGGGGCACAAGTGCGGGCAAGGCTTAAGGCCGGGGCACAAGTGCGGGCTAGGCTTAAGGCCGGGGCACAAGTGCGGGCTAGGCTTAAGGCCGGGGCACAAGTGCGGGCTAGGCTTAAGGCCTGGGCACAAGTGCGGGCTAGGCTTAAGGCCTGGGCACAAGTGCGGGCTAGGCTTAAGGCCTGGGTACAAGTGCGGGCTAGGCTTAAGGCCTGGGCACAAGTGCGGGCTAGGCTTAAAGCCTGGGCACAAGTGCGGGCTAGGCTTAAGGCCTGGGCACAAGTGCGAGCTAGGCTTAAGGCCTGGGCACAAGTGCGGGCGAGGCTTAAGGCCTGGGCACAAGTGCGGGCTAGGCTTAAGGCCTGGGCACAAGTGCGGGCTAGGCTTAAGGCCTGGGCACAAGTGCGGGCTAGGCTTAAGGCCTGGGCACAAGTGCGGGCTAGGCTTAAGGCCTGGGCACAAGTGCGGGCTAGGCTTAAGGCCTGGGCACAAGTGCGGGCTAGGCTTAAGGCCTGGGCACAAGTGCGGGCTAGGCTTAAGGCCTGGGCACAAGTGCGGGCTAGGCTTAAGGCCTGGGCACAAGTGCGGGCTAGGCTTAAGGCCTGGGCACAAGTGCGGGCTAGGCTTAAGGCCTGGGCACAAGTGCGGGCTAGGCTTAAGGCCGGGGCACAAGTGCGGGCTAGGCTTAAGTCCGGGGCACAAGTGCGGGCTAGGCTTAAGGCCTGGGCACAAGTGCGGGCTAGGCTTAAGGCCGGGGCACAAGTGCGGGCTAGGCTTAAGGCCTGGGCACAAGTGCGGGCTAGGCTTAAGGCCTGGGCACAAGTGCGGGCTAGGCTTAAGGCAGGGGCACAAGTGCGGGCTTGGCTTAAGGCCGGGGCACAAGTGCGGGCTAGGCTTAAGGCCGGGGCACAAGTGCGGGCTAGGCTTAAAGCCGGGGCACAAGTGCGGGCTAGGCTTAAGGCCGGGGCACAAGTGCGGGCTAGGCTTAAGGCCTGGGCACAAGTGCGGGCTAGGCTTATGGCCGGGGCACAAGTGCGGGTTAGGCTTAAGGCCTGGGCACAAGTGCGGGCTAGGCTTAAGGCCTGGGCACAAGTGCGGGTTAGGCTTAAGGCCTGGGCACAAGTGCGGGCTAGGCTTAAAGCCTGGGCACAAGTGCGGGCTAGGCTTAAGGCCTGGGCACAAGTGCGGGCTAGGCTTAAGGCCTGGGCACAAGTGCGGGCTAGGCTTAAGGCCTGGGCACAAGTGCGGGCTAGGCTTAAGGCATGGGCACAAGTGCAGTGCTGGCTAGGATCAAGGCAGGGGGGGCACAAGTGCTGGCTAGGCTTAAGGCATTCAGCTAACTCTTTGCACTCTTTGCATAAAGGGTTAGGCACCCATAGGGGTGAAGAGCTAGCATTCACCCCTCTACTCTGTACTTGGACATTTAGGACTAGATCCTTTGTTGTACAGTGCGGAGCCTCTCCATAACCCCATGCTCCAAGCGACCAGGCACTTCTTGTCTGTCCTCCGTAAATGGGTAATGCCTTCTTCCCCAATTACAGTCGTGCATGCGCATTCAGACGGGACAAGAGCGAAGAGCGTAAAGCTGGCCCTATGTGCATAACCAACATGAAGCTGAAGACAAAAACAAACAAGCATTCAAGGGGATCAAAAGTGCAGGCTAGGCTTAAGGCCTGGGCACAAGTGCGGGTTAGGCTTAAGGCCTGGGCACAAGTGCGGGCTAGGCTTAAGGCCTGGGCACAAGTGCGGGCTAGGCTTAAGGCCTGGGCACAAGTGCGAGCTAGGCTTAAGGCCTGGGCACAAGTGCGGGCTAGGCTTAAGGCCTGGGCACAAGTGCGGGCTAGGCTTAAGGCCTGGGCACAAGTGCGGGCTAGGCTTAAGGCCTGGGCACAAGTGCGGGCTAGGCTTAAGGCCTGGGCACAAGTGCGGGCTAGGCTTAAGGCCTGGGCACAAGTGCGGGCTAGGCTTAAGGCCTGGGCACAAGTGCGGGCTAGGCTTAAGGCCTGGGCACAAGTGCGGGCTAGGCTTAAGGCCTGGGCACAAGTGCGGGCTAGGCTTAAGGCCTGGGCACAAGTGCGGGCTAGGCTTAAGGCCTGGGCACAAGTGCGGGCTAGGCTTAAGGCCTTGGCACAAGTGCGGGCTAGGCTTAAGGCCTGGGCACAAGTGCGGGCTAGGCTTAAGGCCTGGGCACAAGTGCGGGCTAGGCTTAAGGCCTGGGCACAAGTGCGGGCTAGGCTTAAGGCCTGGGCACAAGTGCGGGCTAGGCTTAAGGCCTGGGCACAAGTGCGGGCTAGGCTTAAGGCCTGGGCACAAGTGCGGGCTAAGCTTAAGGCCTGGGCACAAGTGCGGGCTAGGCTTAAGGCCTGGGCACAAGTGCGGGCTAGGCTTAAGGCCTGGGCACAAGTGCAGGCTAGGCTTTATTCCTGGGCACAAGTGCGGGCTTGGCTTAAGGCCGGGGCACAAGTGCGGGCTAGGCTTAAGGCCGGGGCACAAGTGCGGGCTAGGCTTAAGGCCGGGGCACAAGTGCGGGCTAGGCTTAAGGCCGGGGCACAAGTGCGGGCTAGGCTTAAGGCCGGGGCACAAGTGCGGGCTAGGCTTAAGGCCTGGGCACAAGTGCGGGCTAGGCTTAAGGCCTGGGCACAATTGCGGGCTAGGCTTAAGGCCTGGGCACAAGTGCGGGCTAGGCTTAAGGCCTGGGCACAAGTGCGGGCTAGGCTTAAAGCCTGGGCACAAGTGCGGGCTAGGCTTAAGGCCTGGGCACAAGTGCGGGCTAGGCTTAAGGCCTGGGCACAAGTGCGGGCTAGGCTTAAGGCCGGGGCACAAGTGCGGGCTAGGCTTAAGGCCGGGGCACAAGTGCGGGCAAGGCTTAAGGCCGGGGCACAAGTGCGGGCTAGGCTTAAGGCCGGGGCACAAGTGCGGGCTAGGCTTAAGGCCGGGGCACAAGTGCGGGCTAGGCTTAAGGCCTGGGCACAAGTGCGGGCTAGGCTTAAGGCCTGGGCACAAGTGCGGGCTAGGCTTAAGGCCTGGGTACAAGTGCGGGCTAGGCTTAAGGCCTGGGCACAAGTGCGGGCTAGGCTTAAAGCCTGGGCACAAGTGCGGGCTAGGCTTAAGGCCTGGGCACAAGTGCGAGCTAGGCTTAAGGCCTGGGCACAAGTGCGGGCGAGGCTTAAGGCCTGGGCACAAGTGCGGGCTAGGCTTAAGGCCTGGGCACAAGTGCGGGCTAGGCTTAAGGCCTGGGCACAAGTGCGGGCTAGGCTTAAGGCCTGGGCACAAGTGCGGGCTAGGCTTAAGGCCTGGGCACAAGTGCGGGCTAGGCTTAAGGCCTGGGCACAAGTGCGGGCTAGGCTTAAGGCCTGGGCACAAGTGCGGGCTAGGCTTAAGGCCTGGGCACAAGTGCGGGCTAGGCTTAAGGCCTGGGCACAAGTGCGGGCTAGGCTTAAGGCCTGGGCACAAGTGCGGGCTAGGCTTAAGGCCTGGGCACAAGTGCGGGCTAGGCTTAAGGCCGGGGCACAAGTGCGGGCTAGGCTTAAGTCCGGGGCACAAGTGCGGGCTAGGCTTAAGGCCTGGGCACAAGTGCGGGCTAGGCTTAAGGCCGGGGCACAAGTGCGGGCTAGGCTTAAGGCCTGGGCACAAGTGCGGGCTAGGCTTAAGGCCTGGGCACAAGTGCGGGCTAGGCTTAAGGCAGGGGCACAAGTGCGGGCTTGGCTTAAGGCCGGGGCACAAGTGCGGGCTAGGCTTAAGGCCGGGGCACAAGTGCGGGCTAGGCTTAAAGCCGGGGCACAAGTGCGGGCTAGGCTTAAGGCCGGGGCACAAGTGCGGGCTAGGCTTAAGGCCTGGGCACAAGTGCGGGCTAGGCTTATGGCCGGGGCACAAGTGCGGGTTAGGCTTAAGGCCTGGGCACAAGTGCGGGCTAGGCTTAAGGCCTGGGCACAAGTGCGGGTTAGGCTTAAGGCCTGGGCACAAGTGCGGGCTAGGCTTAAAGCCTGGGCACAAGTGCGGGCTAGGCTTAAGGCCTGGGCACAAGTGCGGGCTAGGCTTAAGGCCTGGGCACAAGTGCGGGCTAGGCTTAAGGCCTGGGCACAAGTGCGGGCTAGGCTTAAGGCATGGGCACAAGTGCAGTGCTGGCTAGGATCAAGGCAGGGGGGGCACAAGTGCTGGCTAGGCTTAAGGCATTCAGCTAACTCTTTGCACTCTTTGCATAAAGGGTTAGGCACCCATAGGGGTGAAGAGCTAGCATTCACCCCTCTACTCTGTACTTGGACATTTAGGACTAGATCCTTTGTTGTACAGTGCGGAGCCTCTCCATAACCCCATGCTCCAAGCGACCAGGCACTTCTTGTCTGTCCTCCGTAAATGGGTAATGCCTTCTTCCCCAATTACAGTCGTGCATGCGCATTCAGACGGGACAAGAGCGAAGAGCGTAAAGCTGGCCCTATGTGCATAACCAACATGAAGCTGAAGACAAAAACAAACAAGCATTCAAGGGGATCAAAAGTGCAGGCTAGGCTTAAGGCCTGGGCACAAGTGCGGGTTAGGCTTAAGGCCTGGGCACAAGTGCGGGCTAGGCTTAAGGCCTGGGCACAAGTGCGGGCTAGGCTTAAGGCCTGGGCACAAGTGCGAGCTAGGCTTAAGGCCTGGGCACAAGTGCGGGCTAGGCTTAAGGCCTGGGCACAAGTGCGGGCTAGGCTTAAGGCCTGGGCACAAGTGCGGGCTAGGCTTAAGGCCTGGGCACAAGTGCGGGCTAGGCTTAAGGCCTGGGCACAAGTGCGGGCTAGGCTTAAGGCCTGGGCACAAGTGCGGGCTAGGCTTAAGGCCTGGGCACAAGTGCGGGCTAGGCTTAAGGCCTGGGCACAAGTGCGGGCTAGGCTTAAGGCCTGGGCACAAGTGCGGGCTAGGCTTAAGGCCTGGGCACAAGTGCGGGCTAGGCTTAAGGCCTGGGCACAAGTGCGGGCTAGGCTTAAGGCCTGGGCACAAGTGCGGGCTAGGCTTAAGGCCTGGGCACAAGTGCGGGCTAGGCTTAAGGCCTGGGCACAAGTGCGGGCTAGGCTTAAGGCCTGGGCACAAGTGCGGGCTAGGCTTAAGGCCTGGGCACAAGTGCGGGCTAGGCTTAAGGCCTGGGCACAAGTGCGGGCTAGGCTTAAGGCCTGGGCACAAGTGCGGGCTAAGCTTAAGGCCTGGGCACAAGTGCGGGCTAGGCTTAAGGCCTGGGCACAAGTGCGGGCTAGGCTTAAGGCCTGGGCACAAGTGCAGGCTAGGCTTTATTCCTGGGCACAAGTGCGGGCTTGGCTTAAGGCCGGGGCACAAGTGCGGGCTAGGCTTAAGGCCGGGGCACAAGTGCGGGCTAGGCTTAAGGCCGGGGCACAAGTGCGGGCTAGGCTTAAGGCCGGGGCACAAGTGCGGGCTAGGCTTAAGGCCGGGGCACAAGTGCGGGCTAGGCTTAAGGCCTGGGCACAAGTGCGGGCTAGGCTTAAGGCCTGGGCACAATTGCGGGCTAGGCTTAAGGCCTGGGCACAAGTGCGGGCTAGGCTTAAGGCCTGGGCACAAGTGCGGGCTAGGCTTAAAGCCTGGGCACAAGTGCGGGCTAGGCTTAAGGCCTGGGCACAAGTGCGGGCTAGGCTTAAGGCCTGGGCACAAGTGCGGGCTAGGCTTAAGGCCGGGGCACAAGTGCGGGCTAGGCTTAAGGCCGGGGCACAAGTGCGGGCAAGGCTTAAGGCCGGGGCACAAGTGCGGGCTAGGCTTAAGGCCGGGGCACAAGTGCGGGCTAGGCTTAAGGCCGGGGCACAAGTGCGGGCTAGGCTTAAGGCCTGGGCACAAGTGCGGGCTAGGCTTAAGGCCTGGGCACAAGTGCGGGCTAGGCTTAAGGCCTGGGTACAAGTGCGGGCTAGGCTTAAGGCCTGGGCACAAGTGCGGGCTAGGCTTAAAGCCTGGGCACAAGTGCGGGCTAGGCTTAAGGCCTGGGCACAAGTGCGGGCTAGGCTTAAGGCCTGGGCACAAGTGCGGGCTAGGCTTAAGGCCTGGGCACAAGTGCGGGCTAGGCTTAAGGCCTGGGCACAAGTGCAGTGCTGGCTAGGATCAAGGCAGGGGCCACAAGTGCCGGCTAGGCTTAAGGCATAGGCACAAGTGCGGGCTAGGCTTAAGGCCTGGGCACAAGTGCGGGCTAGGCTTAAGGCATGGGCACAAGTGCAGTGCTGGCTAGGATCAAGGCAGGGGGGGCACAAGTGCTGGCTAGGCTTAAGGCATTCAGCTAACTCTTTGCACTCTTTGCATAAAGGGTTAGGCACCCATAGGGGTGAAGAGCTAGCTTTCACCCCTCTACTCTGTACTTGGACATTTAGGACTAGATCCTTTGTTGTACAGTGCGGAGCCTCTCCATAACCCCATGCTCCAAGCAACCAGGCACTTCTTGTCTGTCCTCCGTAAATGGGTAATGCCTTCTCCCCAATTACAGTCGAGCATGCGCATTCAGACGGGACAAGAGCGAAGAGCGTAAAGTTGGCCCTATGTGCATAACCAACATGAAGCTGAAGACAAAAACAAACAAACAAGCATTCAAGGGGCTCAAAAGTGCAGGCTAGGCTTAAGGCCTGGGCACAAGTGCGGGCTAGGCTTAAGGCCTGGGCACAAGTGCGGGCTAGGCTTAAGGCCTGGGCACAAGTGCGGGCTAGGCTTAAGGCCTGGGCACAAGTGCGGGCTAGGCTTAAGGCCTGGGCACAAGTGCGGGCTAGGCTTAAGGCCTGGGCACAAGTGCGGGCTAGGCTTAAGGCCTGGGCACAAGTGCGGGCTAGGCTTAAGGCCTGGGCACAAGTGCGGGCTAGGCTTAAGGCCTGGGCACAAGTGCGGGCTAGGCTTAAGGCCTGGGCACAAGTGCGGGCTAGGCTTAAGGCCTGGGCACAAGTGCGGGCTAGGCTTAAGGCCTGGGCACAAGTGCGGGCTAGGCTTAAGGCCTGGGCACAAGTGCGGGCTAGGCTTAAAGCCTGGGCACAAGTGCGGGCTAGGCTTAAGGCCTGGGCACAAGTGCGGGCTAGGCTTAAGGCCTGGGCACAAGTGCAGTGCTGGCTAGGATCAAGGCAGGGGCCACAAGTGCCGGCTAGGCTTAAGGCATAGGCACAAGTGCGGGCTAGGCTTAAGGCATGGGCACAAGTGCGGGCTAGGCTTAAGGCATGGGCACAAGTGCAGTGCTGGCTAGGATCAAGGCAGGGGGGGCACAAGTGCTGGCTAGGCTTAAGGCATTCAGCTAACTCTTTGCACTCTTTGCATAAAGGGTTAGGCACCCACAGAGGTGAAGAGCTAGCTTTCACCCCTCTACTCTGTACTTGGACATTTAGGACTAGATCCTTTGTTGTACAGAGCTCAAACATACACAGTATACAATGCACAGCAGGCAATGCAGAGCACCCCACTGTGCGAGCAATGCAGCGCGCCCCACAGTGCGAGCAATGCAGAGCGCCCCACAGTGCGAGCAATGCAGAGCGCCCCACAGTGCGAGCAATGCAGAGCGCCCCACAGAGCGAGCAATGCAGAGCGCATAAAGAGCGAGCAATGCAGAGCGCCCCACAGAGCGAGCAATGCAGAGGGCCCCACAGAGCGAGCAATGCAGAGCGCCCCACGCAGCGGGCAATGCAGAGCGCCCCACGCAGCGGGCAATGCAGAGCGCCCCACACAGCGGGCAATGCAGAGCGCCCCACGCAGCGGGCAATGCAGAGCGCCCCACGCAGCAGGCAATGCAGAGCGCCCCACGCAGCGGGCAATGCAGAGCGCCCCACGCAGCGGGCAATGCAGAGTCCTCCCTCCCCACCCCAACAAAGAGCAAATGCAGAGCCCCCAGGAAGAACACAATGCACTACACAACACAGAGCTAAAACATACACAGTATACAATGCAGGGCGCCCCAAAGAGCAGCCGATGCAGAGCGCCCCACAGAGCGAGCACTGCAGAGCGCCCCACAGAGCGAGCACTGCAGAGCGCCCCACAGAGCGAGCAATGCAGAGCGCCCCACAGAGCTGGCAATGCAGAGGTCCCCAGAAAGCACACACAATGCACTACAACACAGAGCTCAAACATACACAGTATACAATGCAGAGCGGGCAATGTGGGGCTCCCACGCAGCGGGCAATGCACAGCGCCCCACAGAGCTGGCAATGCAGAGGCCCCCAGAAAGCTCACACAATGCACTACAACACAGAGCTCTAACATACACAGTATACAATGCAGGGCGCCCCACAGAGCGGGCAATGCAGAGGGCCCCACAGAGCGGACAATGCAGAGGGCCCCACAGAGCGAGCAATGCATAGCGCCCCACAGAGCGATTAAATCCAGAGCACCCCACAGAGCGGGCAATGCAGAGTCCTCCCTCCCCACCACATCAAATAGCAAATGCAGAGGTCCCCAGGAAATACACACAATGCACTACACAACACAGAGCTCAAACATACACAGTACACAATGCAGGGCGCCTAACAGAGCAGGCAATGCAGAGCGCCCTACAGAGCGAGCAATGCAAAGCGCCCCACAGAGCGAGCAATGCAGAGCGCCCCACAGAGCGAGCAATGCAGAGCGCCCCACAGAGCGAGCAATGCAGAGCGCCCCACAGAGCGAGCAATGCAGAGCGCCCCACAGAGCGACCAATGCAGGGCGCCCCACAGAGCGACCAATGCAGGGCGCCCCACAGAGCGACCAATGCAGGGCGCCCCACAGAGCGGGCAATGCAGAGTACTCCCTCCCCAATGCAACAAAGAACAAATGCAGAGGCCCCCAGGAGGTACACATAATGCACTACACAACACAGAGCTCATACATACACAGTATAGAATGCAGAGCGCCCCACGGAGCGGCCAATGCAGAGGCCCCCAAGAAGAACACACAATGCAGTACACAAAGCAGAGCTCACATATACAGTACTCAGTGAAGAGCGGAGAATGCGGAGAGCCCAAAGGAAGGGGCCAATGCAGGGCGCCCCACAGAGCGGGCAATGCAGGGCGCCCCACAGAGCGGGCAATGCAGGGCGCCCCACAGAGCGGGCAATGCAGGGCGCCCCACAGAGCGGGCAATGCAGGGCGCCCCACAGAGCGGGCAATGCAGGGCGCCCCACAGAGCGGGCAATGCAGGGCGCCCCACAGAGCGGGCAATGCAGGGCGCCCCACAGAGCGGGCAATGCAGGGCGCCCCACAGAGCGGGCAATGCAGGGCGCCCCACAGAGCGGGCAATGCAGTGCGCCCCACAGAGCGGGCAATGCAGGGCGCCCCACAGAGCGGGCAATGCAGGGCGCCCCACAGAGCGGGCAATGCAGGGCGCCCCACAGGGCGGGCAATGCAGGGCGCCCCACAGGGCGGGCAATGCAGGGCGCCCCACAGGGCGGGCAATGCAGGGCGCCCCACAGAGCGGGCAATGCAGGGCGCCCCACAGAGCGGGCAATGCAGGGCGCCCCACAGAGCGGGCAATGCAGGGCGCCCCACAGAGCGGGCAATGCAGGGCGCCCCACAGAGCGGGCAATGCAGGGCGCCCCACAGAGCGGGCAATGCAGGGCGCCCCACAGAGCGGGCAATGCAGGGCGCCCCACAGCGCGACAATGCAGGGCGCCCCACAGAGCGGGCAATGCAGGGTGCCCCACAGAGCGGGCAATGCAGGGCGCCCCACAGAGCGGGCAATGCAGGGCGCCCCACAGAGCGGGCAATGCAGGGCGCCCCACAGAGCGGGCAATGCAGGGCGCCCCACAGAGCGGGCAATGCAGGGCGCCCCACAGAGCGGGCAATGCAGGGCGCCCCACAGAGCGGGCAATGCAGGGCGCCCCACAGAGCGGGCAATGCAGGGCGCCCCACAGAGAGGGCAATGCAGGGCGCCCCACAGAGCGGGCAATGCAGGGCGCCCCACAGAGCGGGCAATGCAGAGCGCCCCACAGAGCGAGCAATGCAGAGAGCCCCACAGAGCAATTAATGCAGGGCGCCCCACAGAGCGGGAAATGCAGAGTCCTCCCTTCCCATTGCAACAAAGAGCAAATGCAGAGGCCCCCAGGAGGTACACATAATGGACTACACAACACAGAGCTCATACATACACAGTATACAATGCAGAGCGCCCCACGGAGC
Source organism: Ranitomeya imitator (assembly GCF_032444005.1). NCBI lineage: Eukaryota > Metazoa > Chordata > Amphibia > Anura > Dendrobatidae > Ranitomeya > Ranitomeya imitator. The sequence continues at coordinate 214,995 of NW_027194320.1, forward strand.
GGCCAATGCAGAGGCCCCCAATTAGAAGACAATGCAGTACACAAAGCAGAGCTCACGTATACAGCAGACAGTGAAGAGCGGAGAATGCGGAGAGCCCCAAGGAAGGGGCCAATGCAGAGGGCCCCACAGAGCGGGCAATGCAGAGGGCCCCACAGAGCGGGCAATGCAGAGGGCCCCACAGAGCGAGCAATGCAGAGGGCCCCACAGAGCGAGCAATGCAGAGGGCCCCACAGAGCGAGCAATGCAAAGGGCCCCGCAGAGCGATTAAATCCAGAGCACCCCACAGAGCGGGCAATGCAGAGTCCTCCCTCCCCACCACATCAAATAGCAAATGCAGAGGTCCCCAGGAAGTACACACAATGCACTACACAACACAGAGCTCAAACATACACAGTACACAATGCAGGGCGCCTAACAGAGCGGGCAATGCAGAGCGCCCTACAGAGTGAGCAATGCAAAGCGCCCCACAGAGCGAGCAATGCAAAGCGCCCCACAGAGCGAGCAATGCAAAGCGCCCCACAGAGCGAGCAATGCAAAGCGCCCCACAGAGCGAGCAATGCAAAGCGCCCCACAGAGCGAGCAAAGCAAAGCGCCCCACAGAGCGAGCAATGCAGAGCGCCCCACAGAGCGAGCAATGCAGAGCGCCCCACAGAGCGAGCAATGCAGAGCGCCCCACAGAGCGAGCAATGCAGAGCGCCCCACAGAGCGACCAATGCAGAGCGCCCCACAGAGCGACCAATGCAGGGCACCCCACAGAGCGGCCAATGCAGAGGCCCCCAAGAAGAACACAATGCAGTATACAGAGATCACATATACAGTACACAGTGATGAGCGGGCAATGAGGGGCTCCGCATGGAGAGGGGAATGCAGGGAGTCCCAAGGAAGCGGCCAACGCACAGCGCCCCACGGAGAGGGCAATTAAGAGGCCCCCAAGTAGTACACACAATGCAGTACACACAATGCAGTGCTCACATATACAGTACACAATGAAAAGCGGCAATGAGGGGCTCCCCACGGAGGTAGGTAGAGAACACAACGCCGCCAATGAAACAATTACAAAAAATACATTACTTTCGTATCCCCATTTCTCCGCTGCTCCTCAGCAGGGTGGCGCGCAGTGCAGTGACGTAAAGGGAGCGTAGCCGGACGCTCTCTCTCCACCATCATCGCTTTCATGTGTATCGGCATGTATCGCGCTGATACAGATGAATGCGCGATGGAAGAACCTGGCAACGGGCCCTAGAGAAATACCAAGTGTGCCAGCCCAATTAGGGCGTGCAGCAGGTCTTACCTTGCTCTGACGTGCAGTTGGCGTGCTCCCGCGCTTTTGACATGTATAACAATGCACGTGGCAGGCATTTATAGAGCGCGGCACCGGTAATGACATGTGGCACCGGAAATGCGTCATCTATGCTGCCGTGTCACGTGGGTGGTCACCAGTTGTAATGGCACAAGGCATTGTAGGCAGTATTATATGTTAACTGCGCATGCGCCACATGCACGCGCGGCACTCACGGCCGCGCGCACCTGGCGCTTGCGCAGTAGCTAGGGCGCGCCGCCCGAGGCTGCACGGCCGCGCGCACCTGGCGCACCTGGCGCATGCGCAGTAGCTGCGTGCCACCCGAGGCTGTAATAGCAATGCCTTGTGGTGGGCGTGTAATAGCAATGCCTTGTGGTGGGCGAGTGGTCTCCTGGGCGGGTTTTCTCCCAGCGAAACACGCCCCAAACCCCTTCTCCCGCCTTCTCGTTTTGGCGGCATGCCAGACAGCGGACAGTGACACTGCTACCGGTATTAACCCTTTAGGGGGATGCCAACACTGCTACCGGTATTAACCCTTTGGGGGTGAGAGGGTGCGGGGGGCTCAGAGAGGGGGGAGAGGGCGCGGGGGGGTGAGCACGGATAGATAGGGGGGTACGTTATGGCGGGGGTCAGTGTATGGATAGATAGGGGGTCCCTTACTGCGGGGGGAGGGGTGAGTACGGATGGATAGGGGGTCCCTTACTGGGGGGGGGTGAGTACGGATAGATAAGGGGGTCCGTTATGGTGGGGGCCTGTGTATGGATGGATAGGGGGTCTCTTATGGCAGGGGCCCGTGTATGGATGGATAGGGGGTCCCTTACTGGGGGGGGTGTGTATGGATGGATAGGGGGTCCCTTATGGCGGGGATCGGATCAGTGAGCGCACTGGATCACTGAGCGCAGCGGATCACTGAGCGCATCGGACCACTGAGTGCATCGGATCACTGAGCGCACTGGATCACTGAGTGCAGCGAATCACTGAGAGCATCGGATCACTGAGCGCACTGGATCACTAAGTGCACTGGATCACTGAGCGCACTGGATCACTGAGTGCAGCCGATCACTGAGCACAGTGGATCACTGAGAGCATCGGATCACTGAGCGCACTGGATCACTGAGTGCAGCCGATCACTGAGCACAGCGGATCACTGAGAGCATCGGATCACTGAGCGCACTGCATCACTGAGCGCAGCAGATCACTGAGCGCACTGGATCACTGAGTGCAGCGGATCACTGAGCGCAGCAGATCACTGAGCACACTGGATCACTGAGCGCACTGGATCACTGAGAGCAGCGGATCACTGAGCGGACTGGATCACTGAGCACAGCGGATCACTGAGCGCACTGGATCACTGAGTGCAGCCAATCACTGAGAGCATCGGATCACTGAGCGCAGCAGTTCACTGCATCACTGAGCGTACCGGATCACTGAGCACACCGGATCACTGAGCACCTGCGGATTTACCTGCGTGATCAGAACGCCGCGTCGAAGACGCTATTATTCCTGATCGTTGCGAACGTGGCCAATATGGTTATATTTTCTTTTTGTTTTCTTACAGGAGATGAGGGCTTCGGTGGAATTAGGTGTTAGGCGAGTAATACTGTGTTTAGTCTGATTTCTAATAAAGGACTTTATTCTGTCTGTGTCTTTATTTACCATATAACTATAGGATTAGTAATGGAGAGGTGTCTTATAGACGCTTCTCCATTACTAACCAGTGGGCTTGATGTCACTGGACAATACAGAGGTGACATCAACCCCACAAATACGAACCCCACGTGCCACCGCTACAGGGCAACTGAGAAGAGTCGGGCAAAGCGCCAGAATTGGAGCATCTAATAGATGTGCCTTTTCTGGGTAGCTGAGGGCTGCTATTTGTAGGCTGGAGGGGGTCAATATCCATGGCCCCTTACCAGCCTGAGAATACCAGCCCCCAGCTGTCTGCTTTAGCGATCATGGTTGTCAAAAAAGGGGGTGACTCCTCTATTCTTGATAACCAGCCATGATAGCCCTGAGGGTTGCTGCCCCAGTTTTGCCTGGTTGGTTATCAAAAATACAGGGGAACCCATGGCATTTTTTAACATTTATTTATAGTTCAGGAGCCGGCTGATGAATACTGTTAGGAGCGGCAGCAGGCATAGGCTGATGGGAGTAGTAGTCCCATCAGCCCACGCCTGTAACCAGAGGTAACATTTCAACTTCGAACAGGGGAGGGATATTGTTGTTTTTAGTTTTATTTGTTTACAGGTGACAATGGCTTCAGGGGATTAGGTGTGAGTATAATGTGATTTTTTATTTTATTCTTAATTTTACATTTCAGTACAACTCTCAACATTGTCTCCTGCTCGCGCTGATCTCAGAGAGAGCAGCGGACAATGATGAGAGCACCCGGCGCCTGGGAACAGAGAATACTTCTGTACTGAGGTATCTCCATCAAATGTCCTAATCAAAATACTGCACTTTCCCTATTCATAATATACACATCACAGCAATCAGGTAGATAATACAATATACATAGCTGCATCTAGTAGTAAAACTTCTACAGTAAGAACATTTCACCAAGAGAAGGGTGGGGGTCTTTCAGTCTTTGTAACCCCTTACAATATAATGGACAAAATGCATGCTGCACAATGATGACGGACAGATGACATCCATGTGTCGTCAATGTGACACGTACCGGTACCTGGGAACAAGTGGCACAGTTTGCGCTGTTCCCATGCGCCGACTGCTGAAGGCAGCTCTCATCATTGTTGCCTAGTCTCCATGTGATCAGCGTGTCCAGATGACTGATGGGAGTTGTATTCAGCACCCGCTGTGCACATTCTGTGTAAAAGTAAGAATTAAAATAAAAAAAAAGTCGTGGCCTCCTGCATAAATTTCATAACCAGCAGATGAAAAGCAGACGGCTGGGGCAGATGTTACTAATCTGTGGAAAGGGACAACATCCTATAAAGTTCCGAGGCTGCTAATATCAGCTCACAGCTGTATACCTAGCCTTTCCTGGGGAGTTTATGGGGGACCCCAGAAAAAAACTGACGTAGGGTTCCCCTATAAATTCTAACCAGCAAAGGCTAAACAAACAGCTGTGGGTTGATATTTATAGCCTGGGAAGGGGCCATGGATACTGGCCGCCTTCCAAGGCTACCAACATCAGCCCTCAGTTGCCCCAGAAATGACGTATCCATAAGGTGTGCGCCAAATCTGGCACTTAGCCTCGCTCTTCCAACTTGTCCTGGCACGGAGGCAAGTGGGATAATAGGGTTGGGGGTTGATGTCACCTTTGTGCTGTCAGCAGGCATCAAGCCCAGAGGTTAGTAATGGAGAGGCATCTATAGGATGTCCCCATTAGTAACACTATAGTAAGTATTGAAATAAATGCACAGCAAGAATAAAGTCCTTTATTTAATAATACTCCCCTGCCATATTTTTCTCATTAATTACTGTAAAAATGAAAATACTAAAAACCATATTCCTCACCTGTCCCAGGCACTAATGACCACAGGTGGTAGCTTTTTCCCGCTGGCGTCCTTAGATCAACACTAGGTAGTTGTTGTGCAAATACTGTGAGGTGTGGGGGGGCATCAGCTCTGTGTCAGTGACCAAAGATTACAAGGATGGCCGGTGGCAGGGCCAGAGGCAGGGAGATGGACAATGCCACGGATGGTGGGGAGGAGGTGGAAGATGATGTTACTCAAGAAGAGGGGGGGGTCTAGAACAGACCTCCCAAGGAGCCAGCGTTAAGTCCCGCAGTGGGCCGCTCACCACCTGCCCGTCCCCCCAGCCAGGCAGGTATCTGCGTACTCAAAAGAAATTCCACAACAATTTTTGGGGTCTTACCCTTGTAAAAATAAAAAAAAAATGACGGCTAAAAGATCATGCTTGTGAAAAAAATAGATTTTTATTTTCACGGCTGTGTGTTATACACTTTTGTGAAGCATCTGGTGGTTCAAGGTGCTCAGCACACATCTAGATCAGTTCGCTGAGGGGTATAGCTTCCAAAATTGGGTCACGTGTGCGGGGTTTCCACTGTTTAGGCACATCAGCGGCTCTCCAAATGTGACATGGCGTCCGATCTCAATTCCAGACAATTTTGCATTAAAAAAAATCAAACAGTGTTCCTTCCTTTCCGAGCTCTGCCGTGCACTCAAACAGTAGTTTTCCCCAACATATTGGGTATCTCTGTACTCGAGAAATCGCACAACAAATGTTCTGGGTCGTTTTTTCTTGTTACTCTTGTGAAAATAAAAAATATGGGTATAACATAAACTTTTTGTGAAAAAAGTTAAATGTTCATTGCTTTAGTTCCTGTGAAGCACCTAAAGCAGCGGTTCTCAACCTGGGGGTCGCGACCCCGAGGGGGGTCGAACGACCAAAGCACAGGGGTCTGTTATGTTTGCTAATGACAGGTGTTATGAAGGCAATCCAGAAACACAGTGTGCTTAGTGATCAGAGCGCACACAGTGATCTGACAAATACCCAAAAATACAAGAACGAGCTCTGAGACGTGGAAACTCTGTAGACTGCACACCTGATCCTATCCTAAACACAACTAAAAGCGGCTGTGGATTGCGCCTAACAACTACCTAGGCAACTCGGCCCAGCCTAAGAAACTAGCTAGCCTGAAGATAGAAAAATAGGCCTGACTTGCCCCAGAGAAATTCCCCAAAGGAAAAGGCAGCCCCCCCACATATAATGACTGTGAGTAAGATGAAAAGACAAAACGTAGGGATGAAATAGATTCAGCAAAGTGGGGCCCGATATTCTAGGACAGAGCGAGGACAGTAAAGCGAACTTTGCAGTCTACAAAAAACCCTAAAGCAAAACCACGCAAAGGGGCAAAAAAAAACCACCGTGCCGAACTAACGGCACGGCGGTACACCCTTTGCGTCTCAGAGCTTCCAGCAAAACAAAAGACAAGCTGGACAGAAAAGAAGCAACAAAAAAGCACTTAGCTATACAGAGCAGCAGGTCACAGGAACAATCAGGAGAAGCTCAGATCCAACACTGAAACATTGACAAGGAGCAAGGATAGCAGCATCAGGCGGAGTTAAGTAACGAAGCAGCCAACGAGCTCACCAGAACACCTGAGGGAGGAAGCTCAGAAGCTGCAGTACCACTTGTGACCACAGGAGTGAATTCAGCCTCAGAATTCACAACAGTACCCCCCCCTTGAGGAGGGGTCACCGAACCCTCACCAGAGCCCCCAGGCCGACCAGGATGAGCCGCATGAAAGGCACGAACAAGATCGGAAGCATGAACATCAGAGGCAAAAACCCAGGAATTATCTTCCTGAGCATAACCCTTCCATTTAACCAGATACTGGAGTTTCCGTCTAGAAACACGAGAATCCAAAATCTTCTCCACAATATACTCCAATTCCCCCTCCACCAAAACCAGGGCAGGAGGCTCAACAGATGGAACCATAGGTGCCACGTATCTCCGCAACAACGACCTATGGAATACATTATGTATGGAAAAGGAGTCTGGGAGGGTCAAACGAAAAGACACAGGATTGAGAACCTCAGAAATCCTATATGGACCAATAAAACGAGGTTTAAATTTAGGAGAGGAAACCTTCATAGGAATATGACGAGAAGATAACCAAACCAGATCCCCAACACGAAGTCGGGGACCCACACGGCGTCTGCGATTAGCGAAAAGTTGAGCTTTCTCCTGGGACAAGATCAAATTGTCCACTACCTGAGTCCAGATCTGCTGCAACCTATCCACCACAGAATCCACACCAGAACAGTCCGAAGACTCAACCTGTCCTGAAGAGAAACGAGGATGGAACCCAGAATTGCAAAAAAATGGAGAAACCAAGGTAGCCGAGCTGGCCCGATTATTAAGGGCGAACTCAGCCAACGGCAAAAAGGACACCCAATCATCCTGGTCTGCAGAAACAAAACATCTCAGATATGTTTCCAAGGTCTGATTGGTTCGTTCGGTCTGGCCATTAGTCTGAGGATGGAAAGCCGAGGAAAAGGACAGGTCAATGCCCATCCTACCACAAAAGGCTCGCCAAAACCTTGAAACAAACTGGGAACCTCTGTCAGAAACAATATTCTCAGGAATGCCATGCAACCGAACCACATGCTGAAAGAACAAAGGTACCAAATCAGAGGAGGAAGGCAATTTAGCCAAGGGCACCAGATGGACCATTTTAGAAAAGCGATCACAGACCACCCAAATGACTGACATCTTTTGAGAAACGGGAAGGTCAGAAATGAAATCCATCGAAATATGTGTCCAAGGCCTCTTTGGGACCGGCAAGGGCAAAAGCAACCCACTGGCACGAGAACAGCAGGGCTTAGCCCTAGCACAAATCCCACAGGACTGCACAAAAGTACGTACATCCCGTGACAGAGATGGCCACCAGAAGGATCTAGCCACTAACTGTCTGGTACCAAAGATTCCAGGATGACCAGCCAACACCGAACAATGAAGTTCAGAGATAAGTTTATTAGTCCACCTATCAGGGACGAACAGTTTCTCTGCTGGACAATGATCAGGTTTATTCGCCTGAAATTTTTGCAGCACCCGCCGCAAATCAGGGGAGATGGCAGACACAATGACTCCTTCCTTGAGGATACCCGCTGGCTCAGATAAACCCGGAGAGTCGGGCACAAAACTCCTAGACAGAGCATCCGCCTTCACATTTTTAGAGCCCGGAAGGTACGAAATCACAAAGTCGAAGCGGGCAAAAAATAACGACCAACGGGCCTGTCTAGGATTCAAGCGCTTGGCAGACTCGAGATAAGTCAAGTTCTTATGATCAGTCAATACCACCACGCGATGCTTAGCTCCTTCAAGCCAATGACGCCACTCCTCGAATGCCCACTTCATGGCCAGCAACTCTCGATTGCCCACATCATAATTACGCTCAGCGGGCGAAAACTTCCTGGAAAAGAAAGCACATGGTTTCATCACTGAGCAATCAGAACCTCTCTGTGACAAAACCGCCCCTGCTCCAATCTCAGAAGCATCAACCTCGACCTGGAACGGAAGAGAAACATCTGGCTGACACAACACAGGGGCAGAACAAAAACGACGCTTCAACTCCTGAAAAGCTTCCACAGCAGCAGAAGACCAATTAACCAAATCAGCACCCTTCTTGGTCAAATCGGTCAATGGTTTGGCAATGCTAGAAAAATTACAGATGAAGCGACGATAAAAATTAGCAAAGCCCAGGAACTTTTGCAGACTTTTCAGAGATGTCGGCTGAATCCAATCCTGGATGGCTTGGACCTTAACTGGATCCATCTCGATAGTAGAAGGGGTAAAGATGAACCCCAAAAATGAAACTTTCTGCACACCGAAGAGACACTTTGATCCCTTCACAAACAAAGAGTTAGCACGCAGGACCTGAAAAACCATTCTGACCTGCTTCACATGAGACTCCCAATCATCTGAGAAGATCAAAATGTCATCCAAGTAAACAATCAGGAATTTATCCAGATACTCACGGAAGATGTCATGCATAAAAGACTGAAACACAGATGGAGCATTGGCAAGTCCGAACGGCATCACTAGATACTCAAAATGACCCTCGGGCGTATTGAATGCAGTTTTCCATTCATCTCCTTGCCTGATTTTCACCAGATTATACGCACCACGAAGATCTATCTTAGTGAACCAACTAGCCCCCTTAATCCGAGCAAACAAGTCAGATAACAATGGCAAGGGATACTGAAATTTAACAGTGATCTTATTAAGAAGGCGGTAATCAATACACGGTCTCAGCGAACCATCCTTCTTGGCTACAAAGAAGAACCCTGCTCCCAGTGGTGATGACGATGGGCGAATATGTCCCTTCTCCAGGGATTCCTTCACATAACTGCGCATAGCGGCGTGTTCGGGCACGGATAAATTAAATAATCGACCTTTAGGGAATTTACTACCAGGAATCAAATTGATAGCACAATCACAATCCCTATGCGGAGGTAGAGCATCGGACTTGGGCTCTTCAAATACATCCTGATAATCAGACAAGAACTCTGGGACCTCAGAAGGGGTGGATGACGAAATCGACAAAAATGGAACATCACCATGTACCCCCTGACAACCCCAGCTGGATACCGACATGGAATTCCAATCCAATACTGGATTATGGGTTTGTAGCCATGGCAACCCCAACACGACCACATCATGCAGATTATGCAACACCAGAAAGCGAATAACTTCCTGATGTGCAGGAGCCATGCACATGGTCAGCTGGGCCCAGTATTGAGGTTTATTCTTGGCCAAAGGTGTAGCATCAATTCCTCTCAATGGAATAGGACACCGCAAAGGCTCCAAGAAAAACCCACAACGTTTAGCATAATCCAAATCCATCAGATTCAGGGCAGTGCCCGAATCCACAAACGCCATGACAGAAAACGACGACAAAGAGCATATCAAGGTAATGGACAGAAGGAATTTGGACTGTACAGTACCAATGACGGCAGACCTAGCGGACCGCTTAGTGCGCTTAGGACAATCAGAAATAGCATGAGTGGAATCACCACAGTAGAAACACAGACCATTCAGACGTCTGTATTCCTGCCGTTCAACTCTAGTCATAGTCCTATCGCACTGCATAGGCTCAGGTTTAACCTCAGGCGGTACCGCCAAATGGTGCACAGATTTACGCTCGCGCAAGCGTCGACCGATCTGAATGGCCAAAGACAAAGACTCATTCAAACCAGCAGGCATAGGAAATCCCACCATGACATCCTTAAGAGCCTCAGAGAGACCCTTTCTGAACAAAGCTGCCAGCGCAGATTCATTCCACTGAGTGAGTACTGACCATTTCCTAAATTTCTGACAATATACTTCTATATCATCCTGACCCTGGCACAAAGCCAGCAAATTTTTCTCAGCCTGATCCACTGAATTAGGCTCATCGTACAGCAATCCGAGCGCCAGGAAAAACGCATCGACACTACTCAATGCAGGGTCTCCTGGCGCAAGAGAAAATGCCCAGTCTTGAGGGTCGCCGCGCAAAAAAGAAATAATAATCAAAACCTGTTGAATAGGATTACCAGAAGAATGAGGTTTCAAGGCCAGAAATAGCTTACAATTATTTTTGAAACTTAGAAACTTAGTTCTATCTCCAAAAAACAAATCAGGAATAGGAATTCTTGGTTCTTACATAGATTTCTGATCAATAGTATCTTGAATTTTTTGTACATTTATAACGAGATTATCCATTGAAGAGCACATACCTTGAATATCCATGTCCACACCTGTGTCCTGAATCACCCAAATGTCTAGGGGAAAAAAAAATAAAAAATGAACACAGAGCAGAAAAAAAAAAAATGATGTCAGAACTTTTTCTTTCCCTCTATTGAGAATCATTAGTTTGGGCTCCTTGTACTGTTATGTTTGCTAATGACAGGTGTTATGAAGGCAATCCAGAAACACAGTGTGCTTAGTGATCAGAGCGCACACAGTGATCTGACAAATACCCAAAAATACAAGAACGAGCTCTTAGACGTGGAAACTCTGTAGACTGCACACCTGATCCTATCCTAAACACAACTAAAAGCGGCTGTGGATTGCGCCTAACAACTACCTAGGCAACTCGGCACAGCCTAAGAAACTAGCTAGCCTGAAGATAGAAAAATAGGCCTGACTTGCCCCAGAGAAATTCCCCAAAGGAAAAGGCAGCCCCCCACATATAATGACTGTGAGTAAGATGAAAAGACAAAACGTAGGGATGAAATAGATTCAGCAAAGTGGGGCCCGATATTCTAGGACAGAGCGAGGACAGTAAAGCGAACTTTGCAGTCTACAAAAAACCCTAAAGCAAAACCACGCAAAGGGGCAAAAAAAAACCACCGTGCCGAACTAACGGCACGGCGGTACACCCTTTGCGTCTCAGAGCTTCCAGCAAAACAAAAGACAAGCTGGACAGAAAAGAAGCAACAAAAAAGCAAAAAGCACTTAGCTATACAGAGCAGCAGGTCACAGGAACAATCAGGAGAAGCTCAGATCCAACACTGAAACATTGACAAGGAGCAAGGATAGCAGCATCAGGCGGAGTTAAGTAACGAAGCAGCCAACGAGCTCACCAGAACACCTGAGGGAGGAAGCTCAGAAGCTGCAGTACCACTTGTGACCACAGGAGTGAATTCAGCCACAGAATTCACAACAGGGGTCGCCACCTGTGGCGTAGGAAGGGGGGAGAAGAAGAAAAAAAAAGACGCCCCTTTAAATCTTCGGGCGGCGCCGTCCGCCGCCACGACCAGTGCCAGCTCCCCCCACCCCCGGGCCCCGCCCCCGCTCTAATACTCACCTCTATTGGTTCCTGCGGCGCCGGCAGCTGCAGCGTCCTCTGACTCTGCGACGTCTCAGAGCAGAGGGCGCGATGACGTCACTACTGTGCGCGCCGCTCTGCCTCTCTGTCCTGAGCGTCGCAGAGCCGGAGAGACGCTGACTGGCTGCACCGGACCTGCGCTAGGAACGGGAGAGGTGAGGATTTTACTTTTTTTTTTTTCTTTATGTCTGACTGTCTGGGGGCAATGCTGGACACACTGGGGCAATACTGGAGACCATGGGGCAGATTGCTGGACACACTGGGGCAATACAGGAGACCATGTGGCAGAATGCTGGACACACTGGTGCAATACAGGAGACCATGAAGCAGATTGCTGGACACACTGGGGCAATACAGGAGACTATGGGGCAGATTGCTGGACACACTGGGGCAATACTGGAGACCATGGGGCAGAATGCTGGACACACTGGGGCAATACAGGAGACCATGGGGCAGATTGCTGGACACACTGGGGCAATACAGGAGACTACTATGGGGCAGATTGCTGGACACACTGGGGCAATACTGGAGACCATGGGGCAGAATGCTGGACACACTGTGCGGAGCCTCTCCATAACCCCATGCTCCAAGTGACCAGGCACTTCTTGTCTCTCCTCCGTAAATGGGTAATGCCTTCTTCCCCAATTACAGTCGTGCATGCGCATTCAGATGGGACAAGAGTGAAGAGCGTAAAGCTGGCCCTATGTGCATAACCAACATGAAGCTGAAGACAAAAACAAACAAACAAGCATTCAAGGGGCTCAAAAGTGCAGGCTAGGCTTAAGGCCTGGGCACAAGTGCTGGCTAGGATCAAGGCCTGGGCACAAGTGCTGGCTAGGATCAAGGCCTGGGCACAAGTGCGGGCTAGGCTCAAGGCCTGGGCACAAGTGCAGGCTAGGCTCAAGGCCTGGGCACAAGTGCGGGCTAGGCTCAAGGCCTGGGCACAAGTGCGGGCTAGGCTTAAGGCCTGGGCACAAGTGTGGGCTAGGCTTAAGGCCTGGGCACAAGTGCGGGCTAGGCTTAAGGCCTGGGCACAAGTGCGGGCTAGGCTTAAGGCCTGGGCACAAGTGAGGGCTAGGCTTAAGGCCTGGGCACAAGTGTGGGCTAGGCTTAAGGCCTGGGCACAAGTGCGGGCTAGGCTTAAGGCCTGGGCACAAGTGCGGGCTAGGCTTAAGGCCTGGGCACAAGTGCGGGCTAGGCTTAAGGCCTGGGCACAAGTGCGGGCTAGGCTTAAGGCCTGGGCACAAGTGCGGGCTAGGCTTAAGGCATGGGCACAAGTGCAGTGCTGGCTAGTATCAAGGCAGGGGGCACAAGTGCTGGCTAGGCTTAAGGCATTCAGCTAACTCTTTGCATAAAGGGTTAGGCACCCATAGGGGTGAAGAGCTAGCTTTCACCCCTCTACTCTGTATTTGGACATTTAGGACTTGATCCTTTGTTGTACAGTGCGGAGCCTCTCCATAACCCCATGCTCCAAGCGACCAGGCACTTCTTGTCTGTCCTCCGTAAATGGGTAATGCCTTCTTCCCCAATTACAGTCGTGCATGCGCATTCAGACGGGACAAGAGCGAAGAGCGTAAAGCTGGCCCTATGTGCATAACCAACTTGAAGCTGAAGACAAAAACAAACAAACAAGCATTCAAGGGGCTCAAAAGTGCAGGCTAGGCTTAAGGCCTGGGCACAAGTGCGGGCTAGGCTTAAGGCCTGGGCACAAGTGCTGGCTAGGATCAAGGCAGGGGGCACAAGTGCAGGCTAGGCTTAAGGCCTGGGCACAAGTGCGGGCTAGGCTTAAGGCCTGGGCACAAGTGCGGGCTAGGCTTAAGGCCTGGGCACAAGTGCGGGCTAGGCTTAAGGCCTGGGCACAAGTGCGGGCTAGGCTTAAGGCCTGGGCACAAGTGCGGGCTAGGCTTAAGGCCTGGGCACAAGTGCGGGCTAGGCTTAAGGCCTGGGCACAAGTGCGGGCTAGGCTTAAGGCCTGGGCACAAGTGCGGGCTAGGCTTAAGGCCTGGGCACAAGTGCGGGCTAGGCTTAAGGCCTGGGCACAAGTGCGGGCTAGGCTTAAGGCCTGGGCACAAGTGCGGGCTAGGCTTAAGGCCTGGGCACAAGTGCGGGCTAGGCTTAAGGCCTGGGCACAAGTGCGGGCTAGGCTTAAGGCCTGGGCACAAGTGCGGGCTAGGCTTAAGGCCTGGGCACAAGTGCGGGCTAGGCTTAAGGCCGGGGCACAAGTGCGGGCTAGGCTTAAGGCCTGGGCACAAGTGCGGGCTAGGCTTAAGGCCTGGGCACAAGTGTGGGCTAAGCTTAAGGCCGGGGCACAAGTGCGGGCTAGGCTTAAGGCCGGGGCACAAGTGCGGGCTAGGCTTAAGGCCTGGGCACAAGTGCGGGCTAGGCTTAAGGCCTGGGCACAAGTGCGGGCTAGGCATAAGGCCTGGGCACAAGTGCGGGCTAGGCTTAAGGCCTGGGCACAAGTGCGGGCTAGGCTTAAGGCCTGGGCATAAGTGCGGGCTAGGCTTAAGGCAGGGGCACAAGTGCGGGCTAGGCATAAGGCCTGGGCACAAGTGCGGGCTAGGCTTAAGGCATGGGCACAAGTGCGGGCTAGGCTTAAGGCAGGGGCACAAGTGCGGGCTAGGCTTAAGGCCTGGGCACAAGTGCGGGCTAGGCTTAAGGCCTGGGCACAAGTGCGGGCTAGGCTTAAGGCCTGGGCACAAGTGCGGGCTAGGCTTAAGGCCTGGGCACAAGTGTGGGCTTGGCTTAAGGCAGGGGCACAAGTGCGGGCTAGGCTTAAGGCCGGGGCACAAGTGCGGGCTAGGCTTAAGGCCGGGGCACAAGTGCGGGCTAGGCTTAAGGCCTGGGCACAAGTGCGGGCTAGGCTTAAGGCCTGGGCACAAGTGCGGGCTAGGCTTAAGGCCTGGGCACAAGTGCGGCCTAGGCTTAAGGCCTGGGCACAAGTGCGGGCTAGGCTTAAGGCCTGGGCACAAGTGCGGGCTAGGCTTAAGGCCGGGGCACAAGTGCGGGCTAGGCTTAAGGCCTGGGCACAAGTGCGGGCTAGGCTTAAGGCATGGGCACAAGTGCAGTGCTGGCTAGGATCAAGGCAGGGGGGGCACAAGTGCTGGCTAGGCTTAAGGCATTCAGCTAACTCTTTGCACTCTTTGCATAAAGGGTTAGGCACCCATAGGGGTGAAGAGCTAGCTTTCACCCCTCTACTCTGTACTTGGACATTTAGGACTAGATCCTTTGTTGTACAGTGCGGAGCCTCTCCATAACCCCATGCTCCAAGCGACCAGGCACTTCTTGTCTGTCCTCCGTAAATGGGTAATGCCTTCTTCCCCAATTACAGTTGTGCATGCGCATTCAGACGGGACAAGAGCGAAGAGCGTAAAGCTGGCCCTATGTGCATAACCAACATGAAGCTGAAGACAAAAACAAACAAACAAGCATTCAAGGGGCTCAAAAGTGCAGGCTAGGCTTAAGGCCTGGGCACAAGTGCGGGCTAGGCTTAAGGCCTGGGCACAAGTGCGGGCTAGGATCAAGGCAGGGGGCACAAGTGCGGGCTAGGATCAAGGCAGGGGGCACAAGTGCGGGCTAGGCTTAAGGCCTGGGCACAAGTGCGGGCTAGGCTTAAGGCCTGGGCACAAGTGCGGGCTAGGCTTAAGGCCTGGGCACAAGTGCGGGCTAGGCTTAAGGCCTGGGCACAAGTGCGGGCTAGGCTTAAGGCCTGGGCACAAGTGCGGGCTAGGCTTAAGGCCTGGGCACAAGTGCGGGCTAGGCTTAAGGCCTGGGCACAAGTGCGGGCTAGGCTTAAGGCCTGGGCATAAGTGCGGGCTAGGCTTAAGGCCTGGGCACAAGTGCAGGCTAGGCATAAGGCCTGGGCACAAGTGCGGGCTAGGCTTAAGGCATGGGCACAAGTGTGGGCTTGGCTTAAGGCAGGGGCACAAGTGCGGGCTAGGCTTAAGGCCGGGGCACAAGTGCGGGCTAGGCTTAAGGCCTGGGCACAAGTGCGGGCTCGGCATAAGGCCGGGGCACAAGTGCGGGCTAGGCTTAAGGCCTGGGCACAAGTGCGGGCTAGGCTTAAGGCCTGGGCACAAGTGCGGCCTAGGCTTAAGGCCTGGGCACAAGTGCGGGCTAGGCTTAAGGCCTGGGCACAAGTGCGGGCTAGGCTTAAGGCCGGGGCACAAGTGCGGGCTAGGCTTAAGGCCTGGGCACAAGTGCGGGCTAGGCTTAAGGCATGGGCACAAGTGCAGTGCTGGCTAGGATCAAGGCAGGGGGGGCACAAGTGCTGGCTAGGCTTAAGGCATTCAGCTAACTCTTTGCACTCTTTGCATAAAGGGTTAGGCACCCATAGGGGTGAAGAGCTAGCTTTCACCCCTCTACTCTGTACTTGGACATTTAGGACTAGATCCTTTGTTGTACAGTGCGGAGCCTCTCCATAACCCCATGCTCCAAGCGACCAGGCACTTCTTGTCTGTCCTCTGTAAATGGGTAATGCCTTCTTCCCCAATTACAGTTGTGCATGCGCATTCAGACGGGACAAGAGCGAAGAGCGTAAAGCTGGCCCTATGTGCATAACCAACATGAAGCTGAAGACAAAAACAAACAAACAAGCATTCAAGGGGCTCAAAAGTGCAGGCTAGGCTTAAGGCCTGGGCACAAGTGCGGGCTAGGCTTAAGGCCTGGGCACAAGTGCGGGCTAGGATCAAGGCAGGGGGCACAAGTGCGGGCTAGGCTTAAGGCCTGGGCACAAGTGCGGGCTAGGCTTAAGGCCTGGGCACAAGTGCGGGCTAGGCTTAAGGCCTGGGCACAAGTGCGGGCTAGGCTTAAGGCCTGGGCACAAGTGCGGGCTAGGCTTAAGGCCTGGGCACAAGTGCGGGCTAGGCTTAAGGCCTGGGCACAAGTGCGGGCTAGGCTTAAGGCCTGGGCACAAGTGCGGGCTAGGCTTAAGGCCTGGGCACAAGTGCGGGCTAGGCTTAAGGCCTGGGCACAAGTGCGGGCTAGACTTAAGGCCTGGGCACAAGTGCGGGCTAGGCTTAAGGCATGGGCACAAGTGCGGGCTAGGCTTAAGGCCTGGGCACAAGTGCGGGCTAGGCTTAAGGCAGGGGCACAAGTGCGGGCTAGGCTTAAGGCAGGGGCACAAGTGCGGGCTAGGCTTAAGGCAGGGGCACAAGTGCGGGCTAGGCTTAAGGCCGGGGCACAAGTGCGGGCTAGGCTTAAGGCCGGGGCACAAGTGCGGGCTAGGCTTAAGGCCGGGGCACAAGTGCGGGCTAGGCTTAAGGCCTGGGCACAAGTGCGGGCTAGGCTTAAGGCCTGGGCACAAGTGCGGGCTAGGCTTAAGGCCTGGGCACAAGTGCGGGCTAGGCATAAGGCCTGGGCACAAGTGCGGGCTAGGCTTAAGGCCTGGGCACAAGTGCGGGCTAGGCTTAAGGCCTGGGCACAAGTGCGGGCTAGGCTTAAGGCCTGGGCACAAGTGCGGGCTAGGCTTAAGGCATGGGCACAAGTGCAGTGCTGGCTAGGATCAAGGCAGGGGGCACAAGTGCTGGCTAGGCTTAAGGCATTCAGCTAACTCTTTGCACTCTTTGCATAAAGGGTTAGGCACCCATAGGGGTAAAGAGCTAGCTATCACCCCTCTACTTTGTACTTGGACATTTAGGACTAGATCCTTTGTTGTACAGTGCGGAGCCTCTCCATAACCCCATGCTCCAAGCGACCAGGCACTTCTTGTCTGTTCTCCGTAAATGGGTAATGCCTTCTTCCCCAATTACAGTCGTGCATGCGCATTCAGACGGGACAAGAGCGAAGAGCGTAAAGCTGGCCCTATGTGCATAACCAACATGAAGCTGAAGACAAAAACAAACAAGCATTCAAGGGGCTCAAAAGTGCGGGCTAGGCTTAAGGCCTGGGCACAAGTGCGGGCTAGGCTTAAGGCCTGGGCACAAGTGCGGGCTAGGCTTAAGGCCTGGGCACAAGTGCGGGCTAGGCTTAAGGCCTGGGCACAAGTGCGGGCTAGGCTTAAGGCCTGGGCACAAGTGCGGGCTAGGCTTAAGGCCTGGGCACAAGTGCGAGCTAGGCTTAAGGCCTGGGCACAAGTGCGGGCTAGGCTTAAGGCCTGGGCACAAGTGCGGGCTAGGCTTAAGGCCTGGGCACAAGTGCGGGCTAGGCTTAAGGCCTGGGCACAAGTGCGGGCTAGGCTTAAGGCCTGGGCACAAGTGCGGGCTAGGCTTAAGGTCTGGGCACAAGTGCGGGCTAGGCTTAAGGCCTGGGCACAAGTGCGGGCTAGGCTTAAGGCCTGGGCACAAGTGCGGGCTAGGCTTAAGGCCTGGGCACAAGTGCGGGCTTGGCTTAAGGCAGGGGCACAAGTGCGGGCTTGGCTTAAGGCCTGGGCACAAGTGGGGGCTAGGCTTAAGGCCTGGGCACAAGTGCGGGCTAGGCTTAAGGCCTGGGCACAAGTGCGGGCTAGGCTTAAGGCCTGGGCACAAGTGCGGGCTAGGCTTAAGGCCTGGGCACAAGTGCGGGCTAGGCTTAAGGCCTGGGCACAAGTGCGGGCTAGGCTTAAGGCCTGAGCACAAGTGCGGGCAAGGCTTAAGGCCTGGGCACAAGTGCGGGCTCGGCTTAAGGCCGGGGCACAAGTGCGGGCTCGGCTTAAGGCCTGGGCACAAGTGCGGGCTAGGATCAAGGCAGGGGGCACAAGTGCGGGCTAGGCTTAAGGCCTGGGCACAAGTGCGGGCTAGGCTTAAGGCCTGGGCACAAGTGCGGGCTAGGCTTAAGGCCTGGGCACAAGTGCGGGCTAGGCTTAAGGCCTGGGCACAAGTGCGGGCTAGGCTTAAGGCCTGGGCACAAGTGCGGGCTAGGCTTAAGGCCTGGGCACAAGTGCGGGCTAGGCTTAAGGCCTGGGCACAAGTGCGGGCTAGGCTTAAGGCCTGGGCACAAGTGCGGGCTAGGCTTAAGGCCTGAGCACAAGTGCGGGCAAGGCTTAAGGCCTGGGCACAAGTGCGGGCTCGGCTTAAGGCCGGGGCACAAGTGCGGGCTAGGCTTAAGGCAGGGGCACAAGTGCGGGCTAGGCTTAAGGCAGGGGCACAAGTGCGGGCTAGGCTTAAGGCCGGGGCACAAGTGCGGGCTAGGCTTAAGGCCGGGGCACAAGTGCGGGCTAGGCTTAAGGCCGGGGCACAAGTGCGGGCTAGGCTTAAGGCCTGGGCACAAGTGCGGGCTAGGCTTAAGGCCTGGGCACAAGTGCGGGCTAGGCTTAAGGCCTGGGCACAAGTGCGGGCTAGGCATAAGGCCTGGGCACAAGTGCGGGCTAGGCTTAAGGCCTGGGCACAAGTGCGGGCTAGGCTTAAGGCCTGGGCACAAGTGCGGGCTAGGCTTAAGGCCTGGGCACAAGTGCGGGCTAGGCTTAAGGCATGGGCACAAGTGCAGTGCTGGCTAGGATCAAGGCAGGGGGCACAAGTGCTGGCTAGGCTTAAGGCATTCAGCTAACTCTTTGCACTCTTTGCATAAAGGGTTAGGCACCCATAGGGGTAAAGAGCTAGCTTTCACCCCTCTACTTTGTACTTGGACATTTAGGACTAGATCCTTTGTTGTACAGTGCGGAGCCTCTCCATAACCCCATGCTCCAAGCGACCAGGCACTTCTTGTCTGTTCTCCGTAAATGGGTAATGCCTTCTTCCCCAATTACAGTCGTGCATGCGCATTCAGACGGGACAAGAGCGAAGAGCGTAAAGCTGGCCCTATGTGCATAACCAACATGAAGCTGAAGACAAAAACAAACAAGCATTCAAGGGGCTCAAAAGTGCGGGCTAGGCTTAAGGCCTGGGCACAAGTGCGGGCTAGGCTTAAGGCCTGGGCACAAGTGCGGGCTAGGCTTAAGGCCTGGGCACAAGTGCGGGCTAGGCTTAAGGCCTGGGCACAAGTGCGGGCTAGGCTTAAGGCCTGGGCACAAGTGCGGGCTAGGCTTAAGGCCTGGGCACAAGTGCGAGCTAGGCTTAAGGCCTGGGCACAAGTGCGGGCTAGGCTTAAGGCCTGGGCACAAGTGCGGGCTAGGCTTAAGGCCTGGGCACAAGTGCGGGCTAGGCTTAAGGCCTGGGCACAAGTGCGGGCTAGGCTTAAGGCCTGGGCACAAGTGCGGGCTAGGCTTAAGGCCTGGGCACAAGTGCGGGCTAGGCTTAAGGCCTGGGCACAAGTGCGGGCTAGGCTTAAGGCCTGGGCACAAGTGCGGGCTAGGCTTAAGGCCTGGGCACAAGTGCGGGCTTGGCTTAAGGCAGGGGCACAAGTGCGGGCTTGGCTTAAGGCCTGGGCACAAGTGGGGGCTAGGCTTAAGGCCTGGGCACAAGTGCGGGCTAGGCTTAAGGCCTGGGCACAAGTGCGGGCTAGGCTTAAGGCATGGGCTCAAGTGCAGTGCTGGCTAGGATCAAGGCAGGGGGCACAAGTGCTGGCTAGGCTTAAGGCATTCAGCTAACTCTTTGCACTCTTTGCATAAAGGGTTAGGCACCCATAGGGGTGAAGAGCTAGCTTTCACCCCTCTACTCTGTACTTGGACATTTAGGACTAGATCCTTTGTTGTACAGTGCGGAGCCTCTCCATAACCCCATGCTCCAAGCGACCAGGCACTTCTTGTCTGTCCTCCGTAAATGGGTAATGCCTTCTTCCCCAATTACAGTTGTGCATGCGCATTCAGACGGGACAAGAGCGAAGAGCGTAAAGCTGGCCCTATGTGCATAACCAACATGAAGCTGAAGACAAAAACAAACAAACAAGCATTCAAGGGGCTCAAAAGTGCAGGCTAGGCTTAAGGCCTGGGCACAAGTGCGGGCTAGGCTTAAGGCCTGGGCACAAGTGCGGGCTAGGATCAAGGCAGGGGGCACAAGTGCGGGCTAGGATCAAGGCAGGGGGCACAAGTGCGGGCTAGGCTTAAGGCCTGGGCACAAGTGCGGGCTAGGCTTAAGGCCTGGGCACAAGTGCGGGCTAGGCTTAAGGCCTGGGCACAAGTGCGGGCTAGGCTTAAGGCCTGGGCACAAGTGCGGGCTAGGCTTAAGGCCTGGGCACAAGTGCGGGCTAGGCTTAAGGCCTGGGCACAAGTGCGGGCTAGGCTTAAGGCCTGGGCACAAGTGCGGGCTAGGCTTAAGGCCTGGGCATAAGTGCGGGCTAGGCTTAAGGCCTGGGCACAAGTGCAGGCTAGGCATAAGGCCTGGGCACAAGTGCGGGCTAGGCTTAAGGCATGGGCACAAGTGTGGGCTTGGCTTAAGGCAGGGGCACAAGTGCGGGCTAGGCTTAAGGCCGGGGCACAAGTGCGGGCTAGGCTTAAGGCCTGGGCACAAGTGCGGGCTCGGCTTAAGGCCGGGGCACAAGTGCGGGCTAGGCTTAAGGCCTGGGCACAAGTGCGGGCTAGGCTTAAGGCCTGGGCACAAGTGCGGCCTAGGCTTAAGGCCTGGGCACAAGTGCGGGCTAGGCTTAAGGCCTGGGCACAAGTGCGGGCTAGGCTTAAGGCCGGGGCACAAGTGCGGGCTAGGCTTAAGGCCTGGGCACAAGTGCGGGCTAGGCTTAAGGCATGGGCACAAGTGCAGTGCTGGCTAGGATCAAGGCAGGGGGGGCACAAGTGCTGGCTAGGCTTAAGGCATTCAGCTAACTCTTTGCACTCTTTGCATAAAGGGTTAGGCACCCATAGGGGTGAAGAGCTAGCTTTCACCCCTCTACTCTGTACTTGGACATTTAGGACTAGATCCTTTGTTGTACAGTGCGGAGCCTCTCCATAACCCCATGCTCCAAGCGACCAGGCACTTCTTGTCTGTCCTCTGTAAATGGGTAATGCCTTCTTCCCCAATTACAGTTGTGCATGCGCATTCAGACGGGACAAGAGCGAAGAGCGTAAAGCTGGCCCTATGTGCATAACCAACATGAAGCTGAAGACAAAAACAAACAAACAAGCATTCAAGGGGCTCAAAAGTGCAGGCTAGGCTTAAGGCCTGGGCACAAGTGCGGGCTAGGCTTAAGGCCTGGGCACAAGTGCGGGCTAGGATCAAGGCAGGGGGCACAAGTGCGGGCTAGGCTTAAGGCCTGGGCACAAGTGCGGGCTAGGCTTAAGGCCTGGGCACAAGTGCGGGCTAGGCTTAAGGCCTGGGCACAAGTGCGGGCTAGGCTTAAGGCCTGGGCACAAGTGCGGGCTAGGCTTAAGGCCTGGGCACAAGTGCGGGCTAGGCTTAAGGCCTGGGCACAAGTGCGGGCTAGGCTTAAGGCCTGGGCACAAGTGCGGGCTAGGCTTAAGGCCTGGGCACAAGTGCGGGCTAGGCTTAAGGCCTGGGCACAAGTGCGGGCTAGACTTAAGGCCTGGGCACAAGTGCGGGCTAGGCTTAAGGCATGGGCACAAGTGCGGGCTAGGCTTAAGGCCTGGGCACAAGTGCGGGCTAGGCTTAAGGCAGGGGCACAAGTGCGGGCTAGGCTTAAGGCAGGGGCACAAGTGCGGGCTAGGCTTAAGGCAGGGGCACAAGTGCGGGCTAGGCTTAAGGCCGGGGCACAAGTGCGGGCTAGGCTTAAGGCCGGGGCACAAGTGCGGGCTAGGCTTAAGGCCGGGGCACAAGTGCGGGCTAGGCTTAAGGCCTGGGCACAAGTGCGGGCTAGGCTTAAGGCCTGGGCACAAGTGCGGGCTAGGCTTAAGGCCTGGGCACAAGTGCGGGCTAGGCATAAGGCCTGGGCACAAGTGCGGGCTAGGCTTAAGGCCTGGGCACAAGTGCGGGCTAGGCTTAAGGCCTGGGCACAAGTGCGGGCTAGGCTTAAGGCCTGGGCACAAGTGCGGGCTAGGCTTAAGGCATGGGCACAAGTGCAGTGCTGGCTAGGATCAAGGCAGGGGGCACAAGTGCTGGCTAGGCTTAAGGCATTCAGCTAACTCTTTGCACTCTTTGCATAAAGGGTTAGGCACCCATAGGGGTAAAGAGCTAGCTTTCACCCCTCTACTTTGTACTTGGACATTTAGGACTAGATCCTTTGTTGTACAGTGCGGAGCCTCTCCATAACCCCATGCTCCAAGCGACCAGGCACTTCTTGTCTGTTCTCCGTAAATGGGTAATGCCTTCTTCCCCAATTACAGTCGTGCATGCGCATTCAGACGGGACAAGAGCGAAGAGCGTAAAGCTGGCCCTATGTGCATAACCAACATGAAGCTGAAGACAAAAACAAACAAGCATTCAAGGGGCTCAAAAGTGCGGGCTAGGCTTAAGGCCTGGGCACAAGTGCGGGCTAGGCTTAAGGCCTGGGCACAAGTGCGGGCTAGGCTTAAGGCCTGGGCACAAGTGCGGGCTAGGCTTAAGGCCTGGGCACAAGTGCGGGCTAGGCTTAAGGCCTGGGCACAAGTGCGGGCTAGGCTTAAGGCCTGGGCACAAGTGCGAGCTAGGTTTAAGGCCTGGGCACAAGTGCGGGCTAGGCTTAAGGCCTGGGCACAAGTGCGGGCTAGGCTTAAGGCCTGGGCACAAGTGCGGGCTAGGCTTAAGGCCTGGGCACAAGTGCGGGCTAGGCTTAAGGCCTGGGCACAAGTGCGGGCTAGGCTTAAGGCCTGGGCACAAGTGCGGGCTAGGCTTAAGGCCTGGGCACAAGTGCGGGCTAGGCTTAAGGCCTGGGCACAAGTGCGGGCTAGGCTTAAGGCCTGGGCACAAGTGCGGGCTTGGCTTAAGGCAGGGGCACAAGTGCGGGCTTGGCTTAAGGCCTGGGCACAAGTGGGGGCTAGGCTTAAGGCCTGGGCACAAGTGCGGGCTAGGCTTAAGGCCTGGGCACAAGTGCGGGCTAGGCTTAAGGCCTGGGCACAAGTGCGGGCTAGGCTTAAGGCCTGGGCACAAGTGCGGGCTAGGCTTAAGGCCTGAGCACAAGTGCGGGCAAGGCTTAAGGCCTGGGCACAAGTGCGGGCAAGGCTTAAGGCCTGGGCACAAGTGCGGGCTCGGCTTAAGGCCGGGGCACAAGTGCGGGCTCGGCTTAAGGCCGGGGAACAACTGCGGGCTAGGCTTAAGGCCGGGGCACAAGTGCGGGCTAGGCTTAAGGCCGGGGCACAAGTGCAGGCTAGGCTTAAGGCCGGGGCACAAGTGCGGGCTAGGCTTAAGGCCTGGGCACAAGTGCGGGCTAGGCTTAAGGCCTGGGCACAAGTGTGGGCTAAGCTTAAGGCCGGGGCACAAGTGCGGGCTAGGCTTAAGGCCGGGGCACAAGTGTGGGCTAGGCTTAAGACCTGGGCACAAGTGCGGGCTAGGCTTAAGGCATGGACACAAGTGCAGTGCTGGCTAGGATCAAGGCAGGGGGCACAAGTGCTGGCTAGGCTTAAGGCATTCAGCTAACTCTTTGCACTCTTTGCATAAAGGGTTAGGCACCCATAGGGGTGAAGAGCTAGCTTTCACCCCTCTACTCTGTACTTGGACATTTAGGACTAGATCCTTTGTTGTACAGTGCGGAGCCTCTCCATAACCCCATGCTCCAAGCGACCAGGCACTTCTTGTCTGTCCTCCGTAAATGGGTAATGCCTTCTTCCCCAATTACAGTTGTGCATGCGCATTCAGACGGGACAAGAGCGAAGAGCGTAAAGCTGGCCCTATGTGCATAACCAACATGAAGCTGAAGACAAAAACAAACAAGCATTCAAGGGGCTCAAAAGTGCAGGCTAGGCTTAAGGCCTGGGCACAAGTGCGGGCTAGGCTTAAGGCCTGGGCACAAGTGCGGGCTAGGATCAAGGCAGGGGGCACAAGTGCGGGCTAGGATCAAGGCAGGGGGCACAAGTGCGGGCTAGGCTTAAGGCCTGGGCACAAGTGCGGGCTAGGCTTAAGGCCTGGGCACAAGTGCGGGCTAGGCTTAAGGCCTGGGCACAAGTGCGGGCTAGGCTTAAGGCCTGGGCACAAGTGCGGGCTAGGCTTAAGGCCTGGGCACAAGTGCGGGCTAGGCTTAAGGCCTGGGCACAAGTGCGGGCTAGGCTTAAGGCCTGGGCACAAGTGCGGGCTAGGCTTAAGGCCTGGGCACAAGTGCGGGCTAGGCTTAAGGCCTGGGCACAAGTGCGGGCTAGGCTTAAGGCCTGGGCACAAGTGCGGGCTAGGTTTAAGGCCTGGGCACAGGTGCGGGCTAGGCTTAAGGCCTGGGCACAAGTGCGGGCTCGGCTTAAGGCAGGGGCACAAGTGCGGGCTCGGCTTAAGGCCGGGGCACAAGTGCGGGCTCGGCTTAAGGCCGGGGCACAAGTGCGGGCTCGGCTTAAGGCCGGGGCACAAGTGCGGGCTCGGCTTAAGGCCGGGGCACAAGTGCGGGCTCGGCTTAAGGCCGGGGCACAAGTGCGGGCTCGGCTTAAGGCCGGGGCACAAGTGCGGGCTCGGCTTAAGGCCGGGGCACAAGTGCGGGCTCGGCTTAAGGCCTGGGCACAAGTGCGGGCTCGGCTTAAGGCCGGGGCACAAGTGCGGGCTCGGCTTAAGGCCGGGGCACAAGTGCGGGCTCGGCTTAAGGCCGGGGCACAAGTGCGGGCTCGGCTTAAGGCCGGGGCACAAGTGCGGGCTCGGCTTAAGGCCGGGGCACAAGTGCGGGCTCGGCTTAAGGCCGGGGCACAAGTGCGGGCTCGGCTTAAGGCCGGGGCACAAGTGCGGGCTCGGCTTAAGGCCTGGGCACAAGTGCGGGCTAGGCTTAAGGCCTGGGCACAAGTGCGGGCTAGGCTTAAGGCCTGGGCACAAGTGCGGGCTAGGCTTAAGGCCTGGGCACAAGTGCGGACTAGGCTTAAGGCATGGGCACAAGTGCAGTGCTGGCTAGGATCAAGGCAGGGGGCACAAGTGCTGGCTAGGCTTAAGGCATTCAGCTAACTCTTTGCACTCTTTGCATAAAGGGTTAGGCACCCATAGGGGTGAAGAGCTAGCTTTCACCCCTCTACTCTGTACTTGGACATTTAGGACTAGATCCTTTGTTGTACAGTGCGGAGCCTCTCCATAACCCCATGCTCCAAGCAACCAGGCACTTCTTGTCTGTCCTCCGTAAATGGGTAATGCCTTCTTCCCCAATTACAGTTGTGCATGCGCATTCAGACGGGACAAGAGCGAAGAGCGTAAAGCTGGCCCTATGTGCATAACCAACATGAAGCTGAAGACAAAAACAAACAAACAAGCATTCAAGGGGCTCAAAAGTGCAGGCTAGGCTTAAGGCCTGGGCACAAGTGCGGGCTAGGCTTAAGGCCTGGGCACAAGTGCGGGCTAGGATCAAGGCAGGGGGCACAAGTGCGGGCTAGGATCAAGGCAGGGGGCACAAGTGCGGGCTAGGCTTAAGGCCTGGGCACAAGTGCGGGCTAGGCTTAAGGCCTGGGCACAAGTGCGGGCTAGGCTTAAGGCCTGGGCACAAGTGCGGGCTAGGCTTAAGGCCTGGGCACAAGTGCGGGCTAGGCTTAAGGCCTGGGCACAAGTGCGGGCTAGGCTTAAGGCCTGGGCACAAGTGCGGGCTAGGCTTAAGGCCTGGGCACAAGTGCGGGCTAGGCTTAAGGCCTGGGCATAAGTGCGGGCTAGGCTTAAGGCCTGGGCACAAGTGCAGGCTAGGCATAAGGCCTGGGCACAAGTGCGGGCTAGGCTTAAGGCATGGGCACAAGTGTGGGCTTGGCTTAAGGCAGGGGCACAAGTGCGGGCTAGGCTTAAGGCCGGGGCACAAGTGCGGGCTAGGCTTAAGGCCTGGGCACAAGTGCGGGCTCGGCTTAAGGCCGGGGCACAAGTGCGGGCTAGGCTTAAGGCCTGGGCACAAGTGCGGGCTAGGCTTAAGGCCTGGGCACAAGTGCGGCCTAGGCTTAAGGCCTGGGCACAAGTGCGGGCTAGGCTTAAGGCCTGGGCACAAGTGCGGGCTAGGCTTAAGGCCGGGGCACAAGTGCGGGCTAGGCTTAAGGCCTGGGCACAAGTGCGGGCTAGGCTTAAGGCCTGGGCACAAGTGCGGGCTAGGCTTAAGGCCTGGGCACAAGTGCGGGCTAGGCTTAAGGCCTGGGCACAAGTGCGGGCTAGGCTTAAGGCCTGGGCACAAGTGCGGGCTAGGCTTAAGGCCTGGGCACAAGTGCGGGCTAGGCTTAAGGCCTGGGCACAAGTGCGGGCTAGGCTTAAGGCCTGGGCACAAGTGCGGGCTAGGCTTAAGGCCTGGGCACAAGTGCGGGCTAGGCTTAAGGCCTGGGCACAAGTGCGGGCTAGGCTTAAGGCCTGGGCACAAGTGCGGGCTAGGCTTAAGGCCTGGGCACAAGTGCGGGCTAGGCTTAAGGCCTGGGCACAAGTGCGGGCTAGGCTTAAGGCCTGGGCACAAGTGCGGGCTAGGCTTAAGGCCTGGGCACAAGTGCGGGCTAGGCTTAAGGCATGGGCACAAGTGCAGTGCTGGCTAGGATCAAGGCAGGGGGGGCACAAGTGCTGGCTAGGCTTAAGGCATTCAGCTAACTCTTTGCACTCTTTGCATAAAGGGTTAGGCACCCATAGGGGTGAAGAGCTAGCTTTCACCCCTCTACTCTGTACTTGGACATTTAGGACTAGATCCTTTGTTGTACAGTGCGGAGCCTCTCCATAACCCCATGCTCCAAGCGACCAGGCACTTCTTGTCTGTCCTCTGTAAATGGGTAATGCCTTCTTCCCCAATTACAGTTGTGCATGCGCATTCAGACGGGACAAGAGCGAAGAGCGTAAAGCTGGCCCTATGTGCATAACCAACATGAAGCTGAAGACAAAAACAAACAAACAAGCATTCAAGGGGCTCAAAAGTGCAGGCTAGGCTTAAGGCCTGGGCACAAGTGCGGGCTAGGCTTAAGGCCTGGGCACAAGTGCGGGCTAGGATCAAGGCAGGGGGCACAAGTGCGGGCTAGGCTTAAGGCCTGGGCACAAGTGCGGGCTAGGCTTAAGGCCTGGGCACAAGTGCGGGCTAGGCTTAAGGCCTGGGCACAAAAGCGGGCTAGGCTTAAGGCCTGGGCACAAGTGCGGGCTAGGCTTAAGGCCTGGGCACAAGTGCGGGCTAGGCTTAAGGCCTGGGCACAAGTGCGGGCTAGGCTTAAGGCCTGGGCACAAGTGCGGGCTAGGCTTAAGGCCTGGGCACAAGTGCGGGCTAGGCTTAAGGCCTGGGCACAAGTGCGGGCTAGACTTAAGGCCTGGGCACAAGTGCGGGCTAGGCTTAAGGCATGGGCACAAGTGCGGGCTAGGCTTAAGGCCTGGGCACAAGTGCGGGCTAGGCTTAAGGCAGGGGCACAAGTGCGGGCTAGGCTTAAGGCAGGGGCACAAGTGCGGGCTAGGCTTAAGGCCGGGGCACAAGTGCGGGCTAGGCTTAAGGCCGGGGCACAAGTGCGGGCTAGGCTTAAGGCCGGGGCACAAGTGCGGGCTAGGCTTAAGGCCTGGGCACAAGTGCGGGCTAGGCTTAAGGCCTGGGCACAAGTGCGGGCTAGGCTTAAGGCCTGGGCACAAGTGCGGGCTAGGCATAAGGCCTGGGCACAAGTGCGGGCTAGGCTTAAGGCCTGGGCACAAGTGCGGGCTAGGCTTAAGGCCTGGGCACAAGTGCGGGCTAGGCTTAAGGCCTGGGCACAAGTGCGGGCTAGGCTTAAGGCATGGGCACAAGTGCAGTGCTGGCTAGGATCAAGGCAGGGGGCACAAGTGCTGGCTAGGCTTAAGGCATTCAGCTAACTCTTTGCACTCTTTGCATAAAGGGTTAGGCACCCATAGGGGTAAAGAGCTAGCTTTCACCCCTCTACTTTGTACTTGGACATTTAGGACTAGATCCTTTGTTGTACAGTGCGGAGCCTCTCCATAACCCCATGCTCCAAGCGACCAGGCACTTCTTGTCTGTTCTCCGTAAATGGGTAATGCCTTCTTCCCCAATTACAGTCGTGCATGCGCATTCAGACGGGACAAGAGCGAAGAGCGTAAAGCTGGCCCTATGTGCATAACCAACATGAAGCTGAAGACAAAAACAAACAAGCATTCAAGGGGCTCAAAAGTGCGGGCTAGGCTTAAGGCCTGGGCACAAGTGCGGGCTAGGCTTAAGGCCTGGGCACAAGTGCGGGCTAGGCTTAAGGCCTGGGCACAAGTGCGGGCTAGGCTTAAGGCCTGGGCACAAGTGCGGGCTAGGCTTAAGGCCTGGGCACAAGTGCGGGCTAGGCTTAAGGCCTGGGCACAAGTGCGAGCTAGGCTTAAGGCCTGGGCACAAGTGCGGGCTAGGCTTAAGGCCTGGGCACAAGTGCGGGCTAGGCTTAAGGCCTGGGCACAAGTGCGGGCTAGGCTTAAGGCCTGGGCACAAGTGCGGGCTAGGCTTAAGGCCTGGGCACAAGTGCGGGCTAGGCTTAAGGCCTGGGCACAAGTGCGGGCTAGGCTTAAGGCCTGGGCACAAGTGCGGGCTAGGCTTAAGGCCTGGGCACAAGTGCGGGCTAGGCTTAAGGCCTGGGCACAAGTGCGGGCTTGGCTTAAGGCAGGGGCACAAGTGCGGGCTTGGCTTAAGGCCTGGGCACAAGTGGGGGCTAGGCTTAAGGCCTGGGCACAAGTGCGGGCTAGGCTTAAGGCCTGGGCACAAGTGCGGGCTAGGCTTAAGGCCTGGGCACAAGTGCGGGCTAGGCTTAAGGCCTGGGCACAAGTGCGGGCTAGGCTTAAGGCCTGAGCACAAGTGCGGGCAAGGCTTAAGGCCTGGGCACAAGTGCGGGCAAGGCTTAAGGCCTGGGCACAAGTGCGGGCTCGGCTTAAGGCCGGGGCACAAGTGCGGGCTCGGCTTAAGGCCGGGGAACAACTGCGGGCTAGGCTTAAGGCCGGGGCACAAGTGCGGGCTAGGCTTAAGGCCGGGGCACAAGTGCAGGCTAGGCTTAAGGCCGGGGCACAAGTGCGGGCTAGGCTTAAGGCCTGGGCACAAGTGCGGGCTAGGCTTAAGGCCTGGGCACAAGTGTGGGCTAAGCTTAAGGCCGGGGCACAAGTGCGGGCTAGGCTTAAGGCCGGGGCACAAGTGTGGGCTAGGCTTAAGACCTGGGCACAAGTGCGGGCTAGGCTTAAGGCATGGACACAAGTGCAGTGCTGGCTAGGATCAAGGCAGGGGGCACAAGTGCTGGCTAGGCTTAAGGCATTCAGCTAACTCTTTGCACTCTTTGCATAATGGGTTAGGCACCCATAGGGGTGAAGAGCTAGCTTTCACCCCTCTACTCTGTACTTGGACATTTAGGACTAGATCCTTTGTTGTACAGTGCGGAGCCTCTCCATAACCCCATGCTCCAAGCGACCAGGCACTTCTTGTCTGTCCTCCGTAAATGGGTAATGCCTTCTTCCCCAATTACAGTTGTGCATGCGCATTCAGACGGGACAAGAGCGAAGAGCGTAAAGCTGGCCCTATGTGCATAACCAACATGAAGCTGAAGACAAAAACAAACAAGCATTCAAGGGGCTCAAAAGTGCAGGCTAGGCTTAAGGCCTGGGCACAAGTGCGGGCTAGGCTTAAGGCCTGGGCACAAGTGCGGGCTAGGATCAAGGCAGGGGGCACAAGTGCGGGCTAGGATCAAGGCAGGGGGCACAAGTGCGGGCTAGGCTTAAGGCCTGGGCACAAGTGCGGGCTAGGCTTAAGGCCTGGGCACAAGTGCGGGCTAGGCTTAAGGCCTGGGCACAAGTGCGGGCTAGGCTTAAGGCCTGGGCACAAGTGCGGGCTAGGCTTAAGGCCTGGGCACAAGTGCGGGCTAGGCTTAAGGCCTGGGCACAAGTGCGGGCTAGGCTTAAGGCCTGGGCACAAGTGCGGGCTAGGCTTAAGGCCTGGGCACAAGTGCGGGCTAGGCTTAAGGCCTGGGCACAAGTGCGGGCTAGGCTTAAGGCCTGGGCACAAGTGCGGGCTAGGTTTAAGGCCTGGGCACAGGTGCGGGCTAGGCTTAAGGCCTGGGCACAAGTGCGGGCTCGGCTTAAGGCAGGGGCACAAGTGCGGGCTCGGCTTAAGGCCGGGGCACAAGTGCGGGCTCGGCTTAAGGCCGGGGCACAAGTGCGGGCTCGGCTTAAGGCCGGGGCACAAGTGCGGGCTCGGCTTAAGGCCGGGGCACAAGTGCGGGCTCGGCTTAAGGCCGGGGCACAAGTGCGGGCTCGGCTTAAGGCCGGGGCACAAGTGCGGGCTCGGCTTAAGGCCGGGGCACAAGTGCGGGCTCGGCTTAAGGCCTGGGCACAAGTGCGGGCTCGGCTTAAGGCCGGGGCACAAGTGCGGGCTCGGCTTAAGGCCAGGGCACAAGTGCGGGCTCGGCTTAAGGCCGGGGCACAAGTGCGGGCTCGGCTTAAGGCCGGGGCACAAGTGCGGGCTCGGCTTAAGGCCGGGGCACAAGTGCGGGCTCGGCTTAAGGCCGGGGCACAAGTGCGGGCTCGGCTTAAGGCCGGGGCACAAGTGCGGGCTCGGCTTAAGGCCGGGGCACAAGTGCGGGCTAGGCTTAAGGCCTGGGCACAAGTGCGGGCTAGGCTTAAGGCCAGGGCACAAGTGCGGGCTCGGCTTAAGGCCGGGGCACAAGTGCGGGCTCGGCTTAAGGCCGGGGCACAAGTGCGGGCTCGGCTTAAGGCCAGGGCACAAGTGCGGGCTCGGCTTAAGGCCTGGGCACAAGTGCGGGCTCGGCTTAAGGCCAGGGCACAAGTGCGGGCTCGGCTTAAGGCCGGGGCACAAGTGCGGGCTCGGCTTAAGGCCGGGGCACAAGTGCGGGCTCGGCTTAAGGCCGGGGCACAAGTGCGGGCTCGGCTTATGGCCGGGGCACAAGTGCGGGCTCGGCTTAAGGCCGGGGCACAAGTGCGGGCTAGGCTTAAGGCCTGGGCACAAGTGCGGGCTAGGCTTAAGGCCTGGGCACAAGTGCGGGCTAGGCTTAAGGCCTGGGCACAAGTGCGGGCTAGGCTTAAGGCCTGGGCACAAGTGCGGACTAGGCTTAAGGCATGGGCACAAGTGCAGTGCTGGCTAGGATCAAGGCAGGGGGCACAAGTGCTGGCTAGGCTTAAGGCATTCAGCTAACTCTTTGCACTCTTTGCATAAAGGGTTAGGCACCCATAGGGGTGAAGAGCTAGCTTTCACCCCTCTACTCTGTACTTGGACATTTAGGACTAGATCCTTTGTTGTACAGTGCGGAGCCTCTCCATAACCCCATGCTCCAAGCAACCAGGCACTTCTTGTCTGTCCTCCGTAAATGGGTAATGCCTTCTTCCCCAATTACAGTTGTGCATGCGCATTCAGACGGGACAAGAGCGAAGAGCGTAAAGCTGGCCCTATGTGCATAACCAACATGAAGCTGAAGACAAAAACAAACAAACAAGCATTCAAGGGGCTCAAAAGTGCAGGCTAGGCTTAAGGCCTGGGCACAAGTGCGGGCTAGGCTTAAGGCCTGGGCACAAGTGCGGGCTAGGATCAAGGCAGGGGGCACAAGTGCGGGCTAGGATCAAGGCAGGGGGCACAAGTGCGGGCTAGGCTTAAGGCCTGGGCACAAGTGCGGGCTAGGCTTAAGGCCTGGGCACAAGTGCGGGCTAGGCTTAAGGCCTGGGCACAAGTGCGGGCTAGGCTTAAGGCCTGGGCACAAGTGCGGGCTAGGCTTAAGGCCTGGGCACAAGTGCGGGCTAGGCTTAAGGCCTGGGCACAAGTGCGGGCTAGGCTTAAGGCCTGGGCACAAGTGCGGGCTAGGCTTAAGGCCTGGGCACAAGTGCGGGCTAGGCTTAAGGCCTGGGCACAAGTGCGGGCTAGACTTAAGGCCTGGGCACAAGTGCGGGCTAGGCTTAAGGCATGGGCACAAGTGCGGGCTAGGCTTAAGGCATGGGCACAAGTGCGGGCTAGGCTTAAGGCAGGGGCACAAGTGCGGGCTAGGCTTAAGGCAGGGGTACAAGTGCGGGCTAGGCTTAAGGCAGGGGCTCAAGTGCGGGCTAGGCTTAAGGCCGGGGCACAAGTGCGGGCTAGGCTTAAGGCCAGGGCACAAGTGCGGGCTAGGCTTAAGGCCGGGGCACAAGTGCGGGCTAGGCTTAAGGCCTGGGCACAAGTGCGGGCTAGGCTTAAGGCCTGGGCACAAGTGCGGGCTAGGCTTAAGGCCTGGGCACAAGTGCGGGCTAGGCATAAGGCCTGGGCACAAGTGCGGGCTAGGCTTAAGGCCTGGGCACAAGTGCGGGCTAGGCTTAAGGCCTGGGCACAAGTGCGGGCTAGGCTTAAGGCCTGGGCACAAGTGCGGGCTAGGCTTAAGGCATGGGCACAAGTGCAGTGCTGGCTAGGATCAAGGCAGGGGGCACAAGTGCTGGCTAGGCTTAAGGCATTCAGCTAACTCTTTGCACTCTTTGCATAAAGGGTTAGGCACCCATAGGGGTAAAGAGCTAGCTTTCACCCCTCTACTTTGTACTTGGACATTTAGGACTAGATCCTTTGTTGTACAGTGCGGAGCCTCTCCATAACCCCATGCTCCAAGCGACCAGGCACTTCTTGTCTGTTCTCCGTAAATGGGTAATGCCTTCTTCCCCAATTACAGTCGTGCATGCGCATTCAGACGGGACAAGAGCGAAGAGCGTAAAGCTGGCCCTATGTGCATAACCAACATGAAGCTGAAGACAAAAACAAACAAGCATTCAAGGGGCTCAAAAGTGCGGGCTAGGCTTAAGGCCTGGGCACAAGTGCGGGCTAGGCTTAAGGCCTGGGCACAAGTGCGGGCTAGGCTTAAGGCCTGGGCACAAGTGCGGGCTAGGCTTAAGGCCTGGGCACAAGTGCGGGCTAGGCTTAAGGCCTGGGCACAAGTGCGGGCTAGGCTTAAGGCCTGGGCACAAGTGCGAGCTAGGCTTAAGGCCTGGGCACAAGTGCGGGCTAGGCTTAAGGCCTGGGCACAAGTGCGGGCTAGGCTTAAGGCCTGGGCACAAGTGCGGGCTAGGCTTAAGGCCTGGGCACAAGTGCGGGCTAGGCTTAAGGCCTGGGCACAAGTGCGGGCTAGGCTTAAGGCCTGGGCACAAGTGCGGGCTAGGCTTAAGGCCTGGGCACAAGTGCGGGCTAGGCTTAAGGCCTGGGCACAAGTGCGGGCTTGGCTTAAGGCAGGGGCACAAGTGCGGGCTTGGCTTAAGGCCTGGGCACAAGTGGGGGCTAGGCTTAAGGCCTGGGCACAAGTGCGGGCTAGGCTTAAGGCCTGGGCACAAGTGCGGGCTAGGCTTAAGGCCTGGGCACAAGTGCGGGCTAGGCTTAAGGCCTGGGCACAAGTGCGGGCTAGGCTTAAGGCCTGGGCACAAGTGCGGGCTAGGCTTAAGGCCTGAGCACAAGTGCGGGCAAGGCTTAAGGCCTGGGCACAAGTGCGGGCTCGGCTTAAGGCCGGGGCACAAGTGCGGGCTCGGCTTAAGGCCGGGGAACAACTGCGGGCTAGGCTTAAGGCCGGGGCACAAGTGCGGGCTAGGCTTAAGGCCGGGGCACAAGTGCAGGCTAGGCTTAAGGCCGGGGCACAAGTGCGGGCTAGGCTTAAGGCCTGGGCACAAGTGCGGGCTAGGCTTAAGGCCTGGGCACAAGTGTGGGCTAAGCTTAAGGCCGGGGCACAAGTGCGGGCTAGGCTTAAGGCCGGGGCACAAGTGTGGGCTAGGCTTAAGACCTGGGCACAAGTGCGGGCTAGGCTTAAGGCATGGACACAAGTGCAGTGCTGGCTAGGATCAAGGCAGGGGGCACAAGTGCTGGCTAGGCTTAAGGCATTCAGCTAACTCTTTGCACTCTTTGCATAAAGGGTTAGGCACCCATAGGGGTGAAGAGCTAGCTTTCACCCCTCTACTCTGTACTTGGACATTTAGGACTAGATCCTTTGTTGTACAGTGCGGAGCCTCTCCATAACCCCATGCTCCAAGCGACCAGGCACTTCTTGTCTGTCCTCCGTAAATGGGTAATGCCTTCTTCCCCAATTACAGTTGTGCATGCGCATTCAGACGGGACAAGAGCGAAGAGCGTAAAGCTGGCCCTATGTGCATAACCAACATGAAGCTGAAGACAAAAACAAACAAGCATTCAAGGGGCTCAAAAGTGCAGGCTAGGCTTAAGGCCTGGGCACAAGTGCGGGCTAGGCTTAAGGCCTGGGCACAAGTGCGGGCTAGGATCAAGGCAGGGGGCACAAGTGCGGGCTAGGATCAAGGCAGGGGGCACAAGTGCGGGCTAGGCTTAAGGCCTGGGCACAAGTGCGGGCTAGGCTTAAGGCCTGGGCACAAGTGCGGGCTAGGCTTAAGGCCTGGGCACAAGTGCGGGCTAGGCTTAAGGCCTGGGCACAAGTGCGGGCTAGGCTTAAGGCCTGGGCACAAGTGCGGGCTAGGCTTAAGGCCTGGGCACAAGTGCGGGCTAGGCTTAAGGCCTGGGCACAAGTGCGGGCTAGGCTTAAGGCCTGGGCACAAGTGCGGGCTAGGCTTAAGGCCTGGGCACAAGTGCGGGCTAGGCTTAAGGCCTGGGCACAAGTGCGGGCTAGGTTTAAGGCCTGGGCACAGGTGCGGGCTAGGCTTAAGGCCTGGGCACAAGTGCGGGCTCGGCTTAAGGCAGGGGCACAAGTGCGGGCTCGGCTTAAGGCCGAGGCACAAGTGCGGGCTCGGCTTAAGGCCGGGGCACAAGTGCGGGCTCGGCTTAAGGCCGGGGCACAAGTGCGGGCTCGGCTTAAGGCCGGGGCACAAGTGCGGGCTCGGCTTAAGGCCGGGGCACAAGTGCGGGCTCGGCTTAAGGCCGGGGCACAAGTGCGGGCTCGGCTTAAGGCCGGGGCACAAGTGCGGGCTCGGCTTAAGGCCTGGGCACAAGTGCGGGCTCGGCTTAAGGCCGGGGCACAAGTGCGGGCTCGGCTTAAGGCCGGGGCACAAGTGCGGGCTCGGCTTAAGGCCGGGGCACAAGTGCGGGCTCGGCTTAAGGCCGGGGCACAAGTGCGGGCTCGGCTTAAGGCCGGGGCACAAGTGCGGGCTCGGCATAAGGCCGGGGCACAAGTGCGGGCTCGGCTTAAGGCCGGGGCACAAGTGCGGGCTCGGCTTAAGGCCGGGGCACAAGTGCGGGCTCGGCTTAAGGCCGGGGCACAAGTGCGGGCTCGGCTTAAGGCCGGGGCACAAGTGCGGGCTCGGCTTAAGGCCGGGGCACAAGTGCGGGCTAGGCTTAAGGCCTGGGCACAAGTGCGGGCTAGGCTTAAGGCCTGGGCACAAGTGCGGGCTAGGCTTAAGGCCTGGGCACAAGTGCGGGCTAGGCTTAAGGCCTGGGCACAAGTGCGGACTAGGCTTAAGGCATGGGCACAAGTGCAGTGCTGGCTAGGATCAAGGCAGGGGGCACAAGTGCTGGCTAGGCTTAAGGCATTCAGCTAACTCTTTGCACTCTTTGCATAAAGGGTTAGGCACCCATAGGGGTGAAGAGCTAGCTTTCACCCCTCTACTCTGTACTTGGACATTTAGGACTAGATCCTTTGTTGTACAGTGCGGAGCCTCTCCATAACCCCATGCTCCAAGCAACCAGGCACTTCTTGTCTGTCCTCCGTAAATGGGTAATGCCTTCTTCCCCAATTACAGTTGTGCATGCGCATTCAGACGGGACAAGAGCGAAGAGCGTAAAGCTGGCCCTATGTGCATAACCAACATGAAGCTGAAGACAAAAACAAACAAACAAGCATTCAAGGGGCTCAAAAGTGCAGGCTAGGCTTAAGGCCTGGGCACAAGTGCGGGCTAGGCTTAAGGCCTGGGCACAAGTGCGGGCTAGGCTTAAGGCCTGGGCACAAGTGCGGGCTAGGCTTAAGGCCTGGGCACAAGTGCGGGCTAGGCTTAAGGCCTGGGCACAAGTGCGGGCTAGGCTTAAGGCCTGGGCACAAGTGCGGGCTAGGCTTAAGGCCTGGGCACAAGTGCGGGCTAGGCTTAAGGCCTGGGCACAAGTGCGGGCTAGGCATAAGGCCTGGGCACAAGTGCGGGCTAGGCTTAAGGCCTGGGCACAAGTGCGGGCTAGGCTTAAGGCCTGGGCACAAGTGCGGGCTAGGCTTAAGGCCTGGGCATAAGTGCGGGCTAGGCTTAAGGCCTGGGCACAAGTGCAGGCTAGGCATAAGGCCTGGGCACAAGTGCGGGCTAGGCTTAAGGCATGGGCACAAGTGTGGGCTTGGCTTAAGGCAGGGGCACAAGTGCGGGCTAGGCTTAAGGCCGGGGCACAAGTGCGGGCTAGGCTTAAGGCCTGGGCACAAGTGCGGGCTCGGCTTAAGGCCGGGGCACAAGTGCGGGCTAGGCTTAAGGCCTGGGCACAAGTGCGGGCTAGGCTTAAGGCCTGGGCACAAGTGCGGCCTAGGCTTAAGGCCTGGGCACAAGTGCGGGCTAGGCTTAAGGCCTGGGCACAAGTGCGGGCTAGGCTTAAGGCCGGGGCACAAGTGCGGGCTCGGCTTAAGGCCAGGGCACAAGTGCGGGCTCGGCTTAAGGCCAGGGCACAAGTGCGGGCTCGGCTTAAGGCCGGGGCACAAGTGCGGGCTCGGCTTAAGGCCGGGGCACAAGTGCGGGCTCGGCTTAAGGCCGGGGCACAAGTGCGGGCTCGGCTTAAGGCCGGGGCACAAGTGCGGGCTCGGCTTAAGGCCTGGGCACAAGTGCGGGCTCGGCTTAAGGCCGGGGCACAAGTGCGGGCTCGGCTTAAGGCCAGGGCACAAGTGCGGGCTCGGCTTAAGGCCGGGGCACAAGTGCGGGCTCGGCTTAAGGCCGGGGCACAAGTGCGGGCTCGGCTTAAGGCCGGGGCACAAGTGCGGGCTCGGCTTAAGGCCGGGGCACAAGTGCGGGCTCGGCTTAAGGCCGGGGCACAAGTGCGGGCTCGGCTTAAGGCCGGGGCACAAGTGCGGGCTCGGCTTAAGGCCGGGGCACAAGTGCGGGCTCGGCTTAAGGCCGGGGCACAAGTGCGGGCTCGGCTTAAGGCCGGGGCACAAGTGCGGGCTCGGCTTAAGGCCGGGGCACAAGTGCGGGCTCGGCTTAAGGCCGGGGCACAAGTGCGGGCTCGGCTTAAGGCCGGGGCACAAGTGCGGGCTCGGCTTAAGGCCGGGGCACAAGTGCGGGCTCGGCTTAAGGCCGGGGCACAAGTGCGGGCTAGGCTTAAGGCCTGGGCACAAGTGCGGGCTAGGCTTAAGGCCTGGGCACAAGTGCGGGCTAGGCTTAAGGCCTGGGCACAAGTGCGGGCTAGGCTTAAGGCCTGGGCACAAGTGCGGGCTAGGCTTAAGGCCTGGGCACAAGTGCGGACTAGGCTTAAGGCATGGGCACAAGTGCAGTGCTGGCTAGGATCAAGGCAGGGGGCACAAGTGCTGGCTAGGCTTAAGGCATTCAGCTAACTCTTTGCACTCTTTGCATAAAGGGTTAGGCACCCATAGGGGTGAAGAGCTAGCTTTCACCCCTCTACTCTGTACTTGGACATTTAGGACTAGATCCTTTGTTGTACAGTGCGGAGCCTCTCCATAACCCCATGCTCCAAGCAACCAGGCACTTCTTGTCTGTCCTCCGTAAATGGGTAATGCCTTCTTCCCCAATTACAGTTGTGCATGCGCATTCAGACGGGACAAGAGCGAAGAGCGTAAAGCTGGCCCTATGTGCATAACCAACATGAAGCTGAAGACAAAAACAAACAAACAAGCATTCAAGGGGCTCAAAAGTGCAGGCTAGGCTTAAGGCCTGGGCACAAGTGCGGGCTAGGCTTAAGGCCTGGGCACAAGTGCGGGCTAGGATCAAGGCAGGGGGCACAAGTGCGGGCTAGGATCAAGGCAGGGGGCACAAGTGCGGGCTAGGCTTAAGGCCTGGGCACAAGTGCGGGCTAGGCTTAAGGCCTGGGCACAAGTGCGGGCTAGGCTTAAGGCCTGGGCACAAGTGCGGGCTAGGCTTAAGGCCTGGGCACAAGTGCGGGCTAGGCTTAAGGCCTGGGCACAAGTGCGGGCTAGGCTTAAGGCCTGGGCACAAGTGCGGGCTAGGCTTAAGGCCTGGGCACAAGTGCGGGCTAGGCTTAAGGCAGGGGCACAAGTGCGGGCTCGGCTTAAGGCCGGGGCACAAGTGCGGGCTCGGCTTAAGGCCTGGGCACAAGTGCGGGCTAGGCTTAAGGCCTGGGCACAAGTGCGGGCTCGGCTTAAGGCCGGGGCACAAGTGCGGGCTCGGCTTAAGGCCGGGGCACAAGTGCGGGCTCGGCTTAAGGCCGGGGCACAAGTGCGGGCTCGGCTTAAGGCCGGGGCACAAGTGCGGGCTCGGCTTAAGGCCGGGGCACAAGTGCGGGCTCGGCTTAAGGCCTGGGCACAAGTGCGGGCTCGGCTTAAGGCCGGGGCACAAGTGCGGGCTCGGCTTAAGGCCGGGGCACAAGTGCGGGCTCGGCTTAAGGCCGGGGCACAAGTGCGGGCTCGGCTTAAGGCCGGGGCACAAGTGCGGGCTCGGCTTAAGGCCGGGGCACAAGTGCGGGCTCGGCATAAGGCCGGGGCACAAGTGCGGGCTCGGCTTAAGGCCGGGGCACAAGTGCGGGCTCGGCTTAAGGCCGGGGCACAAGTGCGGGCTCGGCTTAAGGCCGGGGCACAAGTGCGGGCTCGGCTTAAGGCCGGGGCACAAGTGCGGGCTCGGCTTAAGGCCGGGGCACAAGTGCGGGCTAGGCTTAAGGCCTGGGCACAAGTGCGGGCTAGGCTTAAGGCCTGGGCACAAGTGCGGGCTAGGCTTAAGGCCTGGGCACAAGTGCGGGCTAGGCTTAAGGCCTGGGCACAAGTGCGGACTAGGCTTAAGGCATGGGCACAAGTGCAGTGCTGGCTAGGATCAAGGCAGGGGGCACAAGTGCTGGCTAGGCTTAAGGCATTCAGCTAACTCTTTGCACTCTTTGCATAAAGGGTTAGGCACCCATAGGGGTGAAGAGCTAGCTTTCACCCCTCTACTCTGTACTTGGACATTTAGGACTAGATCCTTTGTTGTACAGTGCGGAGCCTCTCCATAACCCCATGCTCCAAGCAACCAGGCACTTCTTGTCTGTCCTCCGTAAATGGGTAATGCCTTCTTCCCCAATTACAGTTGTGCATGCGCATTCAGACGGGACAAGAGCGAAGAGCGTAAAGCTGGCCCTATGTGCATAACCAACATGAAGCTGAAGACAAAAACAAACAAACAAGCATTCAAGGGGCTCAAAAGTGCAGGCTAGGCTTAAGGCCTGGGCACAAGTGCGGGCTAGGCTTAAGGCCTGGGCACAAGTGCGGGCTAGGCTTAAGGCCTGGGCACAAGTGCGGGCTAGGCTTAAGGCCTGGGCACAAGTGCGGGCTAGGCTTAAGGCCTGGGCACAAGTGCGGGCTAGGCTTAAGGCCTGGGCACAAGTGCGGGCTAGGCTTAAGGCCTGGGCACAAGTGCGGGCTAGGCTTAAGGCCTGGGCACAAGTGCGGGCTAGGCATAAGGCCTGGGCACAAGTGCGGGCTAGGCTTAAGGCCTGGGCACAAGTGCGGGCTAGGCTTAAGGCCTGGGCACAAGTGCGGGCTAGGCTTAAGGCCTGGGCATAAGTGCGGGCTAGGCTTAAGGCCTGGGCACAAGTGCAGGCTAGGCATAAGGCCTGGGCACAAGTGCGGGCTAGGCTTAAGGCATGGGCACAAGTGTGGGCTTGGCTT
Source organism: Ranitomeya imitator (assembly GCF_032444005.1). Classification (NCBI taxonomy): domain Eukaryota; kingdom Metazoa; phylum Chordata; class Amphibia; order Anura; family Dendrobatidae; genus Ranitomeya; species Ranitomeya imitator. Next base: position 255,042 of record NW_027194320.1, read on the forward strand.
AAGGCAGGGGCACAAGTGCGGGCTAGGCTTAAGGCCGGGGCACAAGTGCGGGCTAGGCTTAAGGCCTGGGCACAAGTGCGGGCTCGGCTTAAGGCCGGGGCACAAGTGCGGGCTAGGCTTAAGGCCTGGGCACAAGTGCGGGCTAGGCTTAAGGCCTGGGCACAAGTGCGGCCTAGGCTTAAGGCCTGGGCACAAGTGCGGGCTAGGCTTAAGGCCTGGGCACAAGTGCGGGCTAGGCTTAAGGCCGGGGCACAAGTGCGGGCTCGGCTTAAGGCCAGGGCACAAGTGCGGGCTCGGCTTAAGGCCAGGGCACAAGTGCGGGCTCGGCTTAAGGCCGGGGCACAAGTGCGGGCTCGGCTTAAGGCCGGGGCACAAGTGCGGGCTCGGCTTAAGGCCGGGGCACAAGTGCGGGCTCGGCTTAAGGCCGGGGCACAAGTGCGGGCTCGGCTTAAGGCCTGGGCACAAGTGCGGGCTCGGCTTAAGGCCGGGGCACAAGTGCGGGCTCGGCTTAAGGCCAGGGCACAAGTGCGGGCTCGGCTTAAGGCCGGGGCACAAGTGCGGGCTCGGCTTAAGGCCGGGGCACAAGTGCGGGCTCGGCTTAAGGCCGGGGCACAAGTGCGGGCTCGGCTTAAGGCCGGGGCACAAGTGCGGGCTCGGCTTAAGGCCGGGGCACAAGTGCGGGCTCGGCTTAAGGCCGGGGCACAAGTGCGGGCTCGGCTTAAGGCCGGGGCACAAGTGCGGGCTCGGCTTAAGGCCGGGGCACAAGTGCGGGCTCGGCTTAAGGCCGGGGCACAAGTGCGGGCTCGGCTTAAGGCCGGGGCACAAGTGCGGGCTCGGCTTAAGGCCGGGGCACAAGTGCGGGCTCGGCTTAAGGCCGGGGCACAAGTGCGGGCTCGGCTTAAGGCCGGGGCACAAGTGCGGGCTCGGCTTAAGGCCGGGGCACAAGTGCGGGCTAGGCTTAAGGCCTGGGCACAAGTGCGGGCTAGGCTTAAGGCCTGGGCACAAGTGCGGGCTAGGCTTAAGGCCTGGGCACAAGTGCGGGCTAGGCTTAAGGCCTGGGCACAAGTGCGGACTAGGCTTAAGGCATGGGCACAAGTGCAGTGCTGGCTAGGATCAAGGCAGGGGGCACAAGTGCTGGCTAGGCTTAAGGCATTCAGCTAACTCTTTGCACTCTTTGCATAAAGGGTTAGGCACCCATAGGGGTGAAGAGCTAGCTTTCACCCCTCTACTCTGTACTTGGACATTTAGGACTAGATCCTTTGTTGTACAGTGCGGAGCCTCTCCATAACCCCATGCTCCAAGCAACCAGGCACTTCTTGTCTGTCCTCCGTAAATGGGTAATGCCTTCTTCCCCAATTACAGTTGTGCATGCGCATTCAGACGGGACAAGAGCGAAGAGCGTAAAGCTGGCCCTATGTGCATAACCAACATGAAGCTGAAGACAAAAACAAACAAACAAGCATTCAAGGGGCTCAAAAGTGCAGGCTAGGCTTAAGGCCTGGGCACAAGTGCGGGCTAGGCTTAAGGCCTGGGCACAAGTGCGGGCTAGGATCAAGGCAGGGGGCACAAGTGCGGGCTAGGATCAAGGCAGGGGGCACAAGTGCGGGCTAGGCTTAAGGCCTGGGCACAAGTGCGGGCTAGGCTTAAGGCCTGGGCACAAGTGCGGGCTAGGCTTAAGGCCTGGGCACAAGTGCGGGCTAGGCTTAAGGCCTGGGCACAAGTGCGGGCTAGGCTTAAGGCCTGGGCACAAGTGCGGGCTAGGCTTAAGGCCTGGGCACAAGTGCGGGCTAGGCTTAAGGCCTGGGCACAAGTGCGGGCTAGGCTTAAGGCCTGGGCATAAGTGCGGGCTAGGCTTAAGGCCTGGGCACAAGTGCAGGCTAGGCATAAGGCCTGGGCACAAGTGCGGGCTAGGCTTAAGGCATGGGCACAAGTGTGGGCTTGGCTTAAGGCAGGGGCACAAGTGCGGGCTAGGCTTAAGGCCGGGGCACAAGTGCGGGCTAGGCTTAAGGCCTGGGCACAAGTGCGGGCTCGGCTTAAGGCCGGGGCACAAGTGCGGGCTAGGCTTAAGGCCTGGGCACAAGTGCGGGCTAGGCTTAAGGCCTGGGCACAAGTGCGGCCTAGGCTTAAGGCCTGGGCACAAGTGCGGGCTAGGCTTAAGGCCTGGGCACAAGTGCGGGCTAGGCTTAAGGCCGGGGCACAAGTGCGGGCTAGGCTTAAGGCCTGGGCACAAGTGCGGGCTAGGCTTAAGGCCTGGGCACAAGTGCGGGCTAGGCTTAAGGCCGGGGCACAAGTGCGGGCTAGGCTTAAGGCCTGGGCACAAGTGCGGGCTAGGCTTAAGGCATGGGCACAAGTGCAGTGCTGGCTAGGATCAAGGCAGGGGGGGCACAAGTGCTGGCTAGGCTTAAGGCATTCAGCTAACTCTTTGCACTCTTTGCATAAAGGGTTAGGCACCCATAGGGGTGAAGAGCTAGCTTTCACCCCTCTACTCTGTACTTGGACATTTAGGACTAGATCCTTTGTTGTACAGTGCGGAGCCTCTCCATAACCCCATGCTCCAAGCGACCAGGCACTTCTTGTCTGTCCTCTGTAAATGGGTAATGCCTTCTTCCCCAATTACAGTTGTGCATGCGCATTCAGACGGGACAAGAGCGAAGAGCGTAAAGCTGGCCCTATGTGCATAACCAACATGAAGCTGAAGACAAAAACAAACAAACAAGCATTCAAGGGGCTCAAAAGTGCAGGCTAGGCTTAAGGCCTGGGCACAAGTGCGGGCTAGGCTTAAGGCCTGGGCACAAGTGCGGGCTAGGATCAAGGCAGGGGGCACAAGTGCGGGCTAGGCTTAAGGCCTGGGCACAAGTGCGGGCTAGGCTTAAGGCCTGGGCACAAGTGCGGGCTAGGCTTAAGGCCTGGGCACAAGTGCGGGCTAGGCTTAAGGCCTGGGCACAAGTGCGGGCTAGGCTTAAGGCCTGGGCACAAGTGCGGGCTAGGCTTAAGGCCTGGGCACAAGTGCGGGCTAGGCTTAAGGCCTGGGCACAAGTGCGGGCTAGGCTTAAGGCCTGGGCACAAGTGCGGGCTAGGCTTAAGGCCTGGGCACAAGTGCGGGCTAGACTTAAGGCCTGGGCACAAGTGCGGGCTAGGCTTAAGGCATGGGCACAAGTGCGGGCTAGGCTTAAGGCCTGGGCACAAGTGCGGGCTAGGCTTAAGGCAGGGGCACAAGTGCGGGCTAGGCTTAAGGCAGGGGCACAAGTGCGGGCTAGGCTTAAGGCCGGGGCACAAGTGCGGGCTAGGCTTAAGGCCGGGGCACAAGTGCGGGCTAGGCTTAAGGCCGGGGCACAAGTGCGGGCTAGGCTTAAGGCCTGGGCACAAGTGCGGGCTAGGCTTAAGGCCTGGGCACAAGTGCGGGCTAGGCTTAAGGCCTGGGCACAAGTGCGGGCTAGGCATAAGGCCTGGGCACAAGTGCGGGCTAGGCTTAAGGCCTGGGCACAAGTGCGGGCTAGGCTTAAGGCCTGGGCACAAGTGCGGGCTAGGCTTAAGGCCTGGGCACAAGTGCGGGCTAGGCTTAAGGCATGGGCACAAGTGCAGTGCTGGCTAGGATCAAGGCAGGGGGCACAAGTGCTGGCTAGGCTTAAGGCATTCAGCTAACTCTTTGCACTCTTTGCATAAAGGGTTAGGCACCCATAGGGGTAAAGAGCTAGCTTTCACCCCTCTACTTTGTACTTGGACATTTAGGACTAGATCCTTTGTTGTACAGTGCGGAGCCTCTCCATAACCCCATGCTCCAAGCGACCAGGCACTTCTTGTCTGTTCTCCGTAAATGGGTAATGCCTTCTTCCCCAATTACAGTCGTGCATGCGCATTCAGACGGGACAAGAGCGAAGAGCGTAAAGCTGGCCCTATGTGCATAACCAACATGAAGCTGAAGACAAAAACAAACAAGCATTCAAGGGGCTCAAAAGTGCGGGCTAGGCTTAAGGCCTGGGCACAAGTGCGGGCTAGGCTTAAGGCCTGGGCACAAGTGCGGGCTAGGCTTAAGGCCTGGGCACAAGTGCGGGCTAGGCTTAAGGCCTGGGCACAAGTGCGGGCTAGGCTTAAGGCCTGGGCACAAGTGCGGGCTAGGCTTAAGGCCTGGGCACAAGTGCGAGCTAGGCTTAAGGCCTGGGCACAAGTGCGGGCTAGGCTTAAGGCCTGGGCACAAGTGCGGGCTAGGCTTAAGGCCTGGGCACAAGTGCGGGCTAGGCTTAAGGCCTGGGCACAAGTGCGGGCTAGGCTTAAGGCCTGGGCACAAGTGCGGGCTAGGCTTAAGGCCTGGGCACAAGTGCGGGCTAGGCTTAAGGCCTGGGCACAAGTGCGGGCTAGGCTTAAGGCCTGGGCACAAGTGCGGGCTAGGCTTAAGGCCTGGGCACAAGTGCGGGCTTGGCTTAAGGCAGGGGCACAAGTGCGGGCTTGGCTTAAGGCCTGGGCACAAGTGGGGGCTAGGCTTAAGGCCTGGGCACAAGTGCGGGCTAGGCTTAAGGCCTGGGCACAAGTGCGGGCTAGGCTTAAGGCCTGGGCACAAGTGCGGGCTAGGCTTAAGGCCTGGGCACAAGTGCGGGCTAGGCTTAAGGCCTGAGCACAAGTGCGGGCAAGGCTTAAGGCCTGGGCACAAGTGCGGGCAAGGCTTAAGGCCTGGGCACAAGTGCGGGCTCGGCTTAAGGCCGGGGCACAAGTGCGGGCTCGGCTTAAGGCCGGGGAACAACTGCGGGCTAGGCTTAAGGCCGGGGCACAAGTGCGGGCTAGGCTTAAGGCCGGGGCACAAGTGCAGGCTAGGCTTAAGGCCGGGGCACAAGTGCGGGCTAGGCTTAAGGCCTGGGCACAAGTGCGGGCTAGGCTTAAGGCCTGGGCACAAGTGTGGGCTAAGCTTAAGGCCGGGGCACAAGTGCGGGCTAGGCTTAAGGCCGGGGCACAAGTGTGGGCTAGGCTTAAGACCTGGGCACAAGTGCGGGCTAGGCTTAAGGCATGGACACAAGTGCAGTGCTGGCTAGGATCAAGGCAGGGGGCACAAGTGCTGGCTAGGCTTAAGGCATTCAGCTAACTCTTTGCACTCTTTGCATAATGGGTTAGGCACCCATAGGGGTGAAGAGCTAGCTTTCACCCCTCTACTCTGTACTTGGACATTTAGGACTAGATCCTTTGTTGTACAGTGCGGAGCCTCTCCATAACCCCATGCTCCAAGCGACCAGGCACTTCTTGTCTGTCCTCCGTAAATGGGTAATGCCTTCTTCCCCAATTACAGTTGTGCATGCGCATTCAGACGGGACAAGAGCGAAGAGCGTAAAGCTGGCCCTATGTGCATAACCAACATGAAGCTGAAGACAAAAACAAACAAGCATTCAAGGGGCTCAAAAGTGCAGGCTAGGCTTAAGGCCTGGGCACAAGTGCGGGCTAGGCTTAAGGCCTGGGCACAAGTGCGGGCTAGGATCAAGGCAGGGGGCACAAGTGCGGGCTAGGATCAAGGCAGGGGGCACAAGTGCGGGCTAGGCTTAAGGCCTGGGCACAAGTGCGGGCTAGGCTTAAGGCCTGGGCACAAGTGCGGGCTAGGCTTAAGGCCTGGGCACAAGTGCGGGCTAGGCTTAAGGCCTGGGCACAAGTGCGGGCTAGGCTTAAGGCCTGGGCACAAGTGCGGGCTAGGCTTAAGGCCTGGGCACAAGTGCGGGCTAGGCTTAAGGCCTGGGCACAAGTGCGGGCTAGGCTTAAGGCCTGGGCACAAGTGCGGGCTAGGCTTAAGGCCTGGGCACAAGTGCGGGCTAGGCTTAAGGCCTGGGCACAAGTGCGGGCTAGGTTTAAGGCCTGGGCACAGGTGCGGGCTAGGCTTAAGGCCTGGGCACAAGTGCGGGCTCGGCTTAAGGCAGGGGCACAAGTGCGGGCTCGGCTTAAGGCCGGGGCACAAGTGCGGGCTCGGCTTAAGGCCGGGGCACAAGTGCGGGCTCGGCTTAAGGCCGGGGCACAAGTGCGGGCTCGGCTTAAGGCCGGGGCACAAGTGCGGGCTCGGCTTAAGGCCGGGGCACAAGTGCGGGCTCGGCTTAAGGCCGGGGCACAAGTGCGGGCTCGGCTTAAGGCCGGGGCACAAGTGCGGGCTCGGCTTAAGGCCTGGGCACAAGTGCGGGCTCGGCTTAAGGCCGGGGCACAAGTGCGGGCTCGGCTTAAGGCCAGGGCACAAGTGCGGGCTCGGCTTAAGGCCGGGGCACAAGTGCGGGCTCGGCTTAAGGCCGGGGCACAAGTGCGGGCTCGGCTTAAGGCCGGGGCACAAGTGCGGGCTCGGCTTAAGGCCGGGGCACAAGTGCGGGCTCGGCTTAAGGCCGGGGCACAAGTGCGGGCTCGGCTTAAGGCCGGGGCACAAGTGCGGGCTAGGCTTAAGGCCTGGGCACAAGTGCGGGCTAGGCTTAAGGCCAGGGCACAAGTGCGGGCTCGGCTTAAGGCCGGGGCACAAGTGCGGGCTCGGCTTAAGGCCGGGGCACAAGTGCGGGCTCGGCTTAAGGCCAGGGCACAAGTGCGGGCTCGGCTTAAGGCCTGGGCACAAGTGCGGGCTCGGCTTAAGGCCAGGGCACAAGTGCGGGCTCGGCTTAAGGCCGGGGCACAAGTGCGGGCTCGGCTTAAGGCCGGGGCACAAGTGCGGGCTCGGCTTAAGGCCGGGGCACAAGTGCGGGCTCGGCTTATGGCCGGGGCACAAGTGCGGGCTCGGCTTAAGGCCTGGGCATAAGTGCGGGCTAGGCTTAAGGCCTGGGCATAAGTGCGGGCTAGGCTTAAGGCCTGGGCACAAGTGCAGGCTAGGCATAAGGCCTGGGCACAAGTGCGGGCTAGGCTTAAGGCATGGGCACAAGTGTGGGCTTGGCTTAAGGCAGGGGCACAAGTGCGGGCTATGCTTAAGGCCGGGGCACAAGTGCGGGCTAGGCTTAAGGCCTGGGCACAAGTGCGGGCTCGGCTTAAGGCCGGGGCACAAGTGCGGGCTAGGCTTAAGGCCTGGGCACAAGTGCGGGCTAGGCTTAAGGCCTGGGCACAAGTGCGGCCTAGGCTTAAGGCCTGGGCACAAGTGCGGGCTAGGCTTAAGGCCTGGGCACAAGTGCGGGCTAGGCTTAAGGCCGGGGCACAAGTGCGGGCTAGGCTTAAGGCCTGGGCACAAGTGCGGGCTAGGCTTAAGGCCTGGGCACAAGTGCGGGCTAGGCTTAAGGCCGGGGCACAAGTGCGGGCTAGGCTTAAGGCCTGGGCACAAGTGCGGGCTAGGCTTAAGGCATGGGCACAAGTGCAGTGCTGGCTAGGATCAAGGCAGGGGGGGCACAAGTGCTGGCTAGGCTTAAGGCATTCAGCTAACTCTTTGCACTCTTTGCATAAAGGGTTAGGCACCCATAGGGGTGAAGAGCTAGCTTTCACCCCTCTACTCTGTACTTGGACATTTAGGACTAGATCCTTTGTTGTACAGTGCGGAGCCTCTCCATAACCCCATGCTCCAAGCGACCAGGCACTTCTTGTCTGTCCTCTGTAAATGGGTAATGCCTTCTTCCCCAATTACAGTTGTGCATGCGCATTCAGACGGGACAAGAGCGAAGAGCGTAAAGCTGGCCCTATGTGCATAACCAACATGAAGCTGAAGACAAAAACAAACAAACAAGCATTCAAGGGGCTCAAAAGTGCAGGCTAGGCTTAAGGCCTGGGCACAAGTGCGGGCTAGGCTTAAGGCCTGGGCACAAGTGCGGGCTAGGATCAAGGCAGGGGGCACAAGTGCGGGCTAGGCTTAAGGCCTGGGCACAAGTGCGGGCTAGGCTTAAGGCCTGGGCACAAGTGCGGGCTAGGCTTAAGGCCTGGGCACAAGTGCGGGCTAGGCTTAAGGCCTGGGCACAAGTGCGGGCTAGGCTTAAGGCCTGGGCACAAGTGCGGGCTAGGCTTAAGGCCTGGGCACAAGTGCGGGCTAGGCTTAAGGCCTGGGCACAAGTGCGGGCTAGGCTTAAGGCCTGGGCACAAGTGCGGGCTAGGCTTAAGGCCTGGGCACAAGTGCGGGCTAGACTTAAGGCCTGGGCACAAGTGCGGGCTAGGCTTAAGGCATGGGCACAAGTGCGGGCTAGGCTTAAGGCCTGGGCACAAGTGCGGGCTAGGCTTAAGGCAGGGGCACAAGTGCGGGCTAGGCTTAAGGCAGGGGCACAAGTGCGGGCTAGGCTTAAGGCCGGGGCACAAGTGCGGGCTAGGCTTAAGGCCGGGGCACAAGTGCGGGCTAGGCTTAAGGCCGGGGCACAAGTGCGGGCTAGGCTTAAGGCCTGGGCACAAGTGCGGGCTAGGCTTAAGGCCTGGGCACAAGTGCGGGCTAGGCTTAAGGCCTGGGCACAAGTGCGGGCTAGGCATAAGGCCTGGGCACAAGTGCGGGCTAGGCTTAAGGCCTGGGCACAAGTGCGGGCTAGGCTTAAGGCCTGGGCACAAGTGCGGGCTAGGCTTAAGGCCTGGGCACAAGTGCGGGCTAGGCTTAAGGCATGGGCACAAGTGCAGTGCTGGCTAGGATCAAGGCAGGGGGCACAAGTGCTGGCTAGGCTTAAGGCATTCAGCTAACTCTTTGCACTCTTTGCATAAAGGGTTAGGCACCCATAGGGGTAAAGAGCTAGCTTTCACCCCTCTACTTTGTACTTGGACATTTAGGACTAGATCCTTTGTTGTACAGTGCGGAGCCTCTCCATAACCCCATGCTCCAAGCGACCAGGCACTTCTTGTCTGTTCTCCGTAAATGGGTAATGCCTTCTTCCCCAATTACAGTCGTGCATGCGCATTCAGACGGGACAAGAGCGAAGAGCGTAAAGCTGGCCCTATGTGCATAACCAACATGAAGCTGAAGACAAAAACAAACAAGCATTCAAGGGGCTCAAAAGTGCGGGCTAGGCTTAAGGCCTGGGCACAAGTGCGGGCTAGGCTTAAGGCCTGGGCACAAGTGCGGGCTAGGCTTAAGGCCTGGGCACAAGTGCGGGCTAGGCTTAAGGCCTGGGCACAAGTGCGGGCTAGGCTTAAGGCCTGGGCACAAGTGCGGGCTAGGCTTAAGGCCTGGGCACAAGTGCGAGCTAGGCTTAAGGCCTGGGCACAAGTGCGGGCTAGGCTTAAGGCCTGGGCACAAGTGCGGGCTAGGCTTAAGGCCTGGGCACAAGTGCGGGCTAGGCTTAAGGCCTGGGCACAAGTGCGGGCTAGGCTTAAGGCCTGGGCACAAGTGCGGGCTAGGCTTAAGGCCTGGGCACAAGTGCGGGCTAGGCTTAAGGCCTGGGCACAAGTGCGGGCTAGGCTTAAGGCCTGGGCACAAGTGCGGGCTAGGCTTAAGGCCTGGGCACAAGTGCGGGCTTGGCTTAAGGCAGGGGCACAAGTGCGGGCTTGGCTTAAGGCCTGGGCACAAGTGGGGGCTAGGCTTAAGGCCTGGGCACAAGTGCGGGCTAGGCTTAAGGCCTGGGCACAAGTGCGGGCTAGGCTTAAGGCCTGGGCACAAGTGCGGGCTAGGCTTAAGGCCTGGGCACAAGTGCGGGCTAGGCTTAAGGCCTGAGCACAAGTGCGGGCAAGGCTTAAGGCCTGGGCACAAGTGCGGGCAAGGCTTAAGGCCTGGGCACAAGTGCGGGCTCGGCTTAAGGCCGGGGCACAAGTGCGGGCTCGGCTTAAGGCCGGGGAACAACTGCGGGCTAGGCTTAAGGCCGGGGCACAAGTGCGGGCTAGGCTTAAGGCCGGGGCACAAGTGCAGGCTAGGCTTAAGGCCGGGGCACAAGTGCGGGCTAGGCTTAAGGCCTGGGCACAAGTGCGGGCTAGGCTTAAGGCCTGGGCACAAGTGTGGGCTAAGCTTAAGGCCGGGGCACAAGTGCGGGCTAGGCTTAAGGCCGGGGCACAAGTGTGGGCTAGGCTTAAGACCTGGGCACAAGTGCGGGCTAGGCTTAAGGCATGGACACAAGTGCAGTGCTGGCTAGGATCAAGGCAGGGGGCACAAGTGCTGGCTAGGCTTAAGGCATTCAGCTAACTCTTTGCACTCTTTGCATAATGGGTTAGGCACCCATAGGGGTGAAGAGCTAGCTTTCACCCCTCTACTCTGTACTTGGACATTTAGGACTAGATCCTTTGTTGTACAGTGCGGAGCCTCTCCATAACCCCATGCTCCAAGCAACCAGGCACTTCTTGTCTGTCCTCCGTAAATGGGTAATGCCTTCTTCCCCAATTACAGTTGTGCATGCGCATTCAGACGGGACAAGAGCGAAGAGCGTAAAGCTGGCCCTATGTGCATAACCAACATGAAGCTGAAGACAAAAACAAACAAACAAGCATTCAAGGGGCTCAAAAGTGCAGGCTAGGCTTAAGGCCTGGGCACAAGTGCGGGCTAGGCTTAAGGCCTGGGCACAAGTGCGGGCTAGGATCAAGGCAGGGGGCACAAGTGCGGGCTAGGATCAAGGCAGGGGGCACAAGTGCGGGCTAGGCTTAAGGCCTGGGCACAAGTGCGGGCTAGGCTTAAGGCCTGGGCACAAGTGCGGGCTAGGCTTAAGGCCTGGGCACAAGTGCGGGCTAGGCTTAAGGCCTGGGCACAAGTGCGGGCTAGGCTTAAGGCCTGGGCACAAGTGCGGGCTAGGCTTAAGGCCTGGGCACAAGTGCGGGCTAGGCTTAAGGCCTGGGCACAAGTGCGGGCTAGGCTTAAGGCCTGGGCATAAGTGCGGGCTAGGCTTAAGGCCTGGGCACAAGTGCAGGCTAGGCATAAGGCCTGGGCACAAGTGCGGGCTAGGCTTAAGGCATGGGCACAAGTGTGGGCTTGGCTTAAGGCAGGGGCACAAGTGCGGGCTAGGCTTAAGGCCGGGGCACAAGTGCGGGCTAGGCTTAAGGCCTGGGCACAAGTGCGGGCTCGGCTTAAGGCCGGGGCACAAGTGCGGGCTAGGCTTAAGGCCTGGGCACAAGTGCGGGCTAGGCTTAAGGCCTGGGCACAAGTGCGGCCTAGGCTTAAGGCCTGGGCACAAGTGCGGGCTAGGCTTAAGGCCTGGGCACAAGTGCGGGCTAGGCTTAAGGCCGGGGCACAAGTGCGGGCTAGGCTTAAGGCCTGGGCACAAGTGCGGGCTAGGCTTAAGGCCTGGGCACAAGTGCGGGCTAGGCTTAAGGCCGGGGCACAAGTGCGGGCTAGGCTTAAGGCCTGGGCACAAGTGCGGGCTAGGCTTAAGGCATGGGCACAAGTGCAGTGCTGGCTAGGATCAAGGCAGGGGGGGCACAAGTGCTGGCTAGGCTTAAGGCATTCAGCTAACTCTTTGCACTCTTTGCATAAAGGGTTAGGCACCCATAGGGGTGAAGAGCTAGCTTTCACCCCTCTACTCTGTACTTGGACATTTAGGACTAGATCCTTTGTTGTACAGTGCGGAGCCTCTCCATAACCCCATGCTCCAAGCGACCAGGCACTTCTTGTCTGTCCTCTGTAAATGGGTAATGCCTTCTTCCCCAATTACAGTTGTGCATGCGCATTCAGACGGGACAAGAGCGAAGAGCGTAAAGCTGGCCCTATGTGCATAACCAACATGAAGCTGAAGACAAAAACAAACAAACAAGCATTCAAGGGGCTCAAAAGTGCAGGCTAGGCTTAAGGCCTGGGCACAAGTGCGGGCTAGGCTTAAGGCCTGGGCACAAGTGCGGGCTAGGATCAAGGCAGGGGGCACAAGTGCGGGCTAGGCTTAAGGCCTGGGCACAAGTGCGGGCTAGGCTTAAGGCCTGGGCACAAGTGCGGGCTAGGCTTAAGGCCTGGGCACAAGTGCGGGCTAGGCTTAAGGCCTGGGCACAAGTGCGGGCTAGGCTTAAGGCCTGGGCACAAGTGCGGGCTAGGCTTAAGGCCTGGGCACAAGTGCGGGCTAGGCTTAAGGCCTGGGCACAAGTGCGGGCTAGGCTTAAGGCCTGGGCACAAGTGCGGGCTAGGCTTAAGGCCTGGGCACAAGTGCGGGCTAGACTTAAGGCCTGGGCACAAGTGCGGGCTAGGCTTAAGGCATGGGCACAAGTGCGGGCTAGGCTTAAGGCCTGGGCACAAGTGCGGGCTAGGCTTAAGGCAGGGGCACAAGTGCGGGCTAGGCTTAAGGCAGGGGCACAAGTGCGGGCTAGGCTTAAGGCCGGGGCACAAGTGCGGGCTAGGCTTAAGGCCGGGGCACAAGTGCGGGCTAGGCTTAAGGCCGGGGCACAAGTGCGGGCTAGGCTTAAGGCCTGGGCACAAGTGCGGGCTAGGCTTAAGGCCTGGGCACAAGTGCGGGCTAGGCTTAAGGCCTGGGCACAAGTGCGGGCTAGGCATAAGGCCTGGGCACAAGTGCGGGCTAGGCTTAAGGCCTGGGCACAAGTGCGGGCTAGGCTTAAGGCCTGGGCACAAGTGCGGGCTAGGCTTAAGGCCTGGGCACAAGTGCGGGCTAGGCTTAAGGCATGGGCACAAGTGCAGTGCTGGCTAGGATCAAGGCAGGGGGCACAAGTGCTGGCTAGGCTTAAGGCATTCAGCTAACTCTTTGCACTCTTTGCATAAAGGGTTAGGCACCCATAGGGGTAAAGAGCTAGCTTTCACCCCTCTACTTTGTACTTGGACATTTAGGACTAGATCCTTTGTTGTACAGTGCGGAGCCTCTCCATAACCCCATGCTCCAAGCGACCAGGCACTTCTTGTCTGTTCTCCGTAAATGGGTAATGCCTTCTTCCCCAATTACAGTCGTGCATGCGCATTCAGACGGGACAAGAGCGAAGAGCGTAAAGCTGGCCCTATGTGCATAACCAACATGAAGCTGAAGACAAAAACAAACAAGCATTCAAGGGGCTCAAAAGTGCGGGCTAGGCTTAAGGCCTGGGCACAAGTGCGGGCTAGGCTTAAGGCCTGGGCACAAGTGCGGGCTAGGCTTAAGGCCTGGGCACAAGTGCGGGCTAGGCTTAAGGCCTGGGCACAAGTGCGGGCTAGGCTTAAGGCCTGGGCACAAGTGCGGGCTAGGCTTAAGGCCTGGGCACAAGTGCGAGCTAGGCTTAAGGCCTGGGCACAAGTGCGGGCTAGGCTTAAGGCCTGGGCACAAGTGCGGGCTAGGCTTAAGGCCTGGGCACAAGTGCGGGCTAGGCTTAAGGCCTGGGCACAAGTGCGGGCTAGGCTTAAGGCCTGGGCACAAGTGCGGGCTAGGCTTAAGGCCTGGGCACAAGTGCGGGCTAGGCTTAAGGCCTGGGCACAAGTGCGGGCTAGGCTTAAGGCCTGGGCACAAGTGCGGGCTAGGCTTAAGGCCTGGGCACAAGTGCGGGCTTGGCTTAAGGCAGGGGCACAAGTGCGGGCTTGGCTTAAGGCCTGGGCACAAGTGGGGGCTAGGCTTAAGGCCTGGGCACAAGTGCGGGCTAGGCTTAAGGCCTGGGCACAAGTGCGGGCTAGGCTTAAGGCCTGGGCACAAGTGCGGGCTAGGCTTAAGGCCTGGGCACAAGTGCGGGCTAGGCTTAAGGCCTGAGCACAAGTGCGGGCAAGGCTTAAGGCCTGGGCACAAGTGCGGGCAAGGCTTAAGGCCTGGGCACAAGTGCGGGCTCGGCTTAAGGCCGGGGCACAAGTGCGGGCTCGGCTTAAGGCCGGGGAACAACTGCGGGCTAGGCTTAAGGCCGGGGCACAAGTGCGGGCTAGGCTTAAGGCCGGGGCACAAGTGCAGGCTAGGCTTAAGGCCGGGGCACAAGTGCGGGCTAGGCTTAAGGCCTGGGCACAAGTGCGGGCTAGGCTTAAGGCCTGGGCACAAGTGTGGGCTAAGCTTAAGGCCGGGGCACAAGTGCGGGCTAGGCTTAAGGCCGGGGCACAAGTGTGGGCTAGGCTTAAGACCTGGGCACAAGTGCGGGCTAGGCTTAAGGCATGGACACAAGTGCAGTGCTGGCTAGGATCAAGGCAGGGGGCACAAGTGCTGGCTAGGCTTAAGGCATTCAGCTAACTCTTTGCACTCTTTGCATAATGGGTTAGGCACCCATAGGGGTGAAGAGCTAGCTTTCACCCCTCTACTCTGTACTTGGACATTTAGGACTAGATCCTTTGTTGTACAGTGCGGAGCCTCTCCATAACCCCATGCTCCAAGCGACCAGGCACTTCTTGTCTGTCCTCCGTAAATGGGTAATGCCTTCTTCCCCAATTACAGTTGTGCATGCGCATTCAGACGGGACAAGAGCGAAGAGCGTAAAGCTGGCCCTATGTGCATAACCAACATGAAGCTGAAGACAAAAACAAACAAGCATTCAAGGGGCTCAAAAGTGCAGGCTAGGCTTAAGGCCTGGGCACAAGTGCGGGCTAGGCTTAAGGCCTGGGCACAAGTGCGGGCTAGGATCAAGGCAGGGGGCACAAGTGCGGGCTAGGATCAAGGCAGGGGGCACAAGTGCGGGCTAGGCTTAAGGCCTGGGCACAAGTGCGGGCTAGGCTTAAGGCCTGGGCACAAGTGCGGGCTAGGCTTAAGGCCTGGGCACAAGTGCGGGCTAGGCTTAAGGCCTGGGCACAAGTGCGGGCTAGGCTTAAGGCCTGGGCACAAGTGCGGGCTAGGCTTAAGGCCTGGGCACAAGTGCGGGCTAGGCTTAAGGCCTGGGCACAAGTGCGGGCTAGGCTTAAGGCCTGGGCACAAGTGCGGGCTAGGCTTAAGGCCTGGGCACAAGTGCGGGCTAGGCTTAAGGCCTGGGCACAAGTGCGGGCTAGGTTTAAGGCCTGGGCACAGGTGCGGGCTAGGCTTAAGGCCTGGGCACAAGTGCGGGCTCGGCTTAAGGCAGGGGCACAAGTGCGGGCTCGGCTTAAGGCCGGGGCACAAGTGCGGGCTCGGCTTAAGGCCGGGGCACAAGTGCGGGCTCGGCTTAAGGCCGGGGCACAAGTGCGGGCTCGGCTTAAGGCCGGGGCACAAGTGCGGGCTCGGCTTAAGGCCGGGGCACAAGTGCGGGCTCGGCTTAAGGCCGGGGCACAAGTGCGGGCTCGGCTTAAGGCCGGGGCACAAGTGCGGGCTCGGCTTAAGGCCTGGGCACAAGTGCGGGCTCGGCTTAAGGCCGGGGCACAAGTGCGGGCTCGGCTTAAGGCCAGGGCACAAGTGCGGGCTCGGCTTAAGGCCGGGGCACAAGTGCGGGCTCGGCTTAAGGCCGGGGCACAAGTGCGGGCTCTGCTTAAGGCCGGGGCACAAGTGCGGGCTCGGCTTAAGGCCGGGGCACAAGTGCGGGCTCGGCTTAAGGCCGGGGCACAAGTGCGGGCTCGGCTTAAGGCCGGGGCACAAGTGCGGGCTAGGCTTAAGGCCTGGGCACAAGTGCGGGCTAGGCTTAAGGCCAGGGCACAAGTGCGGGCTCGGCTTAAGGCCGGGGCACAAGTGCGGGCTCGGCTTAAGGCCGGGGCACAAGTGCGGGCTCGGCTTAAGGCCAGGGCACAAGTGCGGGCTCGGCTTAAGGCCTGGGCACAAGTGCGGGCTCGGCTTAAGGCCAGGGCACAAGTGCGGGCTCGGCTTAAGGCCGGGGCACAAGTGCGGGCTCGGCTTAAGGCCGGGGCACAAGTGCGGGCTCGGCTTAAGGCCGGGGCACAAGTGCGGGCTCGGCTTATGGCCGGGGCACAAGTGCGGGCTCGGCTTAAGGCCGGGGCACAAGTGCGGGCTAGGCTTAAGGCCTGGGCACAAGTGCGGGCTAGGCTTAAGGCCTGGGCACAAGTGCGGGCTAGGCTTAAGGCCTGGGCACAAGTGCGGGCTAGGCTTAAGGCCTGGGCACAAGTGCGGACTAGGCTTAAGGCATGGGCACAAGTGCAGTGCTGGCTAGGATCAAGGCAGGGGGCACAAGTGCTGGCTAGGCTTAAGGCATTCAGCTAACTCTTTGCACTCTTTGCATAAAGGGTTAGGCACCCATAGGGGTGAAGAGCTAGCTTTCACCCCTCTACTCTGTACTTGGACATTTAGGACTAGATCCTTTGTTGTACAGTGCGGAGCCTCTCCATAACCCCATGCTCCAAGCAACCAGGCACTTCTTGTCTGTCCTCCGTAAATGGGTAATGCCTTCTTCCCCAATTACAGTTGTGCATGCGCATTCAGATGGGACAAGAGCGAAGAGCGTAAAGCTGGCCCTATGTGCATAACCAACAAAAGCTGAAGACAAAAACAAACAAACAAGCATTCAAGGGGCTCAAAAGTGCAGGCTAGGCTTAAGGCCTGGGCACAAGTGCGGGCTAGGCTTAAGGCCTGGGCACAAGTGCGGGCTAGGATCAAGGCAGGGGGCACAAGTGCGGGCTAGGATCAAGGCAGGGGGCACAAGTGCGGGCTAGGCTTAAGGCCTGGGCACAAGTGCGGGCTAGGCTTAAGGCCTGGGCACAAGTGCGGGCTAGGCTTAAGGCCTGGGCACAAGTGCGGGCTAGGCTTAAGGCCTGGGCACAAGTGCGGGCTAGGCTTAAGGCCTGGGCACAAGTGCGGGCTAGGCTTAAGGCCTGGGCACAAGTGCGGGCTAGGCTTAAGGCCTGGGCACAAGTGCGGGCTAGGCTTAAGGCATGGGCACAAGTGTGGGCTTGGCTTAAGGCAGGGGCACAAGTGCGGGCTAGGCTTAAGGCCGGGGCACAAGTGCGGGCTAGGCTTAAGGCCTGGGCACAAGTGCGGGCTCGGCTTAAGGCCGGGGCACAAGTGCGGGCTAGGCTTAAGGCCTGGGCACAAGTGCGGGCTAGGCTTAAGGCCTGGGCACAAGTGCGGCCTAGGCTTAAGGCCTGGGCACAAGTGCGGGCTAGGCTTAAGGCCTGGGCACAAGTGCGGGCTAGGCTTAAGGCCGGGGCACAAGTGCGGGCTAGGCTTAAGGCCTGGGCACAAGTGCGGGCTAGGCTTAAGGCATGGGCACAAGTGCAGTGCTGGCTAGGATCAAGGCAGGGGGGGCACAAGTGCTGGCTAGGCTTAAGGCATTCAGCTAACTCTTTGCACTCTTTGCATAAAGGGTTAGGCACCCATAGGGGTGAAGAGCTAGCTTTCACCCCTCTACTCTGTACTTGGACATTTAGGACTAGATCCTTTGTTGTACAGTGCGGAGCCTCTCCATAACCCCATGCTCCAAGCGACCAGGCACTTCTTGTCTGTCCTCTGTAAATGGGTAATGCCTTCTTCCCCAATTACAGTTGTGCATGCGCATTCAGACGGGACAAGAGCGAAGAGCGTAAAGCTGGCCCTATGTGCATAACCAACATGAAGCTGAAGACAAAAACAAACAAACAAGCATTCAAGGGGCTCAAAAGTGCAGGCTAGGCTTAAGGCCTGGGCACAAGTGCGGGCTAGGCTTAAGGCCTGGGCACAAGTGCGGGCTAGGATCAAGGCAGGGGGCACAAGTGCGGGCTAGGCTTAAGGCCTGGGCACAAGTGCGGGCTAGGCTTAAGGCCTGGGCACAAGTGCGGGCTAGGCTTAAGGCCTGGGCACAAGTGCGGGCTAGGCTTAAGGCCTGGGCACAAGTGCGGGCTAGGCTTAAGGCCTGGGCACAAGTGCGGGCTAGGCTTAAGGCCTGGGCACAAGTGCGGGCTAGGCTTAAGGCCTGGGCACAAGTGCGGGCTAGGCTTAAGGCCTGGGCACAAGTGCGGGCTAGGCTTAAGGCCTGGGCACAAGTGCGGGCTAGACTTAAGGCCTGGGCACAAGTGCGGGCTAGGCTTAAGGCATGGGCACAAGTGCGGGCTAGGCTTAAGGCATGGGCACAAGTGCGGGCTAGGCTTAAGGCAGGGGCACAAGTGCGGGCTAGGCTTAAGGCAGGGGTACAAGTGCGGGCTAGGCTTAAGGCAGGGGCTCAAGTGCGGGCTAGGCTTAAGGCCGGGGCACAAGTGCGGGCTAGGCTTAAGGCCAGGGCACAAGTGCGGGCTAGGCTTAAGGCCGGGGCACAAGTGCGGGCTAGGCTTAAGGCCTGGGCACAAGTGCGGGCTAGGCTTAAGGCCTGGGCACAAGTGCGGGCTAGGCTTAAGGCCTGGGCACAAGTGCGGGCTAGGCTTAAGGCATGGGCACAAGTGCAGTGCTGGCTAGGATCAAGGCAGGGGGCACAAGTGCTGGCTAGGCTTAAGGCATTCAGCTAACTCTTTGCACTCTTTGCATAAAGGGTTAGGCACCCATAGGGGTAAAGAGCTAGCTTTCACCCCTCTACTTTGTACTTGGACATTTAGGACTAGATCCTTTGTTGTACAGTGCGGAGCCTCTCCATAACCCCATGCTCCAAGCGACCAGGCACTTCTTGTCTGTTCTCCGTAAATGGGTAATGCCTTCTTCCCCAATTACAGTCGTGCATGCGCATTCAGACGGGACAAGAGCGAAGAGCGTAAAGCTGGCCCTATGTGCATAACCAACATGAAGCTGAAGACAAAAACAAACAAGCATTCAAGGGGCTCAAAAGTGCGGGCTAGGCTTAAGGCCTGGGCACAAGTGCGGGCTAGGCTTAAGGCCTGGGCACAAGTGCGGGCTAGGCTTAAGGCCTGGGCACAAGTGCGGGCTAGGCTTAAGGCCTGGGCACAAGTGCGGGCTAGGCTTAAGGCCTGGGCACAAGTGCGGGCTAGGCTTAAGGCCTGGGCACAAGTGCGAGCTAGGCTTAAGGCCTGGGCACAAGTGCGGGCTAGGCTTAAGGCCTGGGCACAAGTGCGGGCTAGGCTTAAGGCCTGGGCACAAGTGCGGGCTAGGCTTAAGGCCTGGGCACAAGTGCGGGCTAGGCTTAAGGCCTGGGCACAAGTGCGGGCTAGGCTTAAGGCCTGGGCACAAGTGCGGGCTAGGCTTAAGGCCTGGGCACAAGTGCGGGCTAGGCTTAAGGCCTGGGCACAAGTGCGGGCTTGGCTTAAGGCAGGGGCACAAGTGCGGGCTTGGCTTAAGGCCTGGGCACAAGTGGGGGCTAGGCTTAAGGCCTGGGCACAAGTGCGGGCTAGGCTTAAGGCCTGGGCACAAGTGCGGGCTAGGCTTAAGGCCTGGGCACAAGTGCGGGCTAGGCTTAAGGCCTGGGCACAAGTGCGGGCTAGGCTTAAGGCCTGGGCACAAGTGCGGGCTAGGCTTAAGGCCTGAGCACAAGTGCGGGCAAGGCTTAAGGCCTGGGCACAAGTGCGGGCTCGGCTTAAGGCCGGGGCACAAGTGCGGGCTCGGCTTAAGGCCGGGGAACAACTGCGGGCTAGGCTTAAGGCCGGGGCACAAGTGCGGGCTAGGCTTAAGGCCGGGGCACAAGTGCAGGCTAGGCTTAAGGCCGGGGCACAAGTGCGGGCTAGGCTTAAGGCCTGGGCACAAGTGCGGGCTAGGCTTAAGGCCTGGGCACAAGTGTGGGCTAAGCTTAAGGCCGGGGCACAAGTGCGGGCTAGGCTTAAGGCCGGGGCACAAGTGTGGGCTAGGCTTAAGACCTGGGCACAAGTGCGGGCTAGGCTTAAGGCATGGACACAAGTGCAGTGCTGGCTAGGATCAAGGCAGGGGGCACAAGTGCTGGCTAGGCTTAAGGCATTCAGCTAACTCTTTGCACTCTTTGCATAAAGGGTTAGGCACCCATAGGGGTGAAGAGCTAGCTTTCACCCCTCTACTCTGTACTTGGACATTTAGGACTAGATCCTTTGTTGTACAGTGCGGAGCCTCTCCATAACCCCATGCTCCAAGCGACCAGGCACTTCTTGTCTGTCCTCCGTAAATGGGTAATGCCTTCTTCCCCAATTACAGTTGTGCATGCGCATTCAGACGGGACAAGAGCGAAGAGCGTAAAGCTGGCCCTATGTGCATAACCAACATGAAGCTGAAGACAAAAACAAACAAGCATTCAAGGGGCTCAAAAGTGCAGGCTAGGCTTAAGGCCTGGGCACAAGTGCGGGCTAGGCTTAAGGCCTGGGCACAAGTGCGGGCTAGGATCAAGGCAGGGGGCACAAGTGCGGGCTAGGATCAAGGCAGGGGGCACAAGTGCGGGCTAGGCTTAAGGCCTGGGCACAAGTGCGGGCTAGGCTTAAGGCCTGGGCACAAGTGCGGGCTAGGCTTAAGGCCTGGGCACAAGTGCGGGCTAGGCTTAAGGCCTGGGCACAAGTGCGGGCTAGGCTTAAGGCCTGGGCACAAGTGCGGGCTAGGCTTAAGGCCTGGGCACAAGTGCGGGCTAGGCTTAAGGCCTGGGCACAAGTGCGGGCTAGGCTTAAGGCCTGGGCACAAGTGCGGGCTAGGCTTAAGGCCTGGGCACAAGTGCGGGCTAGGCTTAAGGCCTGGGCACAAGTGCGGGCTAGGTTTAAGGCCTGGGCACAGGTGCGGGCTAGGCTTAAGGCCTGGGCACAAGTGCGGGCTCGGCTTAAGGCAGGGGCACAAGTGCGGGCTCGGCTTAAGGCCGAGGCACAAGTGCGGGCTCGGCTTAAGGCCGGGGCACAAGTGCGGGCTCGGCTTAAGGCCGGGGCACAAGTGCGGGCTCGGCTTAAGGCCGGGGCACAAGTGCGGGCTCGGCTTAAGGCCGGGGCACAAGTGCGGGCTCGGCTTAAGGCCGGGGCACAAGTGCGGGCTCGGCTTAAGGCCGGGGCACAAGTGCGGGCTCGGCTTAAGGCCTGGGCACAAGTGCGGGCTCGGCTTAAGGCCGGGGCACAAGTGCGGGCTCGGCTTAAGGCCGGGGCACAAGTGCGGGCTCGGCTTAAGGCCGGGGCACAAGTGCGGGCTCGGCTTAAGGCCGGGGCACAAGTGCGGGCTCGGCTTAAGGCCGGGGCACAAGTGCGGGCTCGGCATAAGGCCGGGGCACAAGTGCGGGCTCGGCTTAAGGCCGGGGCACAAGTGCGGGCTCGGCTTAAGGCCGGGGCACAAGTGCGGGCTCGGCTTAAGGCCGGGGCACAAGTGCGGGCTCGGCTTAAGGCCGGGGCACAAGTGCGGGCTCGGCTTAAGGCCGGGGCACAAGTGCGGGCTAGGCTTAAGGCCTGGGCACAAGTGCGGGCTAGGCTTAAGGCCTGGGCACAAGTGCGGGCTAGGCTTAAGGCCTGGGCACAAGTGCGGGCTAGGCTTAAGGCCTGGGCACAAGTGCGGACTAGGCTTAAGGCATGGGCACAAGTGCAGTGCTGGCTAGGATCAAGGCAGGGGGCACAAGTGCTGGCTAGGCTTAAGGCATTCAGCTAACTCTTTGCACTCTTTGCATAAAGGGTTAGGCACCCATAGGGGTGAAGAGCTAGCTTTCACCCCTCTACTCTGTACTTGGACATTTAGGACTAGATCCTTTGTTGTACAGTGCGGAGCCTCTCCATAACCCCATGCTCCAAGCAACCAGGCACTTCTTGTCTGTCCTCCGTAAATGGGTAATGCCTTCTTCCCCAATTACAGTTGTGCATGCGCATTCAGACGGGACAAGAGCGAAGAGCGTAAAGCTGGCCCTATGTGCATAACCAACATGAAGCTGAAGACAAAAACAAACAAACAAGCATTCAAGGGGCTCAAAAGTGCAGGCTAGGCTTAAGGCCTGGGCACAAGTGCGGGCTAGGCTTAAGGCCTGGGCACAAGTGCGGGCTAGGCTTAAGGCCTGGGCACAAGTGCGGGCTAGGCTTAAGGCCTGGGCACAAGTGCGGGCTAGGCTTAAGGCCTGGGCACAAGTGCGGGCTAGGCTTAAGGCCTGGGCACAAGTGCGGGCTAGGCTTAAGGCCTGGGCACAAGTGCGGGCTAGGCTTAAGGCCTGGGCACAAGTGCGGGCTAGGCATAAGGCCTGGGCACAAGTGCGGGCTAGGCTTAAGGCCTGGGCACAAGTGCGGGCTAGGCTTAAGGCAGGGGCACAAGTGCGGGCTAGGCTTAAGGCAGGGGTACAAGTGCGGGCTAGGCTTAAGGCAGGGGCACAAGTGCGGGCTAGGCTTAAGGCCGGGGCACAAGTGCGGGCTAGGCTTAAGGCCAGGGCACAAGTGCGGGCTAGGCTTAAGGCCGGGGCACAAGTGCGGGCTAGGCTTAAGGCCTGGGCACAAGTGCGGGCTAGGCTTAAGGCCTGGGCACAAGTGCGGGCTAGGCTTAAGGCCTGGGCACAAGTGCGGGCTAGGCATAAGGCCTGGGCACAAGTGCGGGCTAGGCTTAAGGCCTGGGCACAAGTGCGGGCTAGGCTTAAGGCCTGGGCACAAGTGCGGGCTAGGCTTAAGGCCTGGGCACAAGTGCGGGCTAGGCTTAAGGCATGGGCACAAGTGCAGTGCTGGCTAGGATCAAGGCAGGGGGCACAAGTGCTGGCTAGGCTTAAGGCATTCAGCTAACTCTTTGCACTCTTTGCATAAAGGGTTAGGCACCCATAGGGGTAAAGAGCTAGCTTTCACCCCTCTACTTTGTACTTGGACATTTAGGACTAGATCCTTTGTTGTACAGTGCGGAGCCTCTCCATAACCCCATGCTCCAAGCGACCAGGCACTTCTTGTCTGTTCTCCGTAAATGGGTAATGCCTTCTTCCCCAATTACAGTCGTGCATGCGCATTCAGACGGGACAAGAGCGAAGAGCGTAAAGCTGGCCCTATGTGCATAACCAACATGAAGCTGAAGACAAAAACAAACAAGCATTCAAGGGGCTCAAAAGTGCGGGCTAGG
This sequence comes from Ranitomeya imitator, assembly GCF_032444005.1. Lineage (NCBI taxonomy): Eukaryota > Metazoa > Chordata > Amphibia > Anura > Dendrobatidae > Ranitomeya > Ranitomeya imitator. The sequence continues at coordinate 277,478 of NW_027194320.1, forward strand.
CTTAAGGCCTGGGCACAAGTGCGGGCTAGGCTTAAGGCCTGGGCACAAGTGCGGGCTAGGCTTAAGGCCTGGGCACAAGTGCGGGCTAGGCTTAAGGCCTGGGCACAAGTGCGGGCTAGGCTTAAGGCCTGGGCACAAGTGCGGGCTAGGCTTAAGGCCTGGGCACAAGTGCGAGCTAGGCTTAAGGCCTGGGCACAAGTGCGGGCTAGGCTTAAGGCCTGGGCACAAGTGCGGGCTAGGCTTAAGGCCTGGGCACAAGTGCGGGCTAGGCTTAAGGCCTGGGCACAAGTGCGGGCTAGGCTTAAGGCCTGGGCACAAGTGCGGGCTAGGCTTAAGGCCTGGGCACAAGTGCGGGCTAGGCTTAAGGCCTGGGCACAAGTGCGGGCTAGGCTTAAGGCCTGGGCACAAGTGCGGGCTAGGCTTAAGGCCTGGGCACAAGTGCGGGCTTGGCTTAAGGCAGGGGCACAAGTGCGGGCTTGGCTTAAGGCCTGGGCACAAGTGGGGGCTAGGCTTAAGGCCTGGGCACAAGTGCGGGCTAGGCTTAAGGCCTGGGCACAAGTGCGGGCTAGGCTTAAGGCCTGGGCACAAGTGCGGGCTAGGCTTAAGGCCTGGGCACAAGTGCGGGCTAGGCTTAAGGCCTGGGCACAAGTGCGGGCTAGGCTTAAGGCCTGAGCACAAGTGCGGGCAAGGCTTAAGGCCTGGGCACAAGTGCGGGCTCGGCTTAAGGCCGGGGCACAAGTGCGGGCTCGGCTTAAGGCCGGGGAACAACTGCGGGCTAGGCTTAAGGCCGGGGCACAAGTGCGGGCTAGGCTTAAGGCCGGGGCACAAGTGCAGGCTAGGCTTAAGGCCGGGGCACAAGTGCGGGCTAGGCTTAAGGCCTGGGCACAAGTGCGGGCTAGGCTTAAGGCCTGGGCACAAGTGTGGGCTAAGCTTAAGGCCGGGGCACAAGTGCGGGCTAGGCTTAAGGCCGGGGCACAAGTGTGGGCTAGGCTTAAGACCTGGGCACAAGTGCGGGCTAGGCTTAAGGCATGGACACAAGTGCAGTGCTGGCTAGGATCAAGGCAGGGGGCACAAGTGCTGGCTAGGCTTAAGGCATTCAGCTAACTCTTTGCACTCTTTGCATAAAGGGTTAGGCACCCATAGGGGTGAAGAGCTAGCTTTCACCCCTCTACTCTGTACTTGGACATTTAGGACTAGATCCTTTGTTGTACAGTGCGGAGCCTCTCCATAACCCCATGCTCCAAGCGACCAGGCACTTCTTGTCTGTCCTCCATAAATGGGTAATGCCTTCTTCCCCAATTACAGTTGTGCATGCGCATTCAGACGGGACAAGAGCGAAGAGCGTAAAGCTGGCCCTATGTGCATAACCAACATGAAGCTGAAGACAAAAACAAACAAGCATTCAAGGGGCTCAAAAGTGCAGGCTAGGCTTAAGGCCTGGGCACAAGTGCGGGCTAGGCTTAAGGCCTGGGCACAAGTGCGGGCTAGGATCAAGGCAGGGGGCACAAGTGCGGGCTAGGATCAAGGCAGGGGGCACAAGTGCGGGCTAGGCTTAAGGCCTGGGCACAAGTGCGGGCTAGGCTTAAGGCCTGGGCACAAGTGCGGGCTAGGCTTAAGGCCTGGGCACAAGTGCGGGCTAGGCTTAAGGCCTGGGCACAAGTGCGGGCTAGGCTTAAGGCCTTGGCACAAGTGCGGGCTAGGCTTAAGGCCTGGGCACAAGTGCGGGCTAGGCTTAAGGCCTGGGCACAAGTGCGGGCTAGGCTTAAGGCCTGGGCACAAGTGCGGGCTAGGCTTAAGGCCTGGGCACAAGTGCGGGCTAGGCTTAAGGCCTGGGCACAAGTGCGGGCTAGGTTTAAGGCCTGGGCACAGGTGCGGGCTAGGCTTAAGGCCTGGGCACAAGTGCGGGCTCGGCTTAAGGCAGGGGCACAAGTGCGGGCTCGGCTTAAGGCCGAGGCACAAGTGCGGGCTCGGCTTAAGGCCGGGGCACAAGTGTGGGCTCGGCTTAAGGCCGGGGCACAAGTGCGGGCTCGGCTTAAGGCCGGGGCACAAGTGCGGGCTCGGCTTAAGGCCGGGGCACAAGTGCGGGCTCGGCTTAAGGCCGGGGCACAAGTGCGGGCTCGGCTTAAGGCCGGGGCACAAGTGCGGGCTCGGCTTAAGGCCTGGGCACAAGTGCGGGCTCGGCTTAAGGCCGGGGCACAAGTGCGGGCTCGGCTTAAGGCCGGGGCACAAGTGCGGGCTCGGCTTAAGGCCGGGGCACAAGTGCGGGCTCGGCTTAAGGCCGGGGCACAAGTGCGGGCTCGGCTTAAGGCCGGGGCACAAGTGCGGGCTCGGCATAAGGCCGGGGCACAAGTGCGGGCTCGGCTTAAGGCCGGGGCACAAGTGCGGGCTCGGCTTATGGCCGGGGCACAAGTGCGGGCTCGGCTTAAGGCCGGGGCACAAGTGCGGGCTCGGCTTAAGGCCGGGGCACAAGTGCGGGCTCGGCTTAAGGCCGGGGCACAAGTGCGGGCTAGGCTTAAGGCCTGGGCACAAGTGCGGGCTAGGCTTAAGGCCTGGGCACAAGTGCGGGCTAGGCTTAAGGCCTGGGCACAAGTGCGGGCTAGGCTTAAGGCCTGGGCACAAGTGCGGACTAGGCTTAAGGCATGGGCACAAGTGCAGTGCTGGCTAGGATCAAGGCAGGGGGCACAAGTGCTGGCTAGGCTTAAGGCATTCAGCTAACTCTTTGCACTCTTTGCATAAAGGGTTAGGCACCCATAGGGGTGAAGAGCTAGCTTTCACCCCTCTACTCTGTACTTGGACATTTAGGACTAGATCCTTTGTTGTACAGTGCGGAGCCTCTCCATAACCCCATGCTCCAAGCAACCAGGCACTTCTTGTCTGTCCTCCGTAAATGGGTAATGCCTTCTTCCCCAATTACAGTTGTGCATGCGCATTCAGACGGGACAAGAGCGAAGAGCGTAAAGCTGGCCCTATGTGCATAACCAACATGAAGCTGAAGACAAAAACAAACAAACAAGCATTCAAGGGGCTCAAAAGTGCAGGCTAGGCTTAAGGCCTGGGCACAAGTGCGGGCTAGGCTTAAGGCCTGGGCACAAGTGCGGGCTTGGCTTAAGGCAGGGGCACAAGTGCGGGCTTGGCTTAAGGCCTGGGCACAAGTGGGGGCTAGGCTTAAGGCCTGGGCACAAGTGCGGGCTAGGCTTAAGGCCTGGGCACAAGTGCGGGCTAGGCTTAAGGCCTGGGCACAAGTGCGGGCTAGGCTTAAGGCCTGGGCACAAGTGCGGGCTAGGCTTAAGGCCTGGGCACAAGTGCGGGCTAGGCTTAAGGCCTGAGCACAAGTGCGGGCAAGGCTTAAGGCCTGGGCACAAGTGCGGGCTCGGCTTAAGGCCGGGGCACAACTGCGGGCTCGGCTTAAGGCCGGGGAACAACTGCGGGCTAGGCTTAAGGCCGGGGCACAAGTGCGGGCTAGGCTTAAGGCCGGGGCACAAGTGCAGGCTAGGCTTAAGGCCGGGGCACAAGTGCGGGCTAGGCTTAAGGCCTGGGCACAAGTGCGGGCTAGGCTTAAGGCCTGGGCACAAGTGTGGGCTAAGCTTAAGGCCGGGGCACAAGTGCGGGCTAGGCTTAAGGCCGGGGCACAAGTGTGGGCTAGGCTTAAGACCTGGGCACAAGTGCGGGCTAGGCTTAAGGCATGGACACAAGTGCAGTGCTGGCTAGGATCAAGGCAGGGGGCACAAGTGCTGGCTAGGCTTAAGGCATTCAGCTAACTCTTTGCACTCTTTGCATAAAGGGTTAGGCACCCATAGGGGTGAAGAGCTAGCTTTCACCCCTCTACTCTGTACTTGGACATTTAGGACTAGATCCTTTGTTGTACAGTGCGGAGCCTCTCCATAACCCCATGCTCCAAGCGACCAGGCACTTCTTGTCTGTCCTCCGTAAATGGGTAATGCCTTCTTCCCCAATTACAGTTGTGCATGCGCATTCAGACGGGACAAGAGCGAAGAGCGTAAAGCTGGCCCTATGTGCATAACCAACATGAAGCTGAAGACAAAAACAAACAAGCATTCAAGGGGCTCAAAAGTGCAGGCTAGGCTTAAGGCCTGGGCACAAGTGCGGGCTAGGCTTAAGGCCTGGGCACAAGTGCGGGCTAGGATCAAGGCAGGGGGCACAAGTGCGGGCTAGGATCAAGGCAGGGGGCACAAGTGCGGGCTAGGCTTAAGGCCTGGGCACAAGTGCGGGCTAGGCTTAAGGCCTGGGCACAAGTGCGGGCTAGGCTTAAGGCCTGGGCACAAGTGCGGGCTAGGCTTAAGGCCTGGGCACAAGTGCGGGCTAGGCTTAAGGCCTGGGCACAAGTGCGGGCTAGGCTTAAGGCCTGGGCACAAGTGCGGGCTAGGCTTAAGGCCTGGGCACAAGTGCGGGCTAGGCTTAAGGCCTGGGCACAAGTGCGGGCTAGGCTTAAGGCCTGGGCACAAGTGCGGGCTAGGCTTAAGGCCTGGGCACAAGTGCGGGCTAGGTTTAAGGCCTGGGCACAGGTGCGGGCTAGGCTTAAGGCCTGGGCACAAGTGCGGGCTCGGCTTAAGGCAGGGGCACAAGTGCGGGCTCGGCTTAAGGCCGAGGCACAAGTGCGGGCTCGGCTTAAGGCCGGGGCACAAGTGCGGGCTCGGCTTAAGGCCGGGGCACAAGTGCGGGCTCGGCTTAAGGCCGGGGCACAAGTGCGGGCTCGGCTTAAGGCCGGGGCACAAGTGCGGGCTCGGCTTAAGGCCGGGGCACAAGTGCGGGCTCGGCTTAAGGCCGGGGCACAAGTGCGGGCTCGGCTTAAGGCCGGGGCACAAGTGCGGGCTCGGCTTAAGGCCGGGGCACAAGTGCGGGCTCGGCTTAAGGCCGGGGCACAAGTGCGGGCTCGGCATAAGGCCGGGGCACAAGTGCGGGCTCGGCTTAAGGCCGGGGCACAAGTGCGGGCTCGGCTTAAGGCCGGGGCACAAGTGCGGGCTCGGCTTAAGGCCGGGGCACAAGTGCGGGCTCGGCTTAAGGCCGGGGCACAAGTGCGGGCTCGGCTTAAGGCCGGGGCACAAGTGCGGGCTAGGCTTAAGGCCTGGGCACAAGTGCGGGCTAGGCTTAAGGCCTGGGCACAAGTGCGGGCTAGGCTTAAGGCCTGGGCACAAGTGCGGGCTAGGCTTAAGGCCTGGGCACAAGTGCGGACTAGGCTTAAGGCATGGGCACAAGTGCAGTGCTGGCTAGGATCAAGGCAGGGGGCACAAGTGCTGGCTAGGCTTAAGGCATTCAGCTAACTCTTTGCACTCTTTGCATAAAGGGTTAGGCACCCATAGGGGTGAAGAGCTAGCTTTCACCCCTCTACTCTGTACTTGGACATTTAGGACTAGATCCTTTGTTGTACAGTGCGGAGCCTCTCCATAACCCCATGCTCCAAGCAACCAGGCACTTCTTGTCTGTCCTCCGTAAATGGGTAATGCCTTCTTCCCCAATTACAGTTGTGCATGCGCATTCAGACGGGACAAGAGCGAAGAGCGTAAAGCTGGCCCTATGTGCATAACCAACATGAAGCTGAAGACAAAAACAAACAAACAAGCATTCAAGGGGCTCAAAAGTGCAGGCTAGGCTTAAGGCCTGGGCACAAGTGCGGGCTAGGCTTAAGGCCTGGGCACAAGTGCGGGCTAGGCTTAAGGCCTGGGCACAAGTGCGGGCTAGGCTTAAGGCCTGGGCACAAGTGCGGGCTAGGCTTAAGGCCTGGGCACAAGTGCGGGCTAGGCTTAAGGCCTGGGCACAAGTGCGGGCTAGGCTTAAGGCCTGGGCACAAGTGCGGGCTAGGCTTAAGGCCTGGGCACAAGTGCGGGCTAGGCTTAAGGCCTGGGCACAAGTGCGGGCTAGGCTTAAGGCCTGGGCACAAGTGCGGGCTAGGCTTAAGGCCTGGGCACAAGTGCGGGCTAGGCTTAAGGCCTGGGCACAAGTGCGGGCTAGGCTTAAGGCCTGGGCACAAGTGCGGGCTAGGCTTAAGGCCTGGGCACAAGTGCGGGCTAGGCTTAAGGCCTGGGCACAAGTGCGGACTAGGCTTAAGGCATGGGCACAAGTGCAGTGCTGGCTAGGATCAAGGCAGGGGGCACAAGTGCTGGCTAGGCTTAAGGCATTCAGCTAACTCTTTGCACTCTTTGCATAAAGGGTTAGGCACCCATAGGGGTGAAGAGCTAGCTTTCACCCCTCTACTTTGTACTTGGACATTTAGGACTAGATCCTTTGTTGTACAGTGCGGAGCCTCTCCATAACCCCATGCTCCAAGCGACCAGGCACTTCTTGTCTGTCCTCCGTAAATGGGTAATGCCTTCTTCCCCAATTGCAGTCGTGCATGCGCATTCAGACGGGACAAGAGCGAAGAGCGTAAAGCTGGCTTTATGTGCATAACCAACATGAAGCTGAAGACAAAAACAAACAAGCATTCAAGGGGCTCAAAAGTGCAGGCTAGGCTTAAGGCCTGGGCACAAGTGCGGGCTAGGCTTAAGGCCTGGGCACAAGTGCGGGCTAGGCTTATGGCCTGGGCACAAGTGCGGGCTAGGCTTAAGGCCTGGGCACAAGTGCGGGCTAGGCTTAAGGCCTGGGCACAAGTGCGGGTTAGGCTTAAGGCCTGGGCAGAAGTGCGGGCTAGGCTTAAGGCCTGGGCACAAGTGCGGGCTAGGCTTAAGGCCTGGGCACACGTGCGGGCTAGGCTTAAGGCCTGGGCACAAGTGCGGGCTAGGCATAAGGCCTGGGCACAAGTGCGCGCTAGGCATAAGGCCTGGGCACAAGTGCGGGCTAGGCTTAAGGCCTGGGCACAAGTGCGGGCTAGGCTTAAGGCCTGGGCACAAGTGCGGGCTAGGCTTAAGGCCTGGGCACAAGTGCTGGCTAGGATCAAGGCAGGGGGCACAAGTGCGGGCTAGGCTTATGGCCTGGGCACAAGTGCGGGCTAGGCTTAAGGCCTGGGCACAAGTGCGGGCTAGGCTTAAGGCCTGGGCACAAGTGCGGGCTAGGCTTAAGGCCTGGGCACAAGTGCGGGCTAGGCTTAAGGCCTGGGCACAAGTGCGGGCTAGGCTTAAGGTCTGGGCACAAGTGCGGGCTAGGCTTAAGGCCTGGGCACAAGTGCGGGCTAGGCATAAGGCCTGGGCACAAGTGCGGGCTAGGCTTAAGGCATGGGCACAAGTGCGGGCTTGGCTTAAGGCAGGGGCACAAGTGCGGGCTTGGCTTAAGGCCTGGGCACAAATGCGGGCTAGGCTTAAGGCCGGGGCACAAGTGCGGGCTAGGCTTAAGGCCTGGGCACAAGTGCGGGCTAGGCTCAAGGCCTGGGCACAAGTGCGGGCTAGGCTTAAGGCAGGGGCACAAGTGCGGGCTAGGCTTAAGGCAGGGGCACAAGTGCGGGCTAGGCTTAAGGCAGGGGCACAAGTGCGGGCTAGGCTTAAGGCCTGGGCACAAGTGCGGGCTAGCCTTAAGGCCTGGGCACAAGTGCGGGCTAGGCTTAAGGCCTGGGCACAAGTGCGGGCTACGCTTAAGGCCTGGGCACAAGTGCGGGCTAGGCTTAAGGCCTGGGCACAAGTGCGGGCTAGGCTTAAGGCAGGGGCACAAGTGCGGGCTCGGCTTAAGGCAGGGGCACAAGTGCGGGCTCGGCTTAAGGCAGGGGCACAAGTGCGGGCTCGGCTTAAGGCAGGGGCACAAGTGCGGGCTTGGCTTAAGGTAGGGGCACAAGTGCGGGCTAGGCTTAAGGCCTGGGCACAAGTGCGGGCTAGGCTTAAGGCAGGGGCACAAGTGCGGGCTAGGCTTAAGGCAGGGGCACAAGTGCGGGCTAGGCTTAAGGCAGGGGCACAAGTGCGGGCTTGGCTTAAGGCCTGGGCACAAGTGCGGGCTAGGCTTAAGGCCTGGGCACAAGTGCGGGCTAGGCTTAAGGCCTGGACACAAGTGCGGGCTAGGCTTAAGGCCTGGGCACAAGTGCGGGCTAGGCTTAAGGCAGGGGCACAAGTGCGGGCTAGGCTTAAGGCAGGGGCACAAGTGCGGGCTAGGCTTAATGCAGGGGCACAAGTGCGGGCTTGGCTTAAGGCCTGGGCACAAGTGCGGGCTAGGCTTAAGGCCTGGGCACAAGTGCGGGCTAGGCTTAAGGCCTGGGCACAAGTGCGGGCTAGGCTTAAGGCAGGGGCACAAGTGCGGGCTCGGCTTAAGGCAGGGGCACAAGTGCGGGCTCGGCTTAAGGCAGGGGCACAAGTGCGGGTTCGGCTTAAGGCAGGGGCACAAGTGCGGGCTCGGCTTAAGGCCGGGGCACAAGTGCGGGCTCGGCTTAAGGCCGGGGCACAAGTGCGGGCTCGGCTTAAGGCCGGGGCACAAGTGCGGGCTCGGCTTAAGGCCGGGGCACAAGTGCGGGCTCGGCTTAAGGCCTGGGCACAAGTGCGGGCTCGGCTTAAGGCCGGGGCACAAGTGCGGGCTAGGCTTAAGGCCTGGGCACAAGTGCGGGCTAGGCTTAAGTCCTGGGCACAAGTGCGGGCTAGGCTTAAGGCCTGGGCACAAGTGCGGGCTAGGCTTAAGGCCTGGGCACAAGTGCGGGCTAGGCTTAAAGCCTGGGCACAAGTGCGGGCTAGGCTTAAGGCCTGGGCACAAGTGCGGGCTAGGCTTAAGGCCTGGGCACAAGTGCGGGCTAGGCTTAAGGCCTGGGCACAAGTGCGGGCTAGGCTTAAGGCCTGGGCACAAGTGCGGGCTAGGCTTAAGGCATGGGCACAAGTGCGGGCTAGGCTTAAGGCCTGGGCACAAGTGCGGGCTAGGCTTAAGGCCTGGGCACAAGTGCGGGCTAGGCTTAAGGCCTGGGCACAAGTGCGGGCTAGGCTTAAGGCCTGGGCACAAGTGCGGGCTAGGCTTAAGGCCTGGGCACAAGTGCGGGCTAGGCTTAAGGCATGGGCACAAGTGCAGTGCTGGCTAGGACCAGGCAGGGGGCACAAGTGCTGGCTAGGCTTAAGGCATTCAGCTAACTCTTTGCACTCTTTGCATAAAGGGTTAGGCACCCATAGGGGTGAAGAGCTAGCTTTCACCCCTCTACTTTGTACTTGGACATTTAGGACTAGATCCTTTGTTGTACAGTGCGGAGCCTCTCCATAACCCCATGCTCCAAGCGACCAGGCACTTCTTGTCTGTCCTCCGTAAATGGGTAATGCCTTCTTCCCCAATTGCAGTCGTGCATGCGCATTCAGACGGGACAAGAGCGAAGAGCGTAAAGCTGGCTTTATGTGCATAACCAACATGAAGCTGAAGACAAAAACAAACAAGCATTCAAGGGGCTCAAAAGTGCAGGCTAGGCTTAAGGCCTGGGCACAAGTGCGGGCTAGGCTTAAGGCCTGGGCACAAGTGCGGGCTAGGCTTATGGCCTGGGCACAAGTGCGGGCTAGGCTTAAGGCCTGGGCACAAGTGCGGGCTAGGCTTAAGGCCTGGGCACAAATGCGGGCTAGGCTTAAGGCCTGGGCACAAGTGCGGGCTAGGCTTAAGGCCTGGGCACAAGTGCGGGCTAGGCTTAAGGCCTGGGCACAAGTGCGGGCTAGGCTTAAGGCCTGGGCACAAGTGCGGGCTAGGCTTAAGGCCTGGGCACAAGTGCGGGCTAGGCTTAAGGCCTGGGCACAAGTGCGGGCTAGGCTTAAGGCCTGGGCACAAGTGCGGGCTAGGCTTAAGGCCTGGGCACAAGTGCGGGCTAGGCTTAAGGCCTGGGCACAAGTGCGGGCTAGGCTTAAGGCCTGGGCACAAGTGCGGGCTAGGCTTAAGGCCTGGGCACAAGTGCGGGCTAGGCTTAAGGCCTGGGCACAAGTGCGGGCTAGGCTTAAGGCCTGGGCACAAGTGCGGGCTAGGCTTAAGGCCTGGGCACAAGTGCGGGCTAGGCTTAAGGCCTGGGCACAAGTGCGGGCTAGGCTTAAGGCCTGGGCACAAGTGCGGGCTAGGCTTAAGGCCGGGGCACAAGTGCGGGCTTGGCTTAAGGCAGGGGCACAAGTGCAGGCTTGGCTTAAGGCCGGGGCACAAGTGCGGGCTAGGCTTAAGGCCGGGGCACAAGTGTGGGCTAGGCTTAAGGCCGGGGCACAAGTGCGGGCTAGGCTTAAGGCCGGGGCACAAGTGCGGGCTAGGCTTAAGGCCGGGGCACAAGTACGGGCTAGGCTTAAGGCCGGGGCACAAGTGCGGGCTAGGCTTAAGGCCTGGGCACAAGTGCAGTGCTGGCTAGGATCAAGGCAGGGGGCACAAGTGCTGGCTAGGCTTAAGGCATTCAGCTAACTCTTTGCACTCTTTGCATAAAGGGTTAGGCACCCATAGGGGTGAAGAGCTAGCTTTCACCCCTCTACTTTGTACTTGGACATTTAGGACTAGATCCTTTGTTGTACAGTGCGGAGCCTCTCCATAACCCCATGCTCCAAGCGACCAGGCACTTCTTGTCTGTCCTCCGTAAATGGGTAATGCCTTCTTCCCCAATTGCAGTCGTGCATGCGCATTCAGACGGGACAAGAGCGAAGAGCGTAAAGCTGGCTTTATGTGCATAACCAACATGAAGCTGAAGACAAAAACAAACAAGCATTCAAGGGGCTCAAAAGTGCAGGCTAGGCTTAAGGCCTGGGCACAAGTGCGGGCTAGGCTTAAGGCCTGGGCACAAGTGCGGGCTAGGCTTATGGCCTGGGCACAAGTGCGGGCTAGGCTTAAGGCCTGGGCACAAGTGCGGGCTAGGCTTAAGGCCTGGGCACAAGTGCGGGCTAGGCTTAAGGCCTGGGCACAAGTGCGGGCTAGGCTTAAGGCCTGGGCACAAGTGCGGGCTAGGCTTAAGGCCTGGGCACAAGTGCGGGCTAGGCTTAAGGCCTGGGCACAAGTGCGGGCTAGGCTTAAGGCCTGGGCACAAGTGCGGGCTAGGCTTAAGGCCTGGGCACAAGTGCGGGCTAGGCTTAAGGCCTGGGCACAAGTGCGGGCTAGGCTTAAGGCCTGGGCACAAGTGCGGGCTAGGCTTAAGGCCTGGGCACAAGTGCGGGCTAGGCTTAAGGCCTGGGCACAAGTGCGGGCTAGGCTTAAGGCCTGGGCACAAGTGCGGGCTAGGCTTAAGGCCTGGGCACAAGTGCGGGCTAGGCTTAAGGCCTGGGCACAAGTGCGGGCTAGGCTTAAGGCCTGGGCACAAGTGCGGGCTAGGCTTAAGGCCTGGGCACAAGTGCGGGCTAGGCTTAAGGCCGGGGCACAAGTGCGGGCTTGGCTTAAGGCAGGGGCACAAGTGCAGGCTTGGCTTACGGCCGGGGCACAAGTGCGGGCTAGGCTTAAGGCCGGGGCACAAGTGCGGGCTAGGCTTAAGGCCGGGGCACAAGTGCGGGCTAGGCTTAAGGCCGGGGCACAAGTGCGGGCTAGGCTTAAGGCCGGGGCACAAGTACGGGCTAGGCTTAAGGCCAGGGCACAAGTGCGGGCTAGGCTTAAGGCCTGGGCACAAGTGCAGTGCTGGCTAGGATCAAGGCAGGGGGCACAAGTGCTGGCTAGGCTTAAGGCATTCAGCTAACTCTTTGCACTCTTTGCATAAAGGGTTAGGCACCCATAGGGGTGAAGAGCTAGCTTTCACCCCTCTACTTTGTACTTGGACATTTAGGACTAGATCCTTTGTTGTACAGTGCGGAGCCTCTCCATAACCCCATGCTCCAAGCGACCAGGCACTTCTTGTCTGTCCTCCGTAAATGGGTAATGCCTTCTTCCCCAATTGCAGTCGTGCATGCGCATTCAGACGGGACAAGAGCGAAGAGCGTAAAGCTGGCTTTATGTGCATAACCAACATGAAGCTGAAGACAAAAACAAACAAGCATTCAAGGGGCTCAAAAGTGCAGGCTAGGCTTAAGGCCTGGGCACAAGTGCGGGCTAGGCTTAAGGCCTGGGCACAAGTGCGGGCTAGGCTTATGGCCTGGGCACAAGTGCGGGCTAGGCTTAAGGCCTGGGCACAAGTGCGGGCTAGGCTTAAGGCCTGGGCACAAGTGCGGGTTAGGCTTAAGGCCTGGGCAGAAGTGCGGGCTAGGCTTAAGGCCTGGGCACAAGTGCGGGCTAGGCTTAAGGCCTGGGCACACGTGCGGGCTAGGCTTAAGGCCTGGGCACAAGTGCGGGCTAGGCATAAGGCCTGGGCACAAGTGCGGGCTAGGCATAAGGCCTGGGCACAAGTGCGGGCTAGGCTTAAGGCCTGGGCACAAGTGCGGGCTAGGCTTAAGGCCTGGGCACAAGTGCGGGCTAGGCTTAAGGCCTGGGCACAAGTGCTGGCTAGGATCAAGGCAGGGGGCACAAGTGCGGGCTAGGCTTATGGCCTGGGCACAAGTGCGGGCTAGGCTTAAGGCCTGGGCACAAGTGCGGGCTAGGCTTAAGGCCTGGGCACAAGTGCGGGCTAGGCTTAAGGCCTGGGCACAAGTGCGGGCTAGGCTTAAGGCCTGGGCACAAGTGCGGGCTAGGCTTAAGGCCTGGGCACAAGTGCGGGCTAGGCTTAAGGCCTGGGCACAAGTGCGGGCTAGGCATAAGGCCTGGGCACAAGTGCGGGCTAGGCTTAAGGCATGGGCACAAGTGCGGGCTTGGCTTAAGGCAGGGGCACAAGTGCGGGCTTGGCTTAAGGCCTGGGCACAAATGCGGGCTAGGCTTAAGGCCGGGGCACAAGTGCGGGCTAGGCTTAAGGCCTGGGCACAAGTGCGGGCTAGGCTCAAGGCCTGGGCACAAGTGCGGGCTAGGCTTAAGGCAGGGGCACAAGTGCGGGCTAGGCTTAAGGCAGGGGCACAAGTGCGGGCTAGGCTTAAGGCAGGGGCACAAGTGCGGGCTAGGCTTAAGGCCTGGGCACAAGTGCGGGCTAGCCTTAAGGCCTGGGCACAAGTGCGGGCTAGGCTTAAGGCCTGGGCACAAGTGCGGGCTACGCTTAAGGCCTGGGCACAAGTGCGGGCTAGGCTTAAGGCCTGGGCACAAGTGCGGGCTAGGCTTAAGGCAGGGGCACAAGTGCGGGCTCGGCTTAAGGCAGGGGCACAAGTGCGGGCTCGGCTTAAGGCAGGGGCACAAGTGCGGGCTCGGCTTAAGGCAGGGGCACAAGTGCGGGCTAGGCTTAAGGCCTGGGCACAAGTGCGGGCTAGGCTTAAGGCCGGGGCACAAGTGCGGGCTAGGCTTAAGGCCGGGGCACAAGTGCGGGCTAGGCTTAAGGCCGGGGCACAAGTGCGGGCTAGGCTTAAGGCCTGGGCACAAGTGCGGGCTAGGCTTAAGGCATGGGCACAAGTGCAGTGCTGGCTAGGATCAAGGCAGGGGGCACAAGTGCTGGCTAGGCTTAAGGCATTCAGCTAACTTTGCACTCTTTGCATAAAGGGTTAGGCACCCATAGGGCTGAAGAGCTAGCTTTCACCCCTCTACTCTGTACTTGGACATTTAGGACTAGATCCTTTGTTGTACAGTGCAGAGCCTCTCCATAACCCCATGCTCCAAGCGACCAGGCACTTCTTGTCTGTCCTCCGTAAATGAGTAATGCCTTCTTCCCCAATTACAGTTGTGCATGCGCATTCAGACGGGACAAGAGTGAAGAGCGTAAAGCTGGCCCTATGTGCATAACCAACATGAAGCTGAAGACAAAAACAAACAAACAAGCATTCAAGGGGCTCAAAAGTGCAGGCTAGGCTTAAGGCCTGGGCACAAGTGCGGGCTAGGCTTAAGGCCTGGGCACAAGTGCGGGCTAGGATCAAGGCAGGGGGCACAAGTGCGGGCTAGGATCAAGGCCTGGGCACAAGTGCGGGCTAGGCTTAAGGCCTGGGCACAAGTGCGGGCTAGGCTTAAGGCCTGGGCACAAGTGCGGGCTAGGCTTAAGGCCTGGGCACAAGTGCGGGCTAGGCTTAAGGCCTGGGCACAAGTGCGGGCTAGGCTTAAGGCCTGGGCACAAGTGCGGGCTAGGCTTAAGGCCTGGGCACAAGTGCGGGCTAGGCTTAAGGCCTGGGCACAAGTGCGGGCTAGGCTTAAGGCCTGGGCACAAGTGCGGGCTAGGCTTAAGGCCTGGGCACAAGTGCGGGCTAGGCTTAAGGCCTGGGCACAAGTGCGGGCTAGGCTTAAGGCCTGGGCACAAGTGCGGGCTAGGCTTAAGGCCTGGGCACAAGTGCGGGCTAGGCTTAAGGCCTGGGCACAAGTGCAGTGCTGGCTAGGATCAAGGCAGGGGGCACAAGTGCTGGCTAGGCTTAAGGCATTCAGCTAACTCTTTGCACTCTTTGCATAAAGGGTTAGGCACCCATAGGGGTGAAGAGCTAGCTTTCACCCCTCTACTCTGTACTTGGACATTTAGGACTAGATCCTTTGTTGCACAGTGCGGAGCCTCTCCATAACCCCATGCTCCAAGCGACCAGGCACTTCTTGTCTGTCCTCCGTAAATGGGTAATGCCTTCTTCCCCAATTACAGTCGTGCATGCGCATTCAGATGGGACAAGAGCGAAGAGCGTAAAGCTGGCCCTATGTGCATAACCAACATGAAGCTGAAGACAAAAACAAACAAACAAGCATTCAAGGGGCTCAAAAGTGCAGGCTAGGCTTAAGGCCTGGGCACAAGTGCGGGCTAGGCTTAAGGCCTGGGCACAAGTGCTGGCTAGGATCAAGGCAGGGGGCACAAGTGCGGGCTAGGCTTAAGGCCTGGGCACAAGTGCGGGCTAGGCTTAAGGCCTGGGCACAAGTGCGGGCTAGGATCAAGGCCTGGGCACAAGTGCGGGCTAGGATCAAGGCAGGGGGCACAAGTGCGGGCTAGGCTTAAGGCCTGGGCACAAGTGCGGGCTAGGCTTAAGGCCTGGGCACAAGTGCGGGCTAGGCTTAAGGCCTGGGCACAAGTGCGGGCTAGGCTTAAGGCCTGGGCACAAGTGCGGGCTAGGCTTAAGGCCTGGGCACAAGTGCTGGCTAGGATCAAGGCAGGGGGCACAAGTGCGGGCTAGGCTTAAGGCCTGGGCACAAGTGCGGGCTAGGCTTAAGGCCTGGGCACAAGTGCGGGCTAGGATCAAGGCCTGGGCACAAGTGCGGGCTAGGATCAAGGCAGGGGGCACAAGTGCGGGCTAGGCTTAAGGCCTGGGCACAAGTGCGGGCTAGGCTTAAGGCCTGGGCACAAGTGCGGGCTAGGCTTAAGGCCTGGGCACAAGTGCGGGCTAGGCTTAAGGCCTGGGCACAAGTGCGGGCTAGGCTTAAGGCCTGGGCACAAGTGCGGGCTAGGCTTAAGGCCTGGGCACAGGTGCGGGCTAGGCTTAAGGCCTGGGCACAAGTGCGGGCTAGGCTTAAGGCCTGGGCACAAGTGCGGGCTAGGCTTAAGGCCTGGGCACAAGTGCGGGCTAGGCTTAAGGCCTGGGCACAAGTGCGGGCTAGGCTTAAGGCCTGGGCACAAGTGCGGGCTAGGCTTAAGGCCTGGGCACAAGTGCGGGCTAGGCTTAAGGCAGGGGCACAAGTGCGGTCTTGGCTTAAGGCCTGGGCACAAGTGCGGGCTAGGCTTAAGGCCTGGGCACAAGTGCGGGCTAGGCTTAAGACCTTGGCACAAGTGCGGGCTCGGCTTAAGGCCGGGGCACAAGTGCGGGCTCGGCTTAAGGCCGGGGCACAAGTGTGGGCTCGGCTTAAGGCCGGGGCACAAGTGCGGGCTCGGCTTAAGGCCTGGGCACAAGTGCGGGCTAGGCTTAAGGCATAGGCACAAGTGCGGGCTAGGCTTAAGGCCTGGGCACAAGTGCGGGCTAGGCTTAAGGCCTGGGCACAAGTGCGGGCTAGGCTTAAGGCCGGGGCACAAGTGCGGGCTAGGCTTAAGGCCGGGGCACAAGTGCGGGCTAGGCTTAAGGCCGGGGCACAAGTGCGGGCTAGGCTTAAGGCCGGGGCACAAGTGCGGGCTAGGCTTAAGGCCGGGGCACAAGTGCGGGCTAGGCTTAAGGCCTGGGCACAAGTGCGGGCTAGGCTTAAGGCATGGGCACAAGTGCAGTGCTGGCTAGGATCAAGGCAGGGGGCACAAGTGCTGGCTAGGATCAAGGCAGGGGGCACAAGTGCGGGCTAGGCTTAAGGCCGGGGCACAAGTGCGGGCTAGGCTTAAGGCGTGGGCACAAGTGCGAGCTAGGCTTAAGGCCTGGGCACAAGTGCGGGCTAGGCTTAAGGCAGGGGCACAAGTGCGGGCTAGGCTTAAGGCAGGGGCACAAGTGCGGGCTTGGCTTAAGGCCTGGGCACAAGTGCGGGCTAGGTTTAAGGCCTGGGCACAAGTGCGGGCTAGGCTTAAGGCCTGGGCACAAGTGCGGGCTCGGCTTAAGGCAGGGGCACAAGTGCGTGCTCAGCTTAAGGCAGGGGCACAAGTGCGGGCTCGGCTTAAGGCAGGGGCACAAGTGCGGGCTAGGCTTAAGGCCTGGGCACAAGTGCGGGCTAGGCTTAAGGCCGGGGCACAAGTGCGGGCTAGGCTTAAGGCCGGGGCACAAGTGGGGGCTAGGCTTAAGACCGGGGCACAAGTGCGGGCTAGGCTTAAGGCCTGTGCACAAGTGCGGGCTAGGCTTAAGGCATGGGCACAAGTGCAGTGCTGGCTAGGATCAAGGCAGGGGGCACAAGTGCTGGCTAGGCTTAAGGCATTCAGCTAACTCTTTGCACTCTTTGCATAAAGGGTTAGGCACCCATAGGGGTGAAGAGCTAGCTTTCACCCCTCTACTTTGTACTTGGACATTTAGGACTAGATCCTTTGTTGTACAGTGCGGAGCCTCTCCATAACCCCATGCTCCAAGCGACCAGGCACTTCTTGTCTGTCCTCCGTAAATGGGTAATGCCTTCTTCCCCAATTGCAGTCGTGCATGCGCATTCAGACGGGACAAGAGCGAAGAGCGTAAAGCTGGCTTTATGTGCATAACCAACATGAAGCTGAAGACAAAAACAAACAAGCATTCAAGGGGCTCAAAAGTGCAGGCTAGGCTTAAGGCCTGGGCACAAGTGCGGGCTAGGCTTAAGGCCTGGGCACAAGTGCTGGCTAGGATCAAGGCAGGGGACACAAGTGTGGGCTAGGCTTATGGCCTGGGCACAAGTGCGGGCTAGGCTTAAGGCCTGGGCACAAGTGCGGGCTAGGCTTAAGGCCTGGGCACAAGTGCGGGCTAGGATCAAGGCCTGGGCACAAGTGCGGGCAAGGATCAAGGCCTGGGCACAAGTGCGGGCTAGGATCAAGGCAGGGGGCACAAGTGCGGGCTAGGCTTAAGGCCTGGGCACAAGTGCGGGCTAGGCTTAAGGCCTGGGCACAAGTGCGGGCTAGGCTTAAGGCCTGGGCACAAGTGCGGGCTAGGCTTAAGGCCTGGGCACAAGTGCGGGCTAGGCTTAAGGCCTGGGCACAAGTGCGGGCTAGGCTTAAGGCCTGGGCACAAGTGCGGGCTAGGCTTAAGGCCTGGGCACAAGTGCGGGCTAGGCTTAAGGCCTGGGCACAAGTGCAGTGCCGGCTAGGACCAGGCAGGGGGCACAAGTGCTGGCTAGGCTTAAGGCATTCAGCTAACTCTTTGCATAAAGGGTTAGGCACCCATAGGGGTGAAGAGCTAGCTTTCACCCCTCTACTTTGTACTTGGACATTTAGGACTAGATCCTTTGTTGTACAGTGCGGAGCCTCTCCATAACCCCATGCTCCAAGCGACCAGGCACTTCTTGTCTGTCCTCCGTAAATGGGTAATGCCTTCTTCCCCAATTGCAGTCGTGCATGCGCATTCAGACGGGACAAGAGCGAAGAGCGTAAAGCTGGCTTTATGTGCATAACCAACATGAAGCTGAAGACAAAAACAAACAAGCATTCAAGGGGCTCAAAAGTGCAGGCTAGGCTTAAGGCCTGGGCACAAGTGCGGGCTAGGCTTAAGGCCTGGGCACAAGTGCGGGCTAGGCTTAAGGCCTGGGCACAAGTGCGGGCTAGGCTTAAGGCCTGGGCACAAGTGCGGGCTAGGCTTAATGCCTGGGCACAAGTGCGGGCTAGGCATAAGGCCTGGGCACAAGTGCGGGCTAGGCTTAAGGCCTGGGCACAAGTGCGGGCTAGGATCAAGGCCTGGGCACAAGTGCGGGCTAGGATCAAGGCCTGAGCACAAGTGCCGGCTAGGATCAAGGCAGGGGGCACAAGTGCGGGCTAGGCTTAAGGCCTGGGCACAAGTGCGGGCTAGGCTTAAGGCCTGGGCACAAGTGCGGGCTAGGCTTAAGGCCTGGGCACAAGTGCGGGCTAGGCTTAAGGCCTGGGCACAAGTGCGGGCTAGGCTTAAGGCCTGGGCACAAGTGCGGGCTAGGCTTAAGGCCTGGGCACAAGTGCGGGCTAGGCTTAAGGCCTGGGCACAAGTGCGGGCTAGGCTTAAGGCCTGGGCACAAGTGCAGTGCCGGCTAGGACCAGGCAGGGGGCACAAGTGCTGGCTAGGCTTAAGGCATTCAGCTAACTCTTTGCATAAAGGGTTAGGCACCCATAGGGGTGAAGAGCTAGCTTTCACCCCTCTACTTTGTACTTGGACATTTAGGACTAGATCCTTTGTTGTACAGTGCGGAGCCTCTCCATAACCCCATGCTCCAAGCGACCAGGCACTTCTTGTCTGTCCTCCGTAAATGGGTAATGCCTTCTTCCCCAATTGCAGTCGTGCATGCGCATTCAGACGGGACAAGAGCGAAGAGCGTAAAGCTGGCATTATGTGCATAACCAACATGAAGCTGAAGACAAAAACAAACAAGCATTCAAGGGGCTCAAAAGTGCAGGCTAGGCTTAAGGCCTGGGCACAAGTGCGGGCTAGGCTTAAGGCCTGGGCACAAGTGCGGGCTAGGCTTAAGGCCTGGGCACAAGTGCGGGCTAGGCATAAGGCCTGGGCACAAGTGCGGGCTAGGCTTAAGGCCTGGGCACAAGTGCGGGCTAGGCATAAGGCCTGGGCACAAGTGCGGGCTAGGCTTAAGGCCTGGGCACAAGTGCGGGCTAGGCTTAAGGCCTGGGCACAAGTGCGGGCTAGGCTTAAGGCCTGGGCACAAGTGCGGGCTAGGCTTAAGGCCTGGGCACAAGTGCGGGCTAGGCTTAAGGCCTGGGCACAAGTGCGGGCTAGGCTTAAGGCCTGGGCACAAGTGCGGGCTAGGCTTAAGGCCTGGGCACAAGTGCGGGCTAGGCTTAAGGCCTGGGCACAACTGCGGGCTAGGCTTAAGGCCTGGGCACAAGTGCGGGCTAGGCTTAAGGCGTGGGCACAAGTGCGGGCTAGGCTTAAGGCGTGGGCACAAGTGCGGGCTAGGCTTAAGGCGTGGGCACAAGTGCGGGCTAGGCTTAAGGCCTGGGCACAAGTGCGGGCTAGGCTTAAGGCAGGGGCACAAGTGCGGGCTAGGCTTAAGGCAGGGGCACAAGTGCGGGCTTGGCTTAAGGCCTGGGCACAAGTGCGGGCTAGGTTTAAGGCCTGGGCACAAGTGCGGGCTAGGCTTAAGGCCTGGGCACAAGTGCGGGCTCGGCTTAAGGCAGGGGCACAAGTGCGGGCTCGGCTTAAAGCAGGGGCACAAGTGCGGGCTCGGCTTAAGGCAGGGGCACAAGTGAGGGCTCGGCTTAAGGCCGGGGCACAAGTGAGGGCTAGGCTTAAGGCCGGAGCACAAGTGCGGGCTAGGCTTAAGGCCGGGGCACAAGTGCGGGCTAGGCTGAAGGCCTGGGCACAAGTGCGGGCTAGGCTTAAGGCCGGGGCACAAGTGCGGGCTAGGCTTAAGGCCGGGGCACAAGTGCGGGCTAGGCTTAAGGCCGGGGCACAAGTGCGGGCTAGGCTTAAGGCCTGGGCACAAGTGCGGGCTAGGCTTAAGGCATGGGCACAAGTGCAGTGCTGGCTAGGATCAAGGCAGGGGGCACAAGTGCTGGCTAGGCTTAAGGCATTCAGCTAACTTTGCACTCTTTGCATAAAGGGTTAGGCACCCATAGGGGTGAAGAGCTAGCTTTCACCCCTCTACTCTGTACTTGGACATTTAGGACTAGATCCTTTGTTGTACAGTGCAGAGCCTCTCCATAACCCCATGCTCCAAGCGACCAGGCACTTCTTGTCTGTCCTCCGTAAATGAGTAATGCCTTCTTCCCCAATTACAGTTGTGCATGCGCATTCAGACGGGACAAGAGTGAAGAGCGTAAAGCTGGCCCTATGTGCATAACCAACATGAAGCTGAAGACAAAAACAAACAAACAAGCATTCAAGGGGCTCAAAAGTGCAGGCTAGGCTTAAGGCCTGGGCACAAGTGCGGGCTAGGCTTAAGGCCTGGGCACAAGTGCGGGCTAGGATCAAGGCAGGGGGCACAAGTGCGGGCTAGGATCAAGGCCTGGGCACAAGTGCGGGCTAGGCTTAAGGCCTGGGCACAAGTGCGGGCTAGGCTTAAGGCCTGGGCACAAGTGCGGGCTAGGCTTAAGGCCTGGGCACAAGTGCGGGCTAGGCTTAAGGCCTGGGCACAAGTGCGGGCTAGGCTTAAGGCCTGGGCACAAGTGCGGGCTAGGCTTAAGGCCTGGGCACAAGTGCGGGCTAGGCTTAAGGCCTGGGCACAAGTGCGGGCTAGGCTTAAGGCCTGGGCACAAGTGCGGGCTAGGCTTAAGGCCTGGGCACAAGTGCGGGCTAGGCTTAAGGACTGGGCACAAGTGCGGGCTAGGCTTAAGGCCTGGGCACAAGTGCGGGCTAGGCTTAAGGCGTGGGCACAAGTGCGGGCTAGGCTTAAGGCGTGGGCACAAGTGCGAGCTAGGCTTAAGGCCTGGGCACAAGTGCGGGCTAGGCTTAAGGCAGGGGCACAAGTGCGGGCTAGGCTTAAGGCAGGGGCACAAGTGCGGGCTTGGCTTAAGGCCTGGGCACAAGTGCGGGCTAGGTTTAAGGCCTGGGCACAAGTGCGGGCTAGGCTTAAGGCCTGGGCACAAGTGCGGGCTCGGCTTAAGGCAGGGGCACAAGCGCGGGCTAGGCTTAAGGCCTGGGCACAAGTGCGGGCTAGGCTTAAGGCCTGGGCACAAGTGCGGGCTAGGCTTAAGGCCTGGGCACAAGTGCAGTGCCGGCTAGGACCAGGCAGGGGGCACAAGTGCTGGCTAGGCTTAAGGCATTCAGCTAACTCTTTGCATAAAGGGTTAGGCACCCATAGGGGTGAAGAGCTAGCTTTCACCCCTCTACTTTGTACTTGGACATTTAGGACTAGATCCTTTGTTGTACAGTGCGGAGCCTCTCCATAACCCCATGCTCCAAGCAACCAGGCACTTCTTGTCTGTCCTCCGTAAATGGGTAATGCCTTCTTCCCCAATTGCAGTCGTGCATGCGCATTCAGACGGGACAAGAGCGAAGAGCGTAAAGCTGGCATTATGTGCATAACCAACATGAAGCTGAAGACAAAAACAAACAAGCATTCAAGGGGCTCAAAAGTGCAGGCTAGGCTTAAGGCCTGGGCACAAGTGCGGGCTAGGCTTAAGGCCTGGGCACAAGTGCGGGCTAGGCTTAAGGCCTGGGCACAAGTGCGGGCTAGGCATAAGGCCTGGGCACAAGTGCGGGCTAGGCTTAAGGCCTGGGCACAAGTGCGGGCTAGGCATAAGGCCTGGGCACAAGTGCGGGCTAGGCTTAAGGCCTGGGCACAAGTGCGGGCTAGGCTTAAGGCCTGGACACAAGTGCGGGCTAGGCTTAAGGCCTGGGCACAAGTGCGGGCTAGGCTTAAGGCCTGGGCACAAGTGCGGGCTAGGCTTAAGGCCTGGGCACAAGTGCGGGCTAGGCTTAAGGCCTGGGCACAAGTGCGGGCTAGGCTTAAGGCCTGGGCACAAGTGCGGGCTAGGCTTAAGGCCTGGGCACAAGTGCGGGCTAGGCTTAAGGACTGGGCACAAGTGCGGGCTAGGCTTAAGGCCTGGGCACAAGTGCGGGCTAGGCTTAAGGCGTGGGCACAAGTGCGGGCTAGGCTTAAGGCGTGGGCACAAGTGCGAGCTAGGCTTAAGGCCTGGGCACAAGTGCGGGCTAGGCTTAAGGCAGGGGCACAAGTGCGGGCTAGGCTTAAGGCAGGGGCACAAGTGCGGGCTTGGCTTAAGGCCTGGGCACAAGTGCGGGCTAGGTTTAAGGCCTGGGCACAAGTGCGGGCTAGGCTTAAGGCCTGGGCACAAGTGCGGGCTCGGCTTAAGGCAGGGGCACAAGCGCGGGCTAGGCTTAAGGCCTGGGCACAAGTGCGGGCTAGGCTTAAGGCCTGGGCACAAGTGCGGGCTAGGCTTAAGGCCTGGGCACAAGTGCAGTGCCGGCTAGGACCAGGCAGGGGGCACAAGTGCTGGCTAGGCTTAAGGCATTCAGCTAACTCTTTGCATAAAGGGTTAGGCACCCATAGGGGTGAAGAGCTAGCTTTCACCCCTCTACTTTGTACTTGGACATTTAGGACTAGATCCTTTGTTGTACAGTGCGGAGCCTCTCCATAACCCCATGCTCCAAGCGACCAGGCACTTCTTGTCTGTCCTCCGTAAATGGGTAATGCCTTCTTCCCCAATTGCAGTCGTGCATGCGCATTCAGACGGGACAAGAGCGAAGAGCGTAAAGCTGGCATTATGTGCATAACCAACATGAAGCTGAAGACAAAAACAAACAAGCATTCAAGGGGCTCAAAAGTGCAGGCTAGGCTTAAGGCCTGGGCACAAGTGCGGGCTAGGCTTAAGGCCTGGGCACAAGTGCGGGCTAGGCTTAAGGCCTGGGCACAAGTGCGGGCTAGGCATAAGGCCTGGGCACAAGTGCGGGCTAGGCTTAAGGCCTGGGCACAAGTGCGGGCTAGGCATAAGGCCTGGGCACAAGTGCGGGCTAGGCTTAAGGCCTGGGCACAAGTGCGGGCTAGGCTTAAGGCCTGGGCACAAGTGCGGGCTAGGCTTAAGGCCTGGGCACAAGTGCGGGCTAGGCTTAAGGCCTGGGCACAAGTGCGGGCTAGGCTTAAGGCCTGGGCACAAGTGCGGGCTAGGCTTAAGGCCTGGGCACAAGTGCGGGCTAGGCTTAAGGCCTGGGCACAAGTGCGGGCTAGGCTTAAGGCCTGGGCACAAGTGCGGGCTAGGCTTAAGGCCTGGGCACAACTGCGGGCTAGGCTTAAGGCCTGGGCACAAGTGCGGGCTAGGCTTAAGGCGTGGGCACAAGTGCGGGCTAGGCTTAAGGCGTGGGCACAAGTGCGGGCTAGGCTTAAGGCGTGGGCACAAGTGCGGGCTAGGCTTAAGGCCTGGGCACAAGTGCGGGCTAGGCTTAAGGCAGGGGCACAAGTGCGGGCTAGGCTTAAGGCAGGGGCACAAGTGCGGGCTTGGCTTAAGGCCTGGGCACAAGTGCGGGCTAGGTTTAAGGCCTGGGCACAAGTGCGGGCTAGGCTTAAGGCCTGGGCACAAGTGCGGGCTCGGCTTAAGGCAGGGGCACAAGTGCGGGCTCGGCTTAAAGCAGGGGCACAAGTGCGGGCTCGGCTTAAGGCAGGGGCACAAGTGAGGGCTCGGCTTAAGGCCGGGGCACAAGTGAGGGCTAGGCTTAAGGCCGGAGCACAAGTGCGGGCTAGGCTTAAGGCCGGGGCACAAGTGCGGGCTAGGCTTAAGGCAGGGGCACAAGTGCGGGCTCGGCTTAAGGCAGGGGCACAAGTGCGGGCTCGGCTTAAGGCAGGGGCACAAGTGCGGGCTCGGCTTAAGGCAGGGGCACAAGTGCGGGCTAGGCTTAAGGCCTGGGCACAAGTGCGGGCTAGGCTTAAGGCCGGGGCACAAGTGCGGGCTAGGCTTAAGGCCGGGACACAAGTGCGGGCTAGGCTTAAGGCCGGGGCACAAGTGCGGGCTAGGCTTAAGGCCTGGGCACAAGTGCGGGCTAGGCTTAAGGCATGGGCACAAGTGCAGTGCTGGCTAGGATCAAGGCAGGGGGCACAAGTGCTGGCTAGGCTTAAGGCATTCAGCTAACTTTGCACTCTTTGCATAAAGGGTTAGGCACCCATAGGGCTGAAGAGCTAGCTTTCACCCCTCTACTCTGTACTTGGACATTTAGGACTAGATCCTTTGTTGTACAGTGCAGAGCCTCTCCATAACCCCATGCTCCAAGCGACCAGGCACTTCTTGTCTGTCCTCCGTAAATGAGTAATGCCTTCTTCCCCAATTACAGTTGTGCATGCGCATTCAGACGGGACAAGAGTGAAGAGCGTAAAGCTGGCCCTATGTGCATAACCAACATGAAGCTGAAGACAAAAACAAACAAACAAGCATTCAAGGGGCTCAAAAGTGCAGGCTAGGCTTAAGGCCTGGGCACAAGTGCGGGCTAGGCTTAAGGCCTGGGCACAAGTGCGGGCTAGGATCAAGGCAGGGGGCACAAGTGCGGGCTAGGATCAAGGCCTGGGCACAAGTGCGGGCTAGGCTTAAGGCCTGGGCACAAGTGCGGGCTAGGCTTAAGGCCTGGGCACAAGTGCGGGCTAGGCTTAAGGCCTGGGCACAAGTGCGGGCTAGGCTTAAGGCCTGGGCACAAGTGCGGGCTAGGCTTAAGGCCTGGGCACAAGTGCGGGCTAGGCTTAAGGACTGGGCACAAGTGCGGGCTAGGCTTAAGGCCTGGGCACAAGTGCGGGCTAGGCTTAAGGCGTGGGCACAAGTGCGGGCTAGGCTTAAGGCGTGGGCACAAGTGCGAGCTAGGCTTAAGGCCTGGGCACAAGTGCGGGCTAGGCTTAAGGCAGGGGCACAAGTGCGGGCTAGGCTTAAGGCAGGGGCACAAGTGCGGGCTTGGCTTAAGGCCTGGGCACAAGTGCGGGCTAGGTTTAAGGCCTGGGCACAAGTGCGGGCTAGGCTTAAGGCCTGGGCACAAGTGCGGGCTCGGCTTAAGGCAGGGGCACAAGCGCGGGCTAGGCTTAAGGCCTGGGCACAAGTGCGGGCTAGGCTTAAGGCCTGGGCACAAGTGCGGGCTAGGCTTAAGGCCTGGGCACAAGTGCAGTGCCGGCTAGGACCAGGCAGGGGGCACAAGTGCTGGCTAGGCTTAAGGCATTCAGCTAACTCTTTGCATAAAGGGTTAGGCACCCATAGGGGTGAAGAGCTAGCTTTCACCCCTCTACTTTGTACTTGGACATTTAGGACTAGATCCTTTGTTGTACAGTGCGGAGCCTCTCCATAACCCCATGCTCCAAGCAACCAGGCACTTCTTGTCTGTCCTCCGTAAATGGGTAATGCCTTCTTCCCCAATTGCAGTCGTGCATGCGCATTCAGACGGGACAAGAGCGAAGAGCGTAAAGCTGGCATTATGTGCATAACCAACATGAAGCTGAAGACAAAAACAAACAAGCATTCAAGGGGCTCAAAAGTGCAGGCTAGGCTTAAGGCCTGGGCACAAGTGCGGGCTAGGCTTAAGGCCTGGGCACAAGTGCGGGCTAGGCTTAAGGCCTGGGCACAAGTGCGGGCTAGGCATAAGGCCTGGGCACAAGTGCGGGCTAGGCTTAAGGCCTGGGCACAAGTGCGGGCTAGGCATAAGGCCTGGGCACAAGTGCGGGCTAGGCTTAAGGCCTGGGCACAAGTGCGGGCTAGGCTTAAGGCCTGGACACAAGTGCGGGCTAGGCTTAAGGCCTGGGCACAAGTGCGGGCTAGGCTTAAGGCCTGGGCACAAGTGCGGGCTAGGCTTAAGGCCTGGGCACAAGTGCGGGCTAGGCTTAAGGCCTGGGCACAAGTGCGGGCTAGGCTTAAGGCCTGGGCACAAGTGCGGGCTAGGCTTAAGGCCTGGGCACAAGTGCGGGCTAGGCTTAAGGACTGGGCACAAGTGCGGGCTAGGCTTAAGGCCTGGGCACAAGTGCGGGCTAGGCTTAAGGCGTGGGCACAAGTGCGGGCTAGGCTTAAGGCGTGGGCACAAGTGCGAGCTAGGCTTAAGGCCTGGGCACAAGTGCGGGCTAGGCTTAAGGCAGGGGCACAAGTGCGGGCTAGGCTTAAGGCAGGGGCACAAGTGCGGGCTTGGCTTAAGGCCTGGGCACAAGTGCGGGCTAGGTTTAAGGCCTGGGCACAAGTGCGGGCTAGGCTTAAGGCCTGGGCACAAGTGCGGGCTCGGCTTAAGGCAGGGGCACAAGCGCGGGCTAGGCTTAAGGCCTGGGCACAAGTGCGGGCTAGGCTTAAGGCCTGGGCACAAGTGCGGGCTAGGCTTAAGGCCTGGGCACAAGTGCAGTGCCGGCTAGGACCAGGCAGGGGGCACAAGTGCTGGCTAGGCTTAAGGCATTCAGCTAACTCTTTGCATAAAGGGTTAGGCACCCATAGGGGTGAAGAGCTAGCTTTCACCCCTCTACTTTGTACTTGGACATTTAGGACTAGATCCTTTGTTGTACAGTGCGGAGCCTCTCCATAACCCCATGCTCCAAGCGACCAGGCACTTCTTGTCTGTCCTCCGTAAATGGGTAATGCCTTCTTCCCCAATTGCAGTCGTGCATGCGCATTCAGACGGGACAAGAGCGAAGAGCGTAAAGCTGGCATTATGTGCATAACCAACATGAAGCTGAAGACAAAAACAAACAAGCATTCAAGGGGCTCAAAAGTGCAGGCTAGGCTTAAGGCCTGGGCACAAGTGCGGGCTAGGCTTAAGGCCTGGGCACAAGTGCGGGCTAGGCTTAAGGCCTGGGCACAAGTGCGGGCTAGGCATAAGGCCTGGGCACAAGTGCGGGCTAGGCTTAAGGCCTGGGCACAAGTGCGGGCTAGGCATAAGGCCTGGGCACAAGTGCGGGCTAGGCTTAAGGCCTGGGCACAAGTGCGGGCTAGGCTTAAGGCCTGGGCACAAGTGCGGGCTAGGCTTAAGGCCTGGGCACAAGTGCGGGCTAGGCTTAAGGCCTGGGCACAAGTGCGGGCTAGGCTTAAGGCCTGGGCACAAGTGCGGGCTAGGCTTAAGGCCTGGGCACAAGTGCGGGCTAGGCTTAAGGCCTGGGCACAAGTGCGGGCTAGGCTTAAGGCCTGGGCACAAGTGCGGGCTAGGCTTAAGGCCTGGGCACAACTGCGGGCTAGGCTTAAGGCCTGGGCACAAGTGCGGGCTAGGCTTAAGGCGTGGGCACAAGTGCGGGCTAGGCTTAAGGCGTGGGCACAAGTGCGGGCAAGGCTTAAGGCGTGGGCACAAGTGCGGGCTAGGCTTAAGGCCTGGGCACAAGTGCGGGCTAGGCTTAAGGCAGGGGCACAAGTGCGGGCTAGGCTTAAGGCAGGGGCACAAGTGCGGGCTTGGCTTAAGGCCTGGGCACAAGTGCGGGCTAGGTTTAAGGCCTGGGCACAAGTGCGGGCTAGGCTTAAGGCCTGGGCACAAGTGCGGGCTCGGCTTAAGGCAGGGGCACAAGTGCGGGCTCGGCTTAAAGCAGGGGCACAAGTGCGGGCTCGGCTTAAGGCAGGGGCACAAGTGAGGGCTCGGCTTAAGGCCGGGGCACAAGTGAGGGCTAGGCTTAAGGCCGGAGCACAAGTGCGGGCTAGGCTTAAGGCCGGGGCACAAGTGCGGGCTAGGCTTAAGGCAGGGGCACAAGTGCGGGCTCGGCTTAAGGCAGGGGCACAAGTGCGGGCTCGGCTTAAGGCAGGGGCACAAGTGCGGGCTCGGCTTAAGGCAGGGGCACAAGTGCGGGCTAGGCTTAAGGCCTGGGCACAAGTGCGGGCTAGGCTTAAGGCCGGGGCACAAGTGCGGGCTAGGCTTAAGGCCGGGACACAAGTGCGGGCTAGGCTTAAGGCCGGGGCACAAGTGCGGGCTAGGCTTAAGGCCTGGGCACAAGTGCGGGCTAGGCTTAAGGCATGGGCACAAGTGCAGTGCTGGCTAGGATCAAGGCAGGGGGCACAAGTGCTGGCTAGGCTTAAGGCATTCAGCTAACTTTGCACTCTTTGCATAAAGGGTTAGGCACCCATAGGGCTGAAGAGCTAGCTTTCACCCCTCTACTCTGTACTTGGACATTTAGGACTAGATCCTTTGTTGTACAGTGCAGAGCCTCTCCATAACCCCATGCTCCAAGCGACCAGGCACTTCTTGTCTGTCCTCCGTAAATGAGTAATGCCTTCTTCCCCAATTACAGTTGTGCATGCGCATTCAGACGGGACAAGAGTGAAGAGCGTAAAGCTGGCCCTATGTGCATAACCAACATGAAGCTGAAGACAAAAACAAACAAACAAGCATTCAAGGGGCTCAAAAGTGCAGGCTAGGCTTAAGGCCTGGGCACAAGTGCGGGCTAGGCTTAAGGCCTGGGCACAAGTGCGGGCTAGGATCAAGGCAGGGGGCACAAGTGCGGGCTAGGATCAAGGCCTGGGCACAAGTGCGGGCTAGGCTTAAGGCCTGGGCACAAGTGCGGGCTAGGCTTAAGGCCTGGGCACAAGTGCGGGCTAGGCTTAAGGCCTGGGCACAAGTGCGGGCTAGGCTTAAGGCCTGGGCACAAGTGCGGGCTAGGCTTAAGGCCTGGGCACAAGTGCGGGCTAGGCTTAAGGCCTGGGCACAAGTGCGGGCTAGGCTTAAGGCCTGGGCACAAGTGCGGGCTAGGCTTAAGGCCTGGGCACAAGTGCGGGCTAGGCTTAAGGCCTGGGCACAAGTGCGGGCTAGGCTTAAGGCCTGGGCACAAGTGCGGGCTAGGCTTAAGGCCTGGGCACAAGTGCGGGCTAGGCTTAAGGCCTGGGCACAAGTGCGGGCTAGGCTTAAGGCCTGGGCACAAGTGCAGTGCTGGCTAGGATCAAGGCAGGGGGCACAAGTGCTGGCTAGGCTTAAGGCATTCAGCTAACTCTTTGCACTCTTTGCATAAAGGGTTAGGCACCCATAGGGGTGAAGAGCTAGCTTTCACCCCTCTACTCTGTACTTGGACATTTAGGACTAGATCCTTTGTTGCACAGTGCGGAGCCTCTCCATAACCCCATGCTCCAAGCGACCAGGCACTTCTTGTCTGTCCTCCGTAAATGGGTAATGCCTTCTTCCCCAATTACAGTCGTGCATGCGCATTCAGATGGGACAAGAGCGAAGAGCGTAAAGCTGGCCCTATGTGCATAACCAACATGAAGCTGAAGACAAAAACAAACAAACAAGCATTCAAGGGGCTCAAAAGTGCAGGCTAGGCTTAAGGCCTGGGCACAAGTGCGGGCTAGGCTTAAGGCCTGGGCACAAGTGCTGGCTAGGATCAAGGCAGGGGGCACAAGTGCGGGCTAGGCTTAAGGCCTGGGCACAAGTGCGGGCTAGGCTTAAGGCCTGGGCACAAGTGCGGGCTAGGATCAAGGCCTGGGCACAAGTGCGGGCTAGGATCAAGGCAGGGGGCACAAGTGCGGGCTAGGCTTAAGGCCTGGGCACAAGTGCGGGCTAGGCTTAAGGCCTGGGCACAAGTGCGGGCTAGGCTTAAGGCCTGGGCACAAGTGCGGGCTAGGCTTAAGGCCTGGGCACAAGTGCGGGCTAGGCTTAAGGCCTGGGCACAAGTGCTGGCTAGGATCAAGGCAGGGGGCACAAGTGCGGGCTAGGCTTAAGGCCTGGGCACAAGTGCGGGCTAGGCTTAAGGCCTGGGCACAAGTGCGGGCTAGGATCAAGGCCTGGGCACAAGTGCGGGCTAGGATCAAGGCAGGGGGCACAAGTGCGGGCTAGGCTTAAGGCCTGGGCACAAGTGCGGGCTAGGCTTAAGGCCTGGGCACAAGTGCGGGCTAGGCTTAAGGCCTGGGCACAAGTGCGGGCTAGGCTTAAGGCCTGGGCACAAGTGCGGGCTAGGCTTAAGGCCTGGGCACAAGTGCGGGCTAGGCTTAAGGCCTGGGCACAGGTGCGGGCTAGGCTTAAGGCCTGGGCACAAGTGCGGGCTAGGCTTAAGGCCTGGGCACAAGTGCGGGCTAGGCTTAAGGCCTGGGCACAAGTGCGGGCTAGGCTTAAGGCCTGGGCACAAGTGCGGGCTAGGCTTAAGGCCTGGGCACAAGTGCGGGCTAGGCTTAAGGCCTGGGCACAAGTGCGGGCTAGGCTTAAGGCAGGGGCACAAGTGCGGTCTTGGCTTAAGGCCTGGGCACAAGTGCGGGCTAGGCTTAAGGCCTGGGCACAAGTGCGGGCTAGGCTTAAGACCTTGGCACAAGTGCGGGCTCGGCTTAAGGCCGGGGCACAAGTGCGGGCTCGGCTTAAGGCCGGGGCACAAGTGTGGGCTCGGCTTAAGGCCGGGGCACAAGTGCGGGCTCGGCTTAAGGCCTGGGCACAAGTGCGGGCTAGGCTTAAGGCATAGGCACAAGTGCGGGCTAGGCTTAAGGCCTGGGCACAAGTGCGGGCTAGGCTTAAGGCCTGGGCACAAGTGCGGGCTAGGCTTAAGGCCTGGGCACAAGTGCGGGCTAGGCTTAAGGCCTGGGCACAAGTGCGGGCTAGGCTTAAGGCCTGGGCACAAGTGCGGGCTAGGCTTAAGGCCTGGGCACAAGTGCGGGCTAGGCTTAAGGCCTGGGCACAAGTGCGGGCTAGGCTTAAGGCCTGGGCACAAGTGCGGGCTAGGCTTAAGGCCTGGGCACAAGTGCAGTGCCGGCTAGGACCAGGCAGGGGGCACAAGTGCTGGCTAGGCTTAAGGCATTCAGCTAACTCTTTGCACTCTTTGCATAAAGGGTTAGGCACCCATAGGGGTGAAGAGCTAGCTTTCACCCCTCTACTTTGTACTTGGACATTTAGGACTAGATCCTTTGTTGTACAGTGCGGAGCCTCTCCATAACCCCATGCTCCAAGCGACCAGGCACTTCTTGTCTGTCCTCCGTAAATGGGTAATGCCTTCTTCCCCAATTGCAGTCGTGCATGCGCATTCAGACGGGACAAGAGCGAAGAGCGTAAAGCTGGCTTTATGTGCATAACCAACATGAAGCTGAAGACAAAAACAAACAAGCATTCAAGGGGCTCAAAAGTGCAGGCTAGGCTTAAGGCCTGGGCACAAGTGCGGGCTAGGCTTAAGGCCTGGGCACAAGTGCTGGCTAGGATCAAGGCAGGGGACACAAGTGTGGGCTAGGCTTATGGCCTGGGCACAAGTGCGGGCTAGGCTTAAGGCCTGGGCACAAGTGCGGGCTAGGCTTAAGGCCTGGGCACAAGTGCTGGCTAGGATCAAGGCAGGGGACACAAGTGTGGGCTAGGCTTATGGCCTGGGCACAAGTGCGGGCTAGGCATAAGGCCTGGGCACAAGTGCGGGCTAGGCTTAAGGCCTGGGCACAAGTGCGGGCTAGGATCAAGGCCTGGGCACAAGTGCGGGCTAGGATCAAGGCCTGAGCACAAGTGCCGGCTAGGATCAAGGCAGGGGGCACAAGTGCGGGCTAGGCTTAAGGCCTGGGCACAAGTGCGGGCTAGGCTTAAGGCCTGGGCACAAGTGCGGGCTAGGCTTAAGGCCTGGGCACAAGTGCGGGCTAGGCTTAAGGCCTGGGCACAAGTGCGGGCTAGGCTTAAGGCCTGGGCACAAGTGCGGGCTAGGCTTAAGGCCTGGGCACAAGTGCGGGCTAGGCTTAAGGCCTGGGCACAAGTGCGGGCTAGGCTTAAGGCCTGGGCACAAGTGCAGTGCCGGCTAGGACCAGGCAGGGGGCACAAGTGCTGGCTAGGCTTAAGGCATTCAGCTAACTCTTTGCATAAAGGGTTAGGCACCCATAGGGGTGAAGAGCTATCTTTCACCCCTCTACTTTGTACTTGGACATTTAGGACTAGATCCTTTGTTGTACAGTGCGGAGCCTCTCCATAACCCCATGCTCCAAGCGACCAGGCACTTCTTGTCTGTCCTCCGTAAATGGGTAATGCCTTCTTCCCCAATTGCAGTCGTGCATGCGCATTCAGACGGGACAAGAGCGAAGAGCGTAAAGCTGGCATTATGTGCATAACCAACATGAAGCTGAAGACAAAAACAAACAAGCATTCAAGGGGCTCAAAAGTGCAGGCTAGGCTTAAGGCCTGGGCACAAGTGCGGGCTAGGCTTAAGGCCTGGGCACAAGTGCGGGCTAGGCTTAAGGCCTGGGCACAAGTGCGGGCTAGGCATAAGGCCTGGGCACAAGTGCGGGCTAGGCTTAAGGCCTGGGCACAAGTGCGGGCTAGGCATAAGGCCTGGGCACAAGTGCGGGCTAGGCTTAAGGCCTGGGCACAAGTGCGGGCTAGGCTTAAGGCCTGGGCACAAGTGCGGGCTAGGCTTAAGGCCTGGGCACAAGTGCGGGCTAGGCTTAAGGCCTGGGCACAAGTGCGGGCTAGGCTTAAGGCCTGGGCACAAGTGCGGGCTAGGCTTAAGGCCTGGGCACAAGTGCGGGCTAGGCTTAAGGCCTGGGCACAAGTGCGGGCTAGGCTTAAGGCCTGGGCACAACTGCGGGCTAGGCTTAAGGCCTGGGCACAAGTGCGGGCTAGGCTTAAGGCGTGGGCACAAGTGCGGGCTAGGCTTAAGGCGTGGGCACAAGTGCGGGCTAGGCTTAAGGCGTGGGCACAAGTGCGGGCTAGGCTTAAGGCCTGGGCACAAGTGCGGGCTAGGCTTAAGGCAGGGGCACAAGTGCGGGCTAGGCTTAAGGCAGGGGCACAAGTGCGGGCTTGGCTTAAGGCCTGGGCACAAGTGCGGGCTAGGTTTAAGGCCTGGGCACAAGTGCGGGCTAGGCTTAAGGCCTGGGCACAAGTGCGGGCTCGGCTTAAGGCAGGGGCACAAGTGCGGGCTCGGCTTAAAGCAGGGGCACAAGTGCGGGCTCGGCTTAAGGCAGGGGCACAAGTGAGGGCTCAGCTTAAGGCCGGGGCACAAGTGAGGGCTAGGCTTAAGGCCGGAGCACAAGTGCGGGCTAGGCTTAAGGCCGGGGCACAAGTGCGGGCTAGGCTTAAGGCCTGGGCACAAGTGCGGGCTAGGCTTAAGGCCGGGGCACAAGTGCGGGCTAGGCTTAAGGCCGGGGCACAAGTGCGGGCTAGGCTTAAGGCCAGGGCACAAGTGCGGGCTAGGCTTAAGGCCTGGGCACAAGTGCGGGCTAGGCTTAAGGCATGGGCACAAGTGCAGTGCTGGCTAGGATCAAGGCAGGGGGCACAAGTGCTGGCTAGGCTTAAGGCATTCAGCTAACTTTGCACTCTTTGCATAAAGGGTTAGGCACCCATAGGGGTGAAGAGCTAGCTTTCACCCCTCTACTCTGTACTTGGACATTTAGGACTAGATCCTTTGTTGTACAGTGCAGAGCCTCTCCATAACCCCATGCTCCAAGCGACCAGGCACTTCTTGTCTGTCCTCCGTAAATGAGTAATGCCTTCTTCCCCAATTACAGTTGTGCATGCGCATTCAGACGGGACAAGAGTGAAGAGCGTAAAGCTGGCCCTATGTGCATAACCAACATGAAGCTGAAGACAAAAACAAACAAACAAGCATTCAAGGGGCTCAAAAGTGCAGGCTAGGCTTAAGGCCTGGGCACAAGTGCGGGCTAGGCTTAAGGCCTGGGCACAAGTGCGGGCTAGGATCAAGGCAGGGGGCACAAGTGCGGGCTAGGATCAAGGCCTGGGCACAAGTGCGGGCTAGGCTTAAGGCCTGGGCACAAGTGCGGGCTAGGCTTAAGGCCTGGGCACAAGTGCGGGCTAGGCTTAAGGCCTGGGCACAAGTGCGGGCTAGGCTTAAGGCCTGGGCACAAGTGCGGGCTAGGCTTAAGGCCTGGGCACAAGTGCGGGCTAGGCTTAAGGCCTGGGCACAAGTGCGGGCTAGGCTTAAGGCCTGGGCACAAGTGCGGGCTAGGCTTAAAGCCTGGGCACAAGTGCGGGCTAGGCTTAAGGCCTGGGCACAAGTGCGGGCTAGGCTTAAGGCCTGGGCACAAGTGCGGGCTAGGCTTAAGGCCTGGGCACAAGTGCGGGCTAGGCTTAAGGCGTGGGCACAAGTGCGGGCTAGGCTTAAGGCGTGGGCACAAGTGCGAGCTAGGCTTAAGGCCTGGGCACAAGTGCGGGCTAGGCTTAAGGCAGGGGCACAAGTGCGGGCTAGGCTTAAGGCAGGGGCACAAGTGCGGGCTTGGCTTAAGGCCTGGGCACAAGTGCGGGCTAGGTTTAAGGCCTGGGCACAAGTGCGGGCTAGGCTTAAGGCCTGGGCACAAGTGCGGGCTCGGCTTAAGGCAGGGGCACAAGTGCGTGCTCAGCTTAAGGCAGGGGCACAAGTGCGGGCTCGGCTTAAGGCAGGGGCACAAGTGCGGGCTAGGCTTAAGGCCTGGGCACAAGTGCGGGCTAGGCTTAAGGCCGGGGCACAAGTGCGGGCTAGGCTTAAGGCCGGGGCACAAGTGGGGGCTAGGCTTAAGACCGGGGCACAAGTGCGGGCTAGGCTTAAGGCCTGGGCACAAGTGCGGGCTAGGCTTAAGGCATGGGCACAAGTGCAGTGCTGGCTAGGATCAAGGCAGGGGGCACAAGTGCTGGCTAGGCTTAAGGCATTCAGCTAACTCTTTGCACTCTTTGCATAAAGGGTTAGGCACCCATAGGGGTGAAGAGCTAGCTTTCACCCCTCTACTTTGTACTTGGACATTTAGGACTAGATCCTTTGTTGTACAGTGCGGAGCCTCTCCATAACCCCATGCTCCAAGCGACCAGGCACTTCTTGTCTGTCCTCCGTAAATGGGTAATGCCTTCTTCCCCAATTGCAGTCGTGCATGCGCATTCAGACGGGACAAGAGCGAAGAGCGTAAAGCTGGCTTTATGTGCATAACCAACATGAAGCTGAAGACAAAAACAAACAAGCATTCAAGGGGCTCAAAAGTGCAGGCTAGGCTTAAGGCCTGGGCACAAGTGCGGGCTAGGCTTAAGGCCTGGGCACAAGTGCTGGCTAGGATCAAGGCAGGGGACACAAGTGTGGGCTAGGCTTATGGCCTGGGCACAAGTGCGGGCTAGGCTTAAGGCCTGGGCACAAGTGCGGGCTAGGCTTAAGGCCTGGGCACAAGTGCGGGCTAGGATCAAGGCCTGGGCACAAGTGCGGGCAAGGATCAAGGCCTGGGCACAAGTGCGGGCTAGGATCAAGGCAGGGGGCACAAGTGCGGGCTAGGCTTAAGGCCTGGGCACAAGTGCGGGCTAGGCTTAAGGCCTGGGCACAAGTGCGGGCTAGGCTTAAGGCCTGGGCACAAGTGCGGGCTAGGCTTAAGGCCTGGGCACAAGTGCGGGCTAGGCTTAAGGCCTGGGCACAAGTGCGGGCTAGGCTTAAGGCCTGGGCACAAGTGCGGGCTAGGCTTAAGGCCTGGGCACAAGTGCGGGCTAGGCTTAAGGCCTGGGCACAAGTGCAGTGCCGGCTAGGACCAGGCAGGGGGCACAAGTGCTGGCTAGGCTTAAGGCATTCAGCTAACTCTTTGCATAAAGGGTTAGGCACCCATAGGGGTGAAGAGCTAGCTTTCACCCCTCTACTTTGTACTTGGACATTTAGGACTAGATCCTTTGTTGTACAGTGCGGAGCCTCTCCATAACCCCATGCTCCAAGCGACCAGGCACTTCTTGTCTGTCCTCCGTAAATGGGTAATGCCTTCTTCCCCAATTGCAGTCGTGCATGCGCATTCAGACGGGACAAGAGCGAAGAGCGTAAAGCTGGCTTTATGTGCATAACCAACATGAAGCTGAAGACAAAAACAAACAAGCATTCAAGGGGCTCAAAAGTGCAGGCTAGGCTTAAGGCCTGGGCACAAGTGCGGGCTAGGCTTAAGGCCTGGGCACAAGTGCGGGCTAGGCTTAAGGCCTGGGCACAAGTGCGGGCTAGGCTTAAGGCCTGGGCACAAGTGCGGGCTAGGCTTAATGCCTGGGCACAAGTGCGGGCTAGGCATAAAGCCTGGGCACAAGTGCGGGCTAGGCTTAAGGCCTGGGCACAAGTGCGGGCTAGGATCAAGGCCTGGGCACAAGTGCGGGCTAGGATCAAGGCCTGAGCACAAGTGCCGGCTAGGATCAAGGCAGGGGGCACAAGTGCGGGCTAGGCTTAAGGCCTGGGCACAAGTGCGGGCTAGGCCTAAGGCCTGGGCACAAGTGCGGGCTAGGCTTAAGGCCTGGGCACAAGTGCGGGCTAGGCTTAAGGCCTGGGCACAA
Source organism: Ranitomeya imitator (assembly GCF_032444005.1). Lineage (NCBI taxonomy): Eukaryota > Metazoa > Chordata > Amphibia > Anura > Dendrobatidae > Ranitomeya > Ranitomeya imitator. Next base: position 313,279 of record NW_027194320.1, read on the forward strand.
GTGCGGGCTAGGCTTAAGGCCTGGGCACAAGTGCGGGCTAGGCTTAAGGCCTGGGCACAAGTGCGGGCTAGGCTTAAGGCCTGGGCACAAGTGCGGGCTAGGCTTAAGGCCTGGGCACAAGTGCAGTGCCGGCTAGGACCAGGCAGGGGGCACAAGTGCTGGCTAGGCTTAAGGCATTCAGCTAACTCTTTGCATAAAGGGTTAGGCACCCATAGGGGTGAAGAGCTAGCTTTCACCCCTCTACTTTGTACTTGGACATTTAGGACTAGATCCTTTGTTGTACAGTGCGGAGCCTCTCCATAACCCCATGCTCCAAGCGACCAGGCACTTCTTGTCTGTCCTCCGTAAATGGGTAATGCCTTCTTCCCCAATTGCAGTCGTGCATGCGCATTCAGACGGGACAAGAGCGAAGAGCGTAAAGCTGGCATTATGTGCATAACCAACATGAAGCTGAAGACAAAAACAAACAAGCATTCAAGGGGCTCAAAAGTGCAGGCTAGGCTTAAGGCCTGGGCACAAGTGCGGGCTAGGCTTAAGGCCTGGGCACAAGTGCGGGCTAGGCTTAAGGCCTGGGCACAAGTGCGGGCTAGGCATAAGGCCTGGGCACAAGTGCGGGCTAGGCTTAAGGCCTGGGCACAAGTGCGGGCTAGGCATAAGGCCTGGGCACAAGTGCGGGCTAGGCTTAAGGCCTGGGCACAAGTGCGGGCTAGGCTTAAGGCCTGGGCACAAGTGCGGGCTAGGCTTAAGGCCTGGGCACAAGTGCGGGCTAGGCTTAAGGCCTGGGCACAAGTGCGGGCTAGGCTTAAGGCCTGGGCACAAGTGCGGGCTAGGCTTAAGGCCTGGGCACAAGTGCGGGCTAGGCTTAAGGCCTGGGCACAAGTGCGGGCTAGGCTTAAGGCCTGGGCACAACTGCGGGCTAGGCTTAAGGCCTGGGCACAAGTGCGGGCTAGGCTTAAGGCGTGGGCACAAGTGCGGGCTAGGCTTAAGGCGTGGGCACAAGTGCGGGCTAGGCTTAAGGCGTGGGCACAAGTGCGGGCTAGGCTTAAGGCCTGGGCACAAGTGCGGGCTAGGCTTAAGGCAGGGGCACAAGTGCGGGCTAGGCTTAAGGCAGGGGCACAAGTGCGGGCTTGGCTTAAGGCCTGGGCACAAGTGCGGGCTAGGTTTAAGGCCTGGGCACAAGTGCGGGCTAGGCTTAAGGCCTGGGCACAAGTGCGGGCTCGGCTTAAGGCAGGGGCACAAGTGCGGGCTCGGCTTAAAGCAGGGGCACAAGTGCGGGCTCGGCTTAAGGCAGGGGCACAAGTGAGGGCTCGGCTTAAGGCCGGGGCACAAGTGAGGGCTAGGCTTAAGGCCGGAGCACAAGTGCGGGCTAGGCTTAAGGCCGGGGCACAAGTGCGGGCTAGGCTTAAGGCCTGGGCACAAGTGCGGGCTAGGCTTAAGGCCGGGGCACAAGTGCGGGCTAGGCTTAAGGCCGGGGCACAAGTGCGGGCTAGGCTTAAGGCCGGGGCACAAGTGCGGGCTAGGCTTAAGGCCTGGGCACAAGTGCGGGCTAGGCTTAAGGCATGGGCACAAGTGCAGTGCTGGCTAGGATCAAGGCAGGGGGCACAAGTGCTGGCTAGGCTTAAGGCATTCAGCTAACTTTGCACTCTTTGCATAAAGGGTTAGGCACCCATAGGGGTGAAGAGCTAGCTTTCACCCCTCTACTCTGTACTTGGACATTTAGGACTAGATCCTTTGTTGTACAGTGCAGAGCCTCTCCATAACCCCATGCTCCAAGCGACCAGGCACTTCTTGTCTGTCCTCCGTAAATGAGTAATGCCTTCTTCCCCAATTACAGTTGTGCATGCGCATTCAGACGGGACAAGAGTGAAGAGCGTAAAGCTGGCCCTATGTGCATAACCAACATAAAGCTGAAGACAAAAACAAACAAACAAGCATTCAAGGGGCTCAAAAGTGCAGGCTAGGCTTAAGGCCTGGGCACAAGTGCGGGCTAGGCTTAAGGCCTGGGCACAAGTGCGGGCTAGGATCAAGGCAGGGGGCACAAGTGCGGGCTAGGATCAAGGCCTGGGCACAAGTGCGGGCTAGGCTTAAGGCCTGGGCACAAGTGCGGGCTAGGCTTAAGGCCTGGGCACAAGTGCGGGCTAGGCTTAAGGCCTGGGCACAAGTGCGGGCTAGGCTTAAGGCCTGGGCACAAGTGCGGGCTAGGCTTAAGGCCTGGGCACAAGTGCGGGCTAGGCTTAAGGCCTGGGCACAAGTGCGGGCTAGGCTTAAGGCCTGGGCACAAGTGCGGGCTAGGCTTAAGGCCTGGGCACAAGTGCGGGCTAGGCTTAAGGCCTGGGCACAAGTGCGGGCTAGGCTTAAGGACTGGGCACAAGTGCGGGCTAGGCTTAAGGCCTGGGCACAAGTGCGGGCTAGGCTTAAGGCGTGGGCACAAGTGCGGGCTAGGCTTAAGGCGTGGGCACAAGTGCGAGCTAGGCTTAAGGCCTGGGCACAAGTGCGGGCTAGGCTTAAGGCAGGGGCACAAGTGCGGGCTAGGCTTAAGGCAGGGGCACAAGTGCGGGCTTGGCTTAAGGCCTGGGCACAAGTGCGGGCTAGGTTTAAGGCCTGGGCACAAGTGCGGGCTAGGCTTAAGGCCTGGGCACAAGTGCGGGCTCGGCTTAAGGCAGGGGCACAAGTGCGTGCTCAGCTTAAGGCAGGGGCACAAGTGCGGGCTCGGCTTAAGGCAGGGGCACAAGTGCGAGCTAGGCTTAAGGCCTGGGCACAAGTGCGGGCTAGGCTTAAGGCAGGGGCACAAGTGTGGGCTAGGCTTAAGGCAGGGGCACAAGTGCGGGCTAGGCTTAAGGCCGGGGCACAAGTGCGGGCTAGGCTTAAGGCCTGGGCACAAGTGCGGGCTAGGCTTAAGGCCGGGGCACAAGTGCGGGCTAGGCTTAAGGCCGGGGCACAAGTGGGGGCTAGGCTTAAGGCCGGGGCACAAGTGCGGGCTAGGCTTAAGGCCTGGGCACAAGTGCGGGCTAGGCTTAAGGCATGGGCACAAGTGCAGTGCTGGCTAGGATCAAGGCAGGGGGCACAAGTGCTGGCTAGGCTTAAGGCATTCAGCTAACTTTGCACTCTTTGCATAAAGGGTTAGGCACCCATAGGGGTGAAGAGCTAGCTTTCACCCCTCTACTCTGTACTTGGACATTTAGGACTAGATCCTTTGTTGTACAGTGCAGAGCCTCTCCATAACCCCATGCTCCAAGCGACCAGGCACTTCTTGTCTGCCCTCCGTAAATGAGTAATGCCTTCTTCCCCAATTACAGTTGTGCATGCGCATTCAGACGGGACAAGAGCGAAGAGCGTAAAGCTGGCCCTATGTGCATAACCAACATGAAGCTGAAGACAAAAACAAACAAACAAGCATTCAAGGGGCTCAAAAGTGCAGGCTAGGCTTAAGGCCTGGGCACAAGTGCGGGCTAGGATCAAGGCAGGGGGCACAAGTACGGGCTAGGATCAAGGCCTGGGCACAAGTGCGGGCTAGGCTTAAGGCCTGGGCACAAGTGCGGGCTAGGCTTAAGGCCTGGGCACAAGTGCGGGCTAGGCTTAAAGCCTGGGCACAAGTGCGGGCTAGGCTTAAGGCCTGGGCACAAGTGCGGGCTAGGCTTAAGGCCTGGGCACAAGTGCGGGCTAGGCTTAAGGCCTGGGCACAAGTGCGGGCTAGGCTTAAGGCCTGGGCACAAGTGCGGGCTAGCCTTAAGGCCTGGGCACAAGTGCGGGCTAGGCTTAAGGCCTGGGCACAAGTGCGGGCTAGGCTTAAGGCCTGGGCACAAGTGCGGGCTAGGCTTAAGGCCTGGGCACAAGTGCGGGCTAGGCTTAAGGCCTGGGCACAAGTGCGGGCTAGGCTTAAGGCCTGGGCACAAGTGCGGGCTAGGCTTAAGGCCTGGGCACAAGTGCGGGCTAGGCTTAAGGCCTGGGCACAAGTGCGGGCTAGGCTTAAGGCCTGGGCACAAGTGCGGGCTAGGCTTAAGGCCTGGGCACTAGTGCGGGCTAGGCTTAAGGCCTGGGCACAAGTGCGGGCTAGGCTTAAGGCCTGGGCACAAGTGCGGGCTAGGCTTAAGGCCTGGGCACAAGTGCGGGCTAGGCTTAAGGCTTGGGCACAAGTGCGGGCTAGGCTTATGGCCTGGGCACAAGTGCGGGCTAGGCTTAAGGCCTGGGCACAAGTGCGGGCTAGGCTTAAGGCCTGGGCACAAGTGCGGGCTAGGCTTAAGGCCTGGGCACAAGTGCAGTGCCGGCTAGGACCAGGCAGGGGGCACAAGTGCTGGCTAGGCTTAAGGCATTCAGCTAACTCTTTGCACTCTTTGAATAAAGGGTTAGGCACCCATAGGGGTGAAGAGCTAGCTTTCACCCCTCTACTTTGTACTTGGACATTTAGGACTAGATCCTTTGTTGTACAGTGCGGAGCCTCTCCATAACCCCATGCTCCAAGCGACCAGGCACTTCTTGTCTGTCCTCCGTAAATGGGTAATGCCTTCTTCCCCAATTGCAGTCGTGCATGCGCATTCAGACGGGACAAGAGCGAAGAGCGTAAAGCTGGCTTTATGTGCATAACCAACATGAAGCTGAAGACAAAAACAAACAAGCATTCAAGGGGCTCAAAAGTGCAGGCTAGGCTTAAGGCCTGGGCACAAGTGCGGGCTAGGCTTAAGGCCTGGGCACAAGTGCTGGCTAGGATCAAGGCAGGGGACACAAGTGCGGGCTAGGCTTATGGCCTGGGCACAAGTGCGGGCTAGGCTTAAGGCCTGGGCACAAGTGCGGGCTAGGCTTAAGGCCTGGGCACAAGTGCGGGCTAGGCTTAAGGCCTGGGCACAAGTGCGGGCTAGGCTTAAGGCCTGGGCACAAGTGCGGGCTAGGCTTAAGGCCTGGGCACAAGTGCGGGCTAGGCATAAGGCCTAGGCACAAGTGCGGGCTAGGCTTAAGGCATGGGCACAAGTGCGGGCTTGGCTTAAGGCAGGGGCACAAGTGCAGGCTTGGCTTAAGGCAGGGGCACAAGTGCGGGCTAGGCTTAAGGCCGGGGCACAAGTGCGGGCTAGGCTTAAGGCCGGGGCACAAGTGCGGGCTAGGCTTAAGGCCTGGGCACAAGTGCGGGCTAGGCTTAAGGCCTGGGCACAAGTGCGGGCTAGGCTTAAGGCCTGGGCACAAGTGCGGGCTAGGCTTAAGGCCTGGGCACAAGTGCGGGCTAGGCTTAAGGCAGGGGCATAAGTGCGGGCTAGGCTTAAGGCAGGGGCACAAGTGCGGGCTTGGCTTAAGGCCTGGGCACAAGTGCGGGCTGGGCTTAAGGCCTGGGCACAAGTGCGGGCTAGGCTTAAGGCCTGGGCACAAGTGCGGGCTAGGCTTAAGGCCTGGGCACAAGTGCGGGCTAGGCTTAAGGCCTGGGCACAAGTGCGGGCTAGGCTTAAGGCCTGGGCACAAGTGCGGGCTAGGCATAAGGCCTGGGCACAAGTGCGGGCTAGGCTTAAGGCCTGGGCACAAGTGCGGGCTAGGCTTAAGGCCTGGGCACAAGTGCGGGCTAGGCTTAAGGCCTGGGCACAAGTGCGGGCTAGGCTTAAGGCCTGGGCACAACTGCGGGCTAGGCTTAAGGCAGGGCCACAAGTGCGGTCTTGGCTTAAGGCCTGGGCACAAGTGCGGGCTAGGCTTAAGGCCTGGGCACAAGTGCGGGCTAGGCTTAAGGCCTGGGCACAAGTGCGGGCTCGGCTTAAGGCCGGGGCACAAGTGCGGGCTCTGCTTAAGGTCGGGGCACAAGTGCGGGCTCGGCTTAAGGCCGGGGCACAAGTGCGGGCTCGGCTTAAGGCCTGGGCACAAGTGCGGGCTAGGCTTAAGGCATAGGCACAAGTGCGGGCTAGGCTTAAGGCCTGGGCACAAGTGCGGGCTAGGCTTAAGGCCTGGGCACAAGTGCGGGCTAGGCTTAAGGCCTGGGCACAAGGGCGGGCTAGGCTTAAGGCCTGGGCACAAGTGCGGGCTAGGCTTAAGGCCTGGGCACAAGTGCGGGCTAGGCTTAAGGCCTGGGCACAAGTGCGGGTTAGGCTTAAGGCCTGGGCACAAGTGCAGGCTAGGCTTAAGGCCTGGGCACAAGTGCAGTGCCGGCTAGGACCAGGCAGGGGGCACAAGTGCTGGCTAGGCTTAAGGCATTCAGCTAACTCTTTGCACTCTTTGCATAAAGGGTTAGGCACCCATAGGGGTGAAGAGCTAGCTTTCACCCCTCTACTTTGTACTTGGACATTTAGGACTAGATCCTTTGTTGTACAGTGTAGAGCCTCTCCATAACCCCATGCTCCAAGCGACCAGGCACTTCTTGTCTGTCCTCCGTAAATGGGTAATGCCTTCTTCCCCAATTGCAGTCGTGCATGCGCATTCAGACGGGACAAGAGCGAAGAGCGTAAAGCTGGCTTTACGTGCATAACCAACATGAAGCTGAAGACAAAAACAAACAAGCATTCAAGGGGCTCAAAAGTGCAGGCTAGGCTTAAGGCCTGGGCACAAGTGCGGGCTAGGCTTAAGGCCTGGGCACAAGTGCTGGCTAGGATCAAGGCAGGGGACACAAGTGCGGGCTAGGCTTATGGCCTGGGCACAAGTGCGGGCTAGGCTTAAGGCCTGGGCACAAGTGCGGGCTAGGCTTAAGGCCTGGGCACAAGTGCGGGCTAGGCTTAAGGCCTGGGCACAAGTGCGGGCTAGGCTTAAGGCCTGGGCACAAGTGCGGGCTAGGCTTAAGGCCTGGGCACAAGTGCGGGCTAGGCTTAAGGCCTGGGCACAAGTGCGGGCTAGGCTTAAGGCCTGGGCACAAGTGAGGGCTAGGCATAAGGCCTGGGCACAAGTGCGGGCTAGGCATAAGGCCTGGGCACAAGTGCGGGCTAGGCTTAAGGCATGGGCACAAGTTCGGGCTTGGCTTAAGGCAGGGGCACAAGTGCGGGCTTGGCTTAAGGCAGGGGCACAAGTGCGGGCTAGGCTTAAGGCCGGGGCACAAGTGCGGGCTAGGCTTAAGGCCGGGGCACAAGTGCGGGCTAGGCTTAAGGCCTGGGCACAAGTGCGGGCTAGGCTTAAGGCCTGGGCACAAGTGCGGGCTAGGCTTAAAGCCTGGGCACAAGTGCGGGCTAGGCTTAAGGCCTGGGCACAAGTGCGGGCTAGGCTTAAGGCAGGGGCACAAGTTCGGGCTAGGCTTAAGGCAGGGGCACAAGTGCGGGCTTGGCTTAAGGCCTGGGCACAAGTGCGGGCTAGGCTTAAGGCCTGGGCACAAGTGCGGGCTAGGCTTAAGGCCTGGGCACAAGTGCGGGCTAGGCTTAAGGCCTGGGCACAAGTGCGGGCTAGGCTTAAGGCCTGGGCAAAAGTGCGGGCTAGGCTTAAGGCAGGGGCACAAGTGCGGGCTAGGCTTAAGGCAGGGGCACAAGTGCGGGCTAGGCTTAAGGCAGGGGCACAAGTGCGGGCTAGGCTTAAGGCCTGGGCACAAGTGCGGGCTAGGCTTAAGGCCTGGGCACAAGTGCGGGCTAGGCTTAAGGCCTGGGCACAAGTGCGGGCTAGGCTTAAGGCCTGGGCACAAGTGCGGACTGGGCTTAAGGCCTGGGCACAAGTGCGGGCTAGGCTTAAGGCCTGGGCACAAGTGCGGGCTCGGCTTAAGGCAGGGGCACAAGTGCGGGCTCGGCTTAAGGCAGGGGCACAAGTGCGGGCTCGGCTTACGGCAGGGGCACAAGTGCGGGTTCGGTTTAAGGCAGGGGCACAAGTGCGGGCTCGGCTTAAGGCCGGGGCACAAGTGCGGGCTCGGCTTAAGGCCGGGGCACAAGTGCGGGCTCGGCTTAAGGCCGGGGCACAAGTGCGGGCTCGGCTTAAGGCCGGGGCACAAGTGCGGGCTAGGCTTAAGGCCTGGGCACAAGTGCGGGCTAGGCTTAAGGCCTGGGCACAAGTGCGGGCTAGGCTTAAGGCCTGGGCACAAGTGCGGGCTAGGCTTAAGGCTTGGGCACAAGTGCGGGCTAGGCTTAAGGCCTGGGCACAAGTGCGGGCTAGGCTTAAGGCCTGGGCACTAGTGCGGGCTAGGCTTAAGGCCTGGGCACAAGTGCGGGCTAGGCTTAAGGCCTGGGCACAAGTGCGGGCTAGGCTTAAGGCCTGGGCACTAGTGCGGGCTAGGCTTAAGGCCTGGGCACAAGTGCGGGCTAGGCTTAAGGCCTGGGCACAAGTGCGGGCTAGGCTTAAGGCCTGGGCACAAGTGCGGGCTAGGCTTAAGGCTTGGGCACAAGTGCGGGCTAGGCTTATGGCCTGGGCACAAGTGCGGGCTAGGCTTAAGGCCTGGGCACAAGTGCGGGCTAGGCTTAAGGCCTGGGCACAAGTGCGGGCTAGGCTTAAGGCCTGGGCACAAGTGCAGTGCCGGCTAGGACCAGGCAGGGGGCACAAGTGCTGGCTAGGCTTAAGGCATTCAGCTAACTCTTTGCACTCTTTGAATAAAGGGTTAGGCACCCATAGGGGTGAAGAGCTAGCTTTCACCCCTCTACTTTGTACTTGGACATTTAGGACTAGATCCTTTGTTGTACAGTGCGGAGCCTCTCCATAACCCCATGCTCCAAGCGACCAGGCACTTCTTGTCTGTCCTCCGTAAATGGGTAATGCCTTCTTCCCCAATTGCAGTCGTGCATGCGCATTCAGACGGGACAAGAGCGAAGAGCGTAAAGCTGGCTTTATGTGCATAACCAACATGAAGCTGAAGACAAAAACAAACAAGCATTCAAGGGGCTCAAAAGTGCAGGCTAGGCTTAAGGCCTGGGCACAAGTGCGGGCTAGGCTTAAGGCCTGGGCACAAGTGCTGGCTAGGATCAAGGCAGGGGACACAAGTGCGGGCTAGGCTTATGGCCTGGGCACAAGTGCGGGCTAGGCTTAAGGCCTGGGCACAAGTGCGGGCTAGGCTTAAGGCCTGGGCACAAGTGCGGGCTAGGCTTAAGGCCTGGGCACAAGTGCGGGCTAGGCTTAAGGCCTGGGCACAAGTGCGGGCTAGGCTTAAGGCCTGGGCACAAGTGCGGGCTAGGCATAAGGCCTAGGCACAAGTGCGGGCTAGGCTTAAGGCATGGGCACAAGTGCGGGCTTGGCTTAAGGCAGGGGCACAAGTGCAGGCTTGGCTTAAGGCAGGGGCACAAGTGCGGGCTAGGCTTAAGGCCGGGGCACAAGTGCGGGCTAGGCTTAAGGCCGGGGCACAAGTGCGGGCTAGGCTTAAGGCCTGGGCACAAGTGCGGGCTAGGCTTAAGGCCTGGGCACAAGTGCGGGCTAGGCTTAAGGCCTGGGCACAAGTGCGGGCTAGGCTTAAGGCCTGGGCACAAGTGCGGGCTAGGCTTAAGGCAGGGGCATAAGTGCGGGCTAGGCTTAAGGCAGGGGCACAAGTGCGGGCTTGGCTTAAGGCCTGGGCACAAGTGCGGGCTGGGCTTAAGGCCTGGGCACAAGTGCGGGCTAGGCTTAAGGCCTGGGCACAAGTGCGGGCTAGGCTTAAGGCCTGGGCACAAGTGCGGGCTAGGCTTAAGGCCTGGGCACAAGTGCGGGCTAGGCTTAAGGCCTGGGCACAAGTGCGGGCTAGGCATAAGGCCTGGGCACAAGTGCGGGCTAGGCTTAAGGCCTGGGCACAAGTGCGGGCTAGGCTTAAGGCCTGGGCACAAGTGCGGGCTAGGCTTAAGGCCTGGGCACAAGGGCGGGCTAGGCTTAAGGCCTGGGCACAACTGCGGGCTAGGCTTAAGGCAGGGCCACAAGTGCGGTCTTGGCTTAAGGCCTGGGCACAAGTGCGGGCTAGGCTTAAGGCCTGGGCACAAGTGCGGGCTAGGCTTAAGGCCTGGGCACAAGTGCGGGCTCGGCTTAAGGCCGGGGCACAAGTGCGGGCTCTGCTTAAGGTCGGGGCACAAGTGCGGGCTCGGCTTAAGGCCGGGGCACAAGTGCGGGCTCGGCTTAAGGCCTGGGCACAAGTGCGGGCTAGGCTTAAGGCATAGGCACAAGTGCGGGCTAGGCTTAAGGCCTGGGCACAAGTGCGGGCTAGGCTTAAGGCCTGGGCACAAGTGCGGGCTAGGCTTAAGGCCTGGGCACAAGGGCGGGCTAGGCTTAAGGCCTGGGCACAAGTGCGGGCTAGGCTTAAGGCCTGGGCACAAGTGCGGGCTAGGCTTAAGGCCTGGGCACAAGTGCGGGCTAGGCTTAAGGCCTGGGCACAAGTGCAGGCTAGGCTTAAGGCCTGGGCACAAGTGCAGTGCCGGCTAGGACCAGGCAGGGGGCACAAGTGCTGGCTAGGCTTAAGGCATTCAGCTAACTCTTTGCACTCTTTGCATAAAGGGTTAGGCACCCATAGGGGTGAAGAGCTAGCTTTCACCCCTCTACTTTGTACTTGGACATTTAGGACTAGATCCTTTGTTGTACAGTGTAGAGCCTCTCCATAACCCCATGCTCCAAGCGACCAGGCACTTCTTGTCTGTCCTCCGTAAATGGGTAATGCCTTCTTCCCCAATTGCAGTCGTGCATGCGCATTCAGACGGGACAAGAGCGAAGAGCGTAAAGCTGGCTTTACGTGCATAACCAACATGAAGCTGAAGACAAAAACAAACAAGCATTCAAGGGGCTCAAAAGTGCAGGCTAGGCTTAAGGCCTGGGCACAAGTGCGGGCTAGGCTTAAGGCCTGGGCACAAGTGCTGGCTAGGATCAAGGCAGGGGACACAAGTGCGGGCTAGGCTTATGGCCTGGGCACAAGTGCGGGCTAGGCTTAAGGCCTGGGCACAAGTGCGGGCTAGGCTTAAGGCCTGGGCACAAGTGCGGGCTAGGCTTAAGGCCTGGGCACAAGTGCGGGCTAGGCTTAAGGCCTGGGCACAAGTGCGGGCTAGGCTTAAGGCCTGGGCACAAGTGCGGGCTAGGCTTAAGGCCTGGGCACAAGTGCGGGCTAGGCTTAAGGCCTGGGCACAAGTGAGGTCTAGGCATAAGGCCTGGGCACAAGTGCGGGCTAGGCATAAGGCCTGGGCACAAGTGCGGGCTAGGCTTAAGGCATGGGCACAAGTTCGGGCTTGGCTTAAGGCAGGGGCACAAGTGCGGGCTTGGCTTAAGGCAGGGGCACAAGTGCGGGCTAGGCTTAAGGCCGGGGCACAAGTGCGGGCTAGGCTTAAGGCCGGGGCACAAGTGCGGGCTAGGCTTAAGGCCTGGGCACAAGTGCGGGCTAGGCTTAAGGCCTGGGCACAAGTGCGGGCTAGGCTTAAAGCCTGGGCACAAGTGCGGGCTAGGCTTAAGGCCTGGGCACAAGTGCGGGCTAGGCTTAAGGCAGGGGCACAAGTTCGGGCTAGGCTTAAGGCAGGGGCACAAGTGCGGGCTTGGCTTAAGGCCTGGGCACAAGTGCGGGCTAGGCTTAAGGCCTGGGCACAAGTGCGGGCTAGGCTTAAGGCCTGGGCACAAGTGCGGGCTAGGCTTAAGGCCTGGGCACAAGTGCGGGCTAGGCTTAAGGCCTGGGCAAAAGTGCGGGCTAGGCTTAAGGCAGGGGCACAAGTGCGGGCTAGGCTTAAGGCAGGGGCACAAGTGCGGGCTAGGCTTAAGGCAGGGGCACAAGTGCGGGCTAGGCTTAAGGCCTGGGCACAAGTGCGGGCTAGGCTTAAGGCCTGGGCACAAGTGCGGGCTAGGCTTAAGGCCTGGGCACAAGTGCGGGCTAGGCTTAAGGCCTGGGCACAAGTGCGGACTAGGCTTAAGGCCTGGGCACAAGTGCGGGCTAGGCTTAAGGCCTGGGCACAAGTGCGGGCTCGGCTTAAGGCAGGGGCACAAGTGCGGGCTCGGCTTAAGGCAGGGGCACAAGTGCGGGCTCGGCTTACGGCAGGGGCACAAGTGCGGGTTCGGTTTAAGGCAGGGGCACAAGTGCGGGCTCGGCTTAAGGCCGGGGCACAAGTGCGGGCTCGGCTTAAGGCCGGGGCACAAGTGCGGGCTCGGCTTAAGGCCGGGGCACAAGTGCGGGCTCGGCTTAAGGCCGGGGCACAAGTGCGGGCTAGGCTTAAGGCCTGGGCACAAGTGCGGGCTAGGCTTAAGGCCTGGGCACAAGTGCGGGCTAGGCTTAAGGCCTGGGCACAAGTGCGGGCTAGGCTTAAGGCCTGGGCACAAGTGCAGTGCCGGCTAGGACCAGGCAGGGGGCACAAGTGCTGGCTAGGCTTAAGGCATTCAGCTAACTCTTTGCATAAAGGGTTAGGCACCCATAGGGGTGAAGAGCTAGCTTTCACCCCTCTACTTTGTACTTGGACATTTAGGACTAGATCCTTTGTTGTACAGTGCGGAGCCTCTCCATAACCCCATGCTCCAAGCGACCAGGCACTTCTTGTCTGTCCTCCGTAAATGGGTAATGCCTTCTTCCCCAATTGCAGTCGTGCATGCGCATTCAGACGGGACAAGAGCGAAGAGCGTAAAGCTGGCTTTATGTGCATAACCAACATGAAGCTGAAGACAAAAACAAACAAGCATTCAAGGGGCTCAAAAGTGCAGGCTAGGCTTAAGGCCTGGGCACAAGTGCGGGCTAGGCTTAAGGCCTGGGCACAAGTGCGGGCTAGGCTTAAGGCCTGGGCACAAGTGCGGGCTAGGCTTAAGGCCTGGGCACAAGTGCGGGCTAGGCTTAATGCCTGGGCACAAGTGCGGGCTAGGCATAAGGCCTGGGCACAAGTGCGGGCTAGGCTTAAGGCCTGGGCACAAGTGCGGGCTAGGATCAAGGCCTGGGCACAAGTGCGGGCTAGGATCAAGGCCTGAGCACAAGTGCCGGCTAGGATCAAGGCAGGGGGCACAAGTGCGGGCTAGGCTTAAGGCCTGGGCACAAGTGCGGGCTAGGCTTAAAGCCTGGGCACAAGTGCGGGCTAGGCTTAAGGCCTGGGCACAAGTGCAGGCTAGGCTTAAGGCCTGGGCACAAGTGCAGTGCCGGCTAGGACCAGGCAGGGGGCACAAGTGCTGGCTAGGCTTAAGGCATTCAGCTAACTCTTTGCACTCTTTGCATAAAGGGTTAGGCACCCATAGGGGTGAAGAGCTAGCTTTCACCCCTCTACTTTGTACTTGGACATTTAGGACTAGATCCTTTGTTGTACAGTGTAGAGCCTCTCCATAACCCCATGCTCCAAGCGACCAGGCACTTCTTGTCTGTCCTCCGTAAATGGGTAATGCCTTCTTCCCCAATTGCAGTCGTGCATGCGCATTCAGACGGGACAAGAGCGAAGAGCGTAAAGCTGGCTTTACGTGCATAACCAACATGAAGCTGAAGACAAAAACAAACAAGCATTCAAGGGGCTCAAAAGTGCAGGCTAGGCTTAAGGCCTGGGCACAAGTGCGGGCTAGGCTTAAGGCCTGGGCACAAGTGCTGGCTAGGATCAAGGCAGGGGACACAAGTGCGGGCTAGGCTTATGGCCTGGGCACAAGTGCGGGCTAGGCTTAAGGCCTGGGCACAAGTGCGGGCTAGGCTTAAGGCCTGGGCACAAGTGCGGGCTAGGCTTAAGGCCTGGGCACAAGTGCGGGCTAGGCTTAAGGCCTGGGCACAAGTGCGGGCTAGGCTTAAGGCCTGGGCACAAGTGCGGGCTAGGCTTAAGGCCTGGGCACAAGTGCGGGCTAGGCTTAAGGCCTGGGCACAAGTGAGGGCTAGGCATAAGGCCTGGGCACAAGTGCGGGCTAGGCATAAGGCCTGGGCACAAGTGCGGGCTAGGCTTAAGGCATGGGCACAAGTTCGGGCTTGGCTTAAGGCAGGGGCACAAGTGCGGGCTTGGCTTAAGGCAGGGGCACAAGTGCGGGCTAGGCTTAAGGCCGGGGCACAAGTGCGGGCTAGGCTTAAGGCCGGGGCACAAGTGCGGGCTAGGCTTAAGGCCTGGGCACAAGTGCGGGCTAGGCTTAAGGCCTGGGCACAAGTGCGGGCTAGGCTTAAAGCCTGGGCACAAGTGCGGGCTAGGCTTAAGGCCTGGGCACAAGTGCGGGCTAGGCTTAAGGCAGGGGCACAAGTTCGGGCTAGGCTTAAGGCAGGGGCACAAGTGCGGGCTTGGCTTAAGGCCTGGGCACAAGTGCGGGCTAGGCTTAAGGCCTGGGCACAAGTGCGGGCTAGGCTTAAGGCCTGGGCACAAGTGCGGGCTAGGCTTAAGGCCTGGGCACAAGTGCGGGCTAGGCTTAAGGCCTGGGCAAAAGTGCGGGCTAGGCTTAAGGCAGGGGCACAAGTGCGGGCTAGGCTTAAGGCAGGGGCACAAGTGCGGGCTAGGCTTAAGGCAGGGGCACAAGTGCGGGCTAGGCTTAAGGCCTGGGCACAAGTGCGGGCTAGGCTTAAGGCCTGGGCACAAGTGCGGGCTAGGCTTAAGGCCTGGGCACAAGTGCGGACTAGGCTTAAGGCCTGGGCACAAGTGCGGGCTAGGCTTAAGGCCTGGGCACAAGTGCGGGCTCGGCTTAAGGCAGGGGCACAAGTGCGGGCTCGGCTTAAGGCAGGGGCACAAGTGCGGGCTCGGCTTACGGCAGGGGCACAAGTGCGGGTTCGGTTTAAGGCAGGGGCACAAGTGCGGGCTCGGCTTAAGGCCGGGGCACAAGTGCGGGCTCGGCTTAAGGCCGGGGCACAAGTGCGGGCTCGGCTTAAGGCCGGGGCACAAGTGCGGGCTAGGCTTAAGGCCTGGGCACAAGTGCGGGCTAGGCTTAAGGCCTGGGCACAAGTGCGGGCTAGGCTTAAGGCCTGGGCACAAGTGCGGGCTAGGCTTAAGGCCTGGGCACAAGTGCAGTGCCGGCTAGGACCAGGCAGGGGGCACAAGTGCTGGCTAGGCTTAAGGCATTCAGCTAACTCTTTGCATAAAGGGTTAGGCACCCATAGGGGTGAAGAGCTAGCTTTCACCCCTCTACTTTGTACTTGGACATTTAGGACTAGATCCTTTGTTGTACAGTGCGGAGCCTCTCCATAACCCCATGCTCCAAGCGACCAGGCACTTCTTGTCTGTCCTCCGTAAATGGGTAATGCCTTCTTCCCCAATTGCAGTCGTGCATGCGCATTCAGACGGGACAAGAGCGAAGAGCGTAAAGCTGGCTTTATGTGCATAACCAACATGAAGCTGAAGACAAAAACAAACAAGCATTCAAGGGGCTCAAAAGTGCAGGCTAGGCTTAAGGCCTGGGCACAAGTGCGGGCTAGGCTTAAGGCCTGGGCACAAGTGCGGGCTAGGCTTAAGGCCTGGGCACAAGTGCGGGCTAGGCTTAAGGCCTGGGCACAAGTGCGGGCTAGGCTTAATGCCTGGGCACAAGTGCGGGCTAGGCATAAGGCCTGGGCACAAGTGCGGGCTAGGCTTAAGGCCTGGGCACAAGTGCGGGCTAGGATCAAGGCCTGGGCACAAGTGCGGGCTAGGATCAAGGCCTGAGCACAAGTGCCGGCTAGGATCAAGGCAGGGGGCACAAGTGCGGGCTAGGCTTAAGGCCTGGGCACAAGTGCGGGCTAGGCTTAAGGCCTGGGCACAAGTGCGGGCTAGGCTTAAGGCCTGGGCACAAGTGCGGGCTAGGCTTAAGGCCTGGGCACAAGTGCGGGCTAGGCTTAAGGCCTGGGCACAAGTGCGGGCTAGGCTTAAGGCCTGGGCACAAGTGCGGGCTAGGCTTAAGGCCTGGGCACAAGTGCGGGCTAGGCTTAAGGCCTGGGCACAAGTGCAGTGCCGGCTAGGACCAGGCAGGGGGCACAAGTGCTGGCTAGGCTTAAGGCATTCAGCTAACTCTTTGCATAAAGGGTTAGGCACCCATAGGGGTGAAGAGCTAGCTTTCACCCCTCTACTTTGTACTTGGACATTTAGGACTAGATCCTTTGTTGTACAGTGCGGAGCCTCTCCATAACCCCATGCTCCAAGCGACCAGGCACTTCTTGTCTGTCCTCCGTAAATGGGTAATGCCTTCTTCCCCAATTGCAGTCGTGCATGCGCATTCAGACGGGACAAGAGCGAAGAGCGTAAAGCTGGCATTATGTGCATAACCAACATGAAGCTGAAGACAAAAACAAACAAGCATTCAAGGGGCTCAAAAGTGCAGGCTAGGCTTAAGGCCTGGGCACAAGTGCGGGCTAGGCTTAAGGCCTGGGCACAAGTGCGGGCTAGGCTTAAGGCCTGGGCACAAGTGCGGGCTAGGCATAAGGCCTGGGCACAAGTGCGGGCTAGGCTTAAGGCCTGGGCACAAGTGCGGGCTAGGCATAAGGCCTGGGCACAAGTGCGGGCTAGGCTTAAGGCCTGGGCACAAGTGCGGGCTAGGCTTAAGGCCTGGGCACAAGTGCGGGCTAGGCTTAAGGCCTGGGCACAAGTGCGGGCTAGGCTTAAGGCCTGGGCACAAGTGCGGGCTAGGCTTAAGGCCTGGGCACAAGTGCGGGCTAGGCTTAAGGCCTGGGCACAAGTGCGGGCTAGGCTTAAGGCCTGGGCACAAGTGCGGGCTAGGCTTAAGGCCTGGGCACAACTGCGGGCTAGGCTTAAGGCCTGGGCACAAGTGCGGGCTAGGCTTAAGGCGTGGGCACAAGTGCGGGCTAGGCTTAAGGCGTGGGCACAAGTGCGGGCTAGGCTTAAGGCGTGGGCACAAGTGCGGGCTAGGCTTAAGGCCTGGGCACAAGTGCGGGCTAGGCTTAAGGCAGGGGCACAAGTGCGGGCTAGGCTTAAGGCAGGGGCACAAGTGCGGGCTTGGCTTAAGGCCTGGGCACAAGTGCGGGCTAGGTTTAAGGCCTGGGCACAAGTGCGGGCTAGGCTTAAGGCCTGGGCACAAGTGCGGGCTCGGCTTAAGGCAGGGGCACAAGTGCGGGCTCGGCTTAAAGCAGGGGCACAAGTGCGGGCTCGGCTTAAGGCAGGGGCACAAGTGAGGGCTCGGCTTAAGGCCGGGGCACAAGTGAGGGCTAGGCTTAAGGCCGGAGCACAAGTGCGGGCTAGGCTTAAGGCCGGGGCACAAGTGCGGGCTAGGCTTAAGGCCTGGGCACAAGTGCGGGCTAGGCTTAAGGCCGGGGCACAAGTGCGGGCTAGGCTTAAGGCCGGGGCACAAGTGCGGGCTAGGCTTAAGGCCGGGGCACAAGTGCGGGCTAGGCTTAAGGCCTGGGCACAAGTGCGGGCTAGGCTTAAGGCATGGGCACAAGTGCAGTGCTGGCTAGGATCAAGGCAGGGGGCACAAGTGCTGGCTAGGCTTAAGGCATTCAGCTAACTTTGCACTCTTTGCATAAAGGGTTAGGCACCCATAGGGGTGAAGAGCTAGCTTTCACCCCTCTACTCTGTACTTGGACATTTAGGACTAGATCCTTTGTTGTACAGTGCAGAGCCTCTCCATAACCCCATGCTCCAAGCGACCAGGCACTTCTTGTCTGTCCTCCGTAAATGAGTAATGCCTTCTTCCCCAATTACAGTTGTGCATGCGCATTCAGACGGGACAAGAGTGAAGAGCGTAAAGCTGGCCCTATGTGCATAACCAACATGAAGCTGAAGACAAAAACAAACAAACAAGCATTCAAGGGGCTCAAAAGTGCAGGCTAGGCTTAAGGCCTGGGCACAAGTGCGGGCTAGGCTTAAGGCCTGGGCACAAGTGCGGGCTAGGCTTAAGGCCTGGGCACAAGTGCGGGCTAGGATCAAGGCCTGGGCACAAGTGCGGGCTAGGATCAAGGCCTGGGCACAAGTGCGGGCTAGGATCAAGGCCTGAGCACAAGTGCCGGCTAGGATCAAGGCAGGGGGCACAAGTGCGGGCTAGGCTTAAGGCCTGGGCACAAGTGCGGGCTAGGCTTAAGGCCTGGGCACAAGTGCGGGCTAGGCTTAAGGCCTGGGCACAAGTGCGGGCTAGGCTTAAGGCCTGGGCACAAGTGCGGGCTAGGCTTAAGGCCTGGGCACAAGTGCGGGCTAGGCTTAAGGCCTGGGCACAAGTGCGGGCTAGGCTTAAGGCCTGGGCACAAGTGCGGGCTAGGCTTAAGGCCTGGGCACAAGTGCGGGCTAGGCTTAAGGCCTGGGCACAAGTGCGGGCTAGGCTTAAGGCCTGGGCACAAGTGCGGGCTAGGCTTAAGGCCTGGGCACAAGTGCGGACTAGGCTTAAGGCATGGGCACAAGTGCAGTGCTGGCTAGGATCAAGGCAGGGGGCACAAGTGCTGGCTAGGCTTAAGGCATTCAGCTAACTCTTTGCACTCTTTGCATAAAGGGTTAGGCACCCATAGGGGTGAAGAGCTAGCTTTCACCCCTCTACTTTGTACTTGGACATTTAGGACTAGATCCTTTGTTGTACAGTGCGGAGCCTCTCCATAACCCCATGCTCCAAGCGACCAGGCACTTCTTGTCTGTCCTCCGTAAATGGGTAATGCCTTCTTCCCCAATTGCAGTCGTGCATGCGCATTCAGACGGGACAAGAGCGAAGAGCGTAAAGCTGGCTTTATGTGCATAACCAACATGAAGCTGAAGACAAAAACAAACAAGCATTCAAGGGGCTCAAAAGTGCAGGCTAGGCTTAAGGCCTGGGCACAAGTGCGGGCTAGGCTTAAGGCCTGGGCACAAGTGCGGGCTAGGCTTATGGCCTGGGCACAAGTGCGGGCTAGGCTTAAGGCCTGGGCACAAGTGCGGGCTAGGCTTAAGGCCTGGGCACAAGTGCGGGTTAGGCTTAAGGCCTGGGCAGAAGTGCGGGCTAGGCTTAAGGCCTGGGCACAAGTGCGGGCTAGGCTTAAGGCCTGGGCACACGTGCGGGCTAGGCTTAAGGCCTGGGCACAAGTGCGGGCTAGGCATAAGGCCTGGGCACAAGTGCGGGCTAGGCATAAGGCCTGGGCACAAGTGCGGGCTAGGCTTAAGGCCTGGGCACAAGTGCGGGCTAGGCTTAAGGCCTGGGCACAAGTGCGGGCTAGGCTTAAGGCCTGGGCACAAGTGCTGGCTAGGATCAAGGCAGGGGGCACAAGTGCGGGCTAGGCTTATGGCCTGGGCACAAGTGCGGGCTAGGCTTAAGGCCTGGGCACAAGTGCGGGCTAGGCTTAAGGCCTGGGCACAAGTGCGGGCTAGGCTTAAGGCCTGGGCACAAGTGCGGGCTAGGCTTAAGGCCTGGGCACAAGTGCGGGCTAGGCTTAAGGCCTGGGCACAAGTGCGGGCTAGGCTTAAGGCCTGGGCACAAGTGCGGGCTAGGCATAAGGCCTGGGCACAAGTGCGGGCTAGGCTTAAGGCATGGGCACAAGTGCGGGCTTGGCTTAAGGCAGGGGCACAAGTGCGGGCTTGGCTTAAGGCCTGGGCACAAATGCGGGCTAGGCTTAAGGCCGGGGCACAAGTGCGGGCTAGGCTTAAGGCCTGGGCACAAGTGCGGGCTAGGCTCAAGGCCTGGGCACAAGTGCGGGCTAGGCTTAAGGCAGGGGCACAAGTGCGGGCTAGGCTTAAGGCAGGGGCACAAGTGCGGGCTAGGCTTAAGGCAGGGGCACAAGTGCGGGCTAGGCTTAAGGCCTGGGCACAAGTGCGGGCTAGCCTTAAGGCCTGGGCACAAGTGCGGGCTAGGCTTAAGGCCTGGGCACAAGTGCGGGCTACGCTTAAGGCCTGGGCACAAGTGCGGGCTAGGCTTAAGGCCTGGGCACAAGTGCGGGCTAGGCTTAAGGCAGGGGCACAAGTGCGGGCTCGGCTTAAGGCAGGGGCACAAGTGCGGGCTCGGCTTAAGGCAGGGGCACAAGTGCGGGCTCGGCTTAAGGCAGGGGCACAAGTGCGGGCTAGGCTTAAGGCCTGGGCACAAGTGCGGGCTAGGCTTAAGGCCGGGGCACAAGTGCGGGCTAGGCTTAAGGCCGGGGCACAAGTGCGGGCTAGGCTTAAGGCCGGGGCACAAGTGCGGGCTAGGCTTAAGGCCTGGGCACAAGTGCGGGCTAGGCTTAAGGCATGGGCACAAGTGCAGTGCTGGCTAGGATCAAGGCAGGGGGCACAAGTGCTGGCTAGGCTTAAGGCATTCAGCTAACTTTGCACTCTTTGCATAAAGGGTTAGGCACCCATAGGGCTGAAGAGCTAGCTTTCACCCCTCTACTCTGTACTTGGACATTTAGGACTAGATCCTTTGTTGTACAGTGCAGAGCCTCTCCATAACCCCATGCTCCAAGCGACCAGGCACTTCTTGTCTGTCCTCCGTAAATGAGTAATGCCTTCTTCCCCAATTACAGTTGTGCATGCGCATTCAGACGGGACAAGAGTGAAGAGCGTAAAGCTGGCCCTATGTGCATAACCAACATGAAGCTGAAGACAAAAACAAACAAACAAGCATTCAAGGGGCTCAAAAGTGCAGGCTAGGCTTAAGGCCTGGGCACAAGTGCGGGCTAGGCTTAAGGCCTGGGCACAAGTGCGGGCTAGGATCAAGGCAGGGGGCACAAGTGCGGGCTAGGATCAAGGCCTGGGCACAAGTGCGGGCTAGGCTTAAGGCCTGGGCACAAGTGCGGGCTAGGCTTAAGGCCTGGGCACAAGTGCGGGCTAGGCTTAAGGCCTGGGCACAAGTGCGGGCTAGGCTTAAGGCCTGGGCACAAGTGCGGGCTAGGCTTAAGGCCTGGGCACAAGTGCGGGCTAGGCTTAAGGCCTGGGCACAAGTGCGGGCTAGGCTTAAGGCCTGGGCACAAGTGCGGGCTAGGCTTAAGGCCTGGGCACAAGTGCGGGCTAGGCTTAAGGCCTGGGCACAAGTGCGGGCTAGGCTTAAGGCCTGGGCACAAGTGCGGGCTAGGCTTAAGGCCTGGGCACAAGTGCGGGCTAGGCTTAAGGCCTGGGCACAAGTGCGGGCTAGGCTTAAGGCCTGGGCACAAGTGCAGTGCTGGCTAGGATCAAGGCAGGGGGCACAAGTGCTGGCTAGGCTTAAGGCATTCAGCTAACTCTTTGCACTCTTTGCATAAAGGGTTAGGCACCCATAGGGGTGAAGAGCTAGCTTTCACCCCTCTACTCTGTACTTGGACATTTAGGACTAGATCCTTTGTTGCACAGTGCGGAGCCTCTCCATAACCCCATGCTCCAAGCGACCAGGCACTTCTTGTCTGTCCTCCGTAAATGGGTAATGCCTTCTTCCCCAATTACAGTCGTGCATGCGCATTCAGATGGGACAAGAGCGAAGAGCGTAAAGCTGGCCCTATGTGCATAACCAACATGAAGCTGAAGACAAAAACAAACAAACAAGCATTCAAGGGGCTCAAAAGTGCAGGCTAGGCTTAAGGCCTGGGCACAAGTGCGGGCTAGGCTTAAGGCCTGGGCACAAGTGCTGGCTAGGATCAAGGCAGGGGGCACAAGTGCGGGCTAGGCTTAAGGCCTGGGCACAAGTGCGGGCTAGGCTTAAGGCCTGGGCACAAGTGCGGGCTAGGATCAAGGCCTGGGCACAAGTGCGGGCTAGGATCAAGGCAGGGGGCACAAGTGCGGGCTAGGCTTAAGGCCTGGGCACAAGTGCGGGCTAGGCTTAAGGCCTGGGCACAAGTGCGGGCTAGGCTTAAGGCCTGGGCACAAGTGCGGGCTAGGCTTAAGGCCTGGGCACAAGTGCGGGCTAGGCTTAAGGCCTGGGCACAAGTGCTGGCTAGGATCAAGGCAGGGGGCACAAGTGCGGGCTAGGCTTAAGGCCTGGGCACAAGTGCGGGCTAGGCTTAAGGCCTGGGCACAAGTGCGGGCTAGGATCAAGGCCTGGGCACAAGTGCGGGCTAGGATCAAGGCAGGGGGCACAAGTGCGGGCTAGGCTTAAGGCCTGGGCACAAGTGCGGGCTAGGCTTAAGGCCTGGGCACAAGTGCGGGCTAGGCTTAAGGCCTGGGCACAAGTGCGGGCTAGGCTTAAGGCCTGGGCACAAGTGCGGGCTAGGCTTAAGGCCTGGGCACAAGTGCGGGCTAGGCTTAAGGCCTGGGCACAGGTGCGGGCTAGGCTTAAGGCCTGGGCACAAGTGCGGGCTAGGCTTAAGGCCTGGGCACAAGTGCGGGCTAGGCTTAAGGCCTGGGCACAAGTGCGGGCTAGGCTTAAGGCCTGGGCACAAGTGCGGGCTAGGCTTAAGGCCTGGGCACAAGTGCGGGCTAGGCTTAAGGCCTGGGCACAAGTGCGGGCTAGGCTTAAGGCAGGGGCACAAGTGCGGTCTTGGCTTAAGGCCTGGGCACAAGTGCGGGCTAGGCTTAAGGCCTGGGCACAAGTGCGGGCTAGGCTTAAGACCTTGGCACAAGTGCGGGCTCGGCTTAAGGCCGGGGCACAAGTGCGGGCTCGGCTTAAGGCCGGGGCACAAGTGTGGGCTCGGCTTAAGGCCGGGGCACAAGTGCGGGCTCGGCTTAAGGCCTGGGCACAAGTGCGGGCTAGGCTTAAGGCATAGGCACAAGTGCGGGCTAGGCTTAAGGCCTGGGCACAAGTGCGGGCTAGGCTTAAGGCCTGGGCACAAGTGCGGGCTAGGCTTAAGGCCTGGGCACAAGTGCGGGCTAGGCTTAAGGCCTGGGCACAAGTGCGGGCTAGGCTTAAGGCCTGGGCACAAGTGCGGGCTAGGCTTAAGGCCTGGGCACAAGTGCGGGCTAGGCTTAAGGCCTGGGCACAAGTGCGGGCTAGGCTTAAGGCCTGGGCACAAGTGCGGGCTAGGCTTAAGGCCTGGGCACAAGTGCAGTGCCGGCTAGGACCAGGCAGGGGGCACAAGTGCTGGCTAGGCTTAAGGCATTCAGCTAACTCTTTGCACTCTTTGCATAAAGGGTTAGGCACCCATAGGGGTGAAGAGCTAGCTTTCACCCCTCTACTTTGTACTTGGACATTTAGGACTAGATCCTTTGTTGTACAGTGCGGAGCCTCTCCATAACCCCATGCTCCAAGCGACCAGGCACTTCTTGTCTGTCCTCCGTAAATGGGTAATGCCTTCTTCCCCAATTGCAGTCGTGCATGCGCATTCAGACGGGACAAGAGCGAAGAGCGTAAAGCTGGCTTTATGTGCATAACCAACATGAAGCTGAAGACAAAAACAAACAAGCATTCAAGGGGCTCAAAAGTGCAGGCTAGGCTTAAGGCCTGGGCACAAGTGCGGGCTAGGCTTAAGGCCTGGGCACAAGTGCTGGCTAGGATCAAGGCAGGGGACACAAGTGTGGGCTAGGCTTATGGCCTGGGCACAAGTGCGGGCTAGGCTTAAGGCCTGGGCACAAGTGCGGGCTAGGCTTAAGGCCTGGGCACAAGTGCTGGCTAGGATCAAGGCAGGGGACACAAGTGTGGGCTAGGCTTATGGCCTGGGCACAAGTGCGGGCTAGGCATAAGGCCTGGGCACAAGTGCGGGCTAGGCTTAAGGCCTGGGCACAAGTGCGGGCTAGGATCAAGGCCTGGGCACAAGTGCGGGCTAGGATCAAGGCCTGAGCACAAGTGCCGGCTAGGATCAAGGCAGGGGGCACAAGTGCGGGCTAGGCTTAAGGCCTGGGCACAAGTGCGGGCTAGGCTTAAGGCCTGGGCACAAGTGCGGGCTAGGCTTAAGGCCTGGGCACAAGTGCGGGCTAGGCTTAAGGCCTGGGCACAAGTGCGGGCTAGGCTTAAGGCCTGGGCACAAGTGCGGGCTAGGCTTAAGGCCTGGGCACAAGTGCGGGCTAGGCTTAAGGCCTGGGCACAAGTGCGGGCTAGGCTTAAGGCCTGGGCACAAGTGCAGTGCCGGCTAGGACCAGGCAGGGGGCACAAGTGCTGGCTAGGCTTAAGGCATTCAGCTAACTCTTTGCATAAAGGGTTAGGCACCCATAGGGGTGAAGAGCTAGCTTTCACCCCTCTACTTTGTACTTGGACATTTAGGACTAGATCCTTTGTTGTACAGTGCGGAGCCTCTCCATAACCCCATGCTCCAAGCGACCAGGCACTTCTTGTCTGTCCTCCGTAAATGGGTAATGCCTTCTTCCCCAATTGCAGTCGTGCATGCGCATTCAGACGGGACAAGAGCGAAGAGCGTAAAGCTGGCATTATGTGCATAACCAACATGAAGCTGAAGACAAAAACAAACAAGCATTCAAGGGGCTCAAAAGTGCAGGCTAGGCTTAAGGCCTGGGCACAAGTGCGGGCTAGGCTTAAGGCCTGGGCACAAGTGCGGGCTAGGCTTAAGGCCTGGGCACAAGTGCGGGCTAGGCATAAGGCCTGGGCACAAGTGCGGGCTAGGCTTAAGGCCTGGGCACAAGTGCGGGCTAGGCATAAGGCCTGGGCACAAGTGCGGGCTAGGCTTAAGGCCTGGGCACAAGTGCGGGCTAGGCTTAAGGCCTGGGCACAAGTGCGGGCTAGGCTTAAGGCCTGGGCACAAGTGCGGGCTAGGCTTAAGGCCTGGGCACAAGTGCGGGCTAGGCTTAAGGCCTGGGCACAAGTGCGGGCTAGGCTTAAGGCCTGGGCACAAGTGCGGGCTAGGCTTAAGGCCTGGGCACAAGTGCGGGCTAGGCTTAAGGCCTGGGCACAACTGCGGGCTAGGCTTAAGGCCTGGGCACAAGTGCGGGCTAGGCTTAAGGCGTGGGCACAAGTGCGGGCTAGGCTTAAGGCGTGGGCACAAGTGCGGGCTAGGCTTAAGGCGTGGGCACAAGTGCGGGCTAGGCTTAAGGCCTGGGCACAAGTGCGGGCTAGGCTTAAGGCAGGGGCACAAGTGCGGGCTAGGCTTAAGCCAGGGGCACAAGTGCGGGCTTGGCTTAAGGCCTGGGCACAAGTGCGGGCTAGGTTTAAGGCCTGGGCACAAGTGCGGGCTAGGCTTAAGGCCTGGGCACAAGTGCGGGCTCGGCTTAAGGCAGGGGCACAAGTGCGGGCTCGGCTTAAAGCAGGGGCACAAGTGCGGGCTCGGCTTAAGGCAGGGGCACAAGTGAGGGCTCAGCTTAAGGCCGGGGCACAAGTGAGGGCTAGGCTTAAGGCCGGAGCACAAGTGCGGGCTAGGCTTAAGGCCGGGGCACAAGTGCGGGCTAGGCTTAAGGCCTGGGCACAAGTGCGGGCTAGGCTTAAGGCCGGGGCACAAGTGCGGGCTAGGCTTAAGGCCGGGGCACAAGTGCGGGCTAGGCTTAAGGCCAGGGCACAAGTGCGGGCTAGGCTTAAGGCCTGGGCACAAGTGCGGGCTAGGCTTAAGGCATGGGCACAAGTGCAGTGCTGGCTAGGATCAAGGCAGGGGGCACAAGTGCTGGCTAGGCTTAAGGCATTCAGCTAACTTTGCACTCTTTGCATAAAGGGTTAGGCACCCATAGGGGTGAAGAGCTAGCTTTCACCCCTCTACTCTGTACTTGGACATTTAGGACTAGATCCTTTGTTGTACAGTGCAGAGCCTCTCCATAACCCCATGCTCCAAGCGACCAGGCACTTCTTGTCTGTCCTCCGTAAATGAGTAATGCCTTCTTCCCCAATTACAGTTGTGCATGCGCATTCAGACGGGACAAGAGTGAAGAGCGTAAAGCTGGCCCTATGTGCATAACCAACATGAAGCTGAAGACAAAAACAAACAAACAAGCATTCAAGGGGCTCAAAAGTGCAGGCTAGGCTTAAGGCCTGGGCACAAGTGCGGGCTAGGCTTAAGGCCTGGGCACAAGTGCGGGCTAGGATCAAGGCAGGGGGCACAAGTGCGGGCTAGGATCAAGGCCTGGGCACAAGTGCGGGCTAGGCTTAAGGCCTGGGCACAAGTGCGGGCTAGGCTTAAGGCCTGGGCACAAGTGCGGGCTAGGCTTAAGGCCTGGGCACAAGTGCGGGCTAGGCTTAAGGCCTGGGCACAAGTGCGGGCTAGGCTTAAGGCCTGGGCACAAGTGCGGGCTAGGCTTAAGGCCTGGGCACAAGTGCGGGCTAGGCTTAAGGCCTGGGCACAAGTGCGGGCTAGGCTTAAAGCCTGGGCACAAGTGCGGGCTAGGCTTAAGGCCTGGGCACAAGTGCGGGCTAGGCTTAAGGCCTGGGCACAAGTGCGGGCTAGGCTTAAGGCCTGGGCACAAGTGCGGGCTAGGCTTAAGGCGTGGGCACAAGTGCGGGCTAGGCTTAAGGCGTGGGCACAAGTGCGAGCTAGGCTTAAGGCCTGGGCACAAGTGCGGGCTAGGCTTAAGGCAGGGGCACAAGTGCGGGCTAGGCTTAAGGCAGGGGCACAAGTGCGGGCTTGGCTTAAGGCCTGGGCACAAGTGCGGGCTAGGTTTAAGGCCTGGGCACAAGTGCGGGCTAGGCTTAAGGCCTGGGCACAAGTGCGGGCTCGGCTTAAGGCAGGGGCACAAGTGCGTGCTCAGCTTAAGGCAGGGGCACAAGTGCGGGCTCGGCTTAAGGCAGGGGCACAAGTGCGGGCTAGGCTTAAGGCCTGGGCACAAGTGCGGGCTAGGCTTAAGGCCGGGGCACAAGTGCGGGCTAGGCTTAAGGCCGGGGCACAAGTGGGGGCTAGGCTTAAGACCGGGGCACAAGTGCGGGCTAGGCTTAAGGCCTGTGCACAAGTGCGGGCTAGGCTTAAGGCATGGGCACAAGTGCAGTGCTGGCTAGGATCAAGGCAGGGGGCACAAGTGCTGGCTAGGCTTAAGGCATTCAGCTAACTCTTTGCACTCTTTGCATAAAGGGTTAGGCACCCATAGGGGTGAAGAGCTAGCTTTCACCCCTCTACTTTGTACTTGGACATTTAGGACTAGATCCTTTGTTGTACAGTGCGGAGCCTCTCCATAACCCCATGCTCCAAGCGACCAGGCACTTCTTGTCTGTCCTCCGTAAATGGGTAATGCCTTCTTCCCCAATTGCAGTCGTGCATGCGCATTCAGACGGGACAAGAGCGAAGAGCGTAAAGCTGGCTTTATGTGCATAACCAACATGAAGCTGAAGACAAAAACAAACAAGCATTCAAGGGGCTCAAAAGTGCAGGCTAGGCTTAAGGCCTGGGCACAAGTGCGGGCTAGGCTTAAGGCCTGGGCACAAGTGCTGGCTAGGATCAAGGCAGGGGACACAAGTGTGGGCTAGGCTTATGGCCTGGGCACAAGTGCGGGCTAGGCTTAAGGCCTGGGCACAAGTGCGGGCTAGGCTTAAGGCCTGGGCACAAGTGCGGGCTAGGATCAAGGCCTGGGCACAAGTGCGGGCAAGGATCAAGGCCTGGGCACAAGTGCGGGCTAGGATCAAGGCAGGGGGCACAAGTGCGGGCTAGGCTTAAGGCCTGGGCACAAGTGCGGGCTAGGCTTAAGGCCTGGGCACAAGTGCGGGCTAGGCTTAAGGCCTGGGCACAAGTGCGGGCTAGGCTTAAGGCCTGGGCACAAGTGCG
The DNA here is from genome assembly GCF_032444005.1 of Ranitomeya imitator. Taxonomy (NCBI): domain Eukaryota; kingdom Metazoa; phylum Chordata; class Amphibia; order Anura; family Dendrobatidae; genus Ranitomeya; species Ranitomeya imitator. The sequence goes on from NW_027194320.1 coordinate 340,355, forward strand.
GGCTAGGCTTAAGGCCTGGGCACAAGTGCGGGCTAGGCTTAAGGCCTGGGCACAAGTGCGGGCTAGGCTTAAGGCCTGGGCACAAGTGCGGGCTAGGCTTAAGGCCTGGGCACAAGTGCAGTGCCGGCTAGGACCAGGCAGGGGGCACAAGTGCTGGCTAGGCTTAAGGCATTCAGCTAACTCTTTGCATAAAGGGTTAGGCACCCATAGGGGTGAAGAGCTAGCTTTCACCCCTCTACTTTGTACTTGGACATTTAGGACTAGATCCTTTGTTGTACAGTGCGGAGCCTCTCCATAACCCCATGCTCCAAGCGACCAGGCACTTCTTGTCTGTCCTCCGTAAATGGGTAATGCCTTCTTCCCCAATTGCAGTCGTGCATGCGCATTCAGACGGGACAAGAGCGAAGAGCGTAAAGCTGGCTTTATGTGCATAACCAACATGAAGCTGAAGACAAAAACAAACAAGCATTCAAGGGGCTCAAAAGTGCAGGCTAGGCTTAAGGCCTGGGCACAAGTGCGGGCTAGGCTTAAGGCCTGGGCACAAGTGCGGGCTAGGCTTAAGGCCTGGGCACAAGTGCGGGCTAGGCTTAAGGCCTGGGCACAAGTGCGGGCTAGGCTTAATGCCTGGGCACAAGTGCGGGCTAGGCATAAGGCCTGGGCACAAGTGCGGGCTAGGCTTAAGGCCTGGGCACAAGTGCGGGCTAGGATCAAGGCCTGGGCACAAGTGCGGGCTAGGATCAAGGCCTGAGCACAAGTGCCGGCTAGGATCAAGGCAGGGGGCACAAGTGCGGGCTAGGCTTAAGGCCTGGGCACAAGTGCGGGCTAGGCTTAAGGCCTGGGCACAAGTGCGGGCTAGGCTTAAGGCCTGGGCACAAGTGCGGGCTAGGCTTAAGGCCTGGGCACAAGTGCGGGCTAGGCTTAAGGCCTGGGCACAAGTGCGGGCTAGGCTTAAGGCCTGGGCACAAGTGCGGGCTAGGCTTAAGGCCTGGGCACAAGTGCGGGCTAGGCTTAAGGCCTGGGCACAAGTGCAGTGCCGGCTAGGACCAGGCAGGGGGCACAAGTGCTGGCTAGGCTTAAGGCATTCAGCTAACTCTTTGCATAAAGGGTT